>NC_133029.1:1214621-1517651 GCF_048771995.1 Taeniopygia guttata | reverse complement strand
CCTTCCTGTGTCTGCCTGTCAGTCACACATCCTCCACTAGATTCACATCAGAAACATCTATGTATGCCTAACTCCCCATTTTGCCTTGCTGCAGTGCACTTGGGTTGCACAACAGGGCTCAGCTCACCCATCTGAGGTTGGTGGGTGCAGTAACAGCAACAGAGAACAATTGCTGCCCCAAAGGAGCCCCTCACACGAGTAAACACAGCTTTTCTTCCCACATCAACCCAGCAGTGCAGTTACACTGCTCAGGGACCAGTGGCAGATTTCCCTCTGCAGGACAGATTCCTTGGGCTGCCTCTCAGGCACCACTTCCATCACAGGGAGCCAGCAAGCTTCAGGAATTCCTTGGGAACAGGAAATGTTCTGGACTAGAATGATAGCAAACAGTTTGAGGGATGTGAGAGAAGGAGGGTATTACATACTGAGAATATTTATGTAGGCATATTTATAACAATAATCCCAGAAAAAGCACCTTTCTATGTCTTGAATGTCACAAGAGGACATTTTCAGAGGATACATTGCAATCTCTAAATGGTTCCTGGTATATTATTTATTACACTGGCATTTGGGGAATTATTATTTTTGTTTTCGCTTGTTGTGGCTTTCAAGACATGATGGTACTATCCACATTTTCAATCAATAACATGACATTCTCAGGCATCATTTCTCTGGGATCCAGTGATGGCCAGAATTTCAACCATCAGCCCGAAATATCAACACAGGACTGCTCAGCCAAGCGAAGCATCACTTCCCTTTCCTCAGATGCTCAAATCAAACTCCATAAACCAGACTGGCCCTTTTGGAAACTTGGCTCAAATTAGGACACAGAAAAGGTTCTCGTAGATCAAAATTAGTCTTAATAAATTCCTGAAAAGAACAGAAAAAGATCTTACAAGCTGCAGAGCTTTTTTCCTCCCCATGAGAATGTACAACTACTACTGCCATATTTAGCTGGGACTAACAACTAAATTAACAATGAAAATTAACTAGAAAATGGAAAGGGGGATGGAATATTCTCAATCTGGAAGGAGAGTACAGACCTGAAATGATTTCTGGGCACTTTTAAGGGCACAGAAGAGGCTTTTCCATGCAGACATTGAACCCTGTCCTGCAGGGCAGCGTGTGGGACTCTGCCCCCAGTGGGATGTTACAAACATTAAATACCACAAACTACCTGTGCTGGATTTACAATAACGTGCCAATATCTGTCACCTACGTTGGACAGTGTGTCCCCAGCCTGAACCAACAGAAAAATGCCAACACCGCAGTGAAACATGGAGGGCATGAAGAAGGAGAAAAAGGACAAGGCACACCCAATTTCCTCCATCTTGTCCCCTTTGGACCCCTAATCTAGAATCCTAAAATTTTACTTTTGCACCCGTGCCACACTTAATTATTACTCGTATCAAACACTCAGAGCTTGTAATTCACCCTGTAAGATTGAAAACTCTTTTCCATGGGCAGAGATCACAGCCAGTGTCTCTGGGGGCTCTGTCCAGGGGGGTTCTGACCCCTGCCAGGGTCCCAGACCTGCCAGGGCAGCCAGAGGGATGCCCTGGACTCCCACACCAGGGGAAGGCAGGAGCTGGGCAGCACTGGGGGTATTTGCACAGTGCACTGTAGCTGCTGCTACAAGGGAAATATAAAATTGTTTAATGGTGCCAGGAGACTCCTGTGTAAGTGAGAAATGCAAGGCAGACAAGGAATCATCCCTCTGGGAGAAGCAAGAGTTCCCTGCCCAGTGGAACCCAGGAATGGGAGGGTTATGGTTTGTTGGTCCCTCCAGCCACGAGGGGCATGAACTGGAAAAACCAGCAGGAGCACAGGGAAATTAAAGCAAACAAAACCTTTCCTCATGCAGCTGTTGCACAGCTTTTAATGGAGGTGATATGTGGATGGAGCAGAGCTGCACCAGGAGCTGCTGTAATAGGGGTAATATATCCTGTAGATAAACCCAACAAAACATCCTACAGAAAGCAGGCATGGCCCTCTGGGATTTTATGCTATAGCTTTACAGACTTTTCAAATGAATATGTATTAAATCTAGCATATTAAATATATGTCTAATTACTTGTATTTTTAGTGGCTGTTGACAGAATTTATTCCAGCAGCTCTATTTACTCATGTATGAGAGAAGAGACTCTATTATCTACTGCTTGCAAAGTCTGCATCTGTTTTTGTTCTTCTGCTGCCACGTAGCTTTAGCACAGCGAGCAGGAGTTACTTCATTCTGTCAGAACACATAATCATCCCAGGTTAATTCAGAACTTCCCGTCTTTCTCCCAGCATTACCCTTTTACATCCATTGCTTCCTTTGTTTTGGGTCACTGGGCCAGGCTTTCTGTCTTGTTATCAGAGTTTTACAGTTCACAGTCTGAAACCCCTCCAGTTCTTAACAGATGCTGCAGGCAGGAGCTGTTTAACCACTGCTGCTGCACAGGTAAACAGAGCCCTCGTGGCAGGAGGTGAACAATTGCATTCCCAAACAGAAATGCCACACTGAGATGTTTCATTGGGCTCATCTTACAATTATCCGAGGTTTAGAAAATCCACAGTGTCCCTTTCCATTGTTTGCCTTCTGTTGTCCCTGGGATTTCAGTCCCACTGCCTTTAGAGCTCTAAGCAGATGCACCAAATAACAAATATTGCTCTAAATACTGCACTGGGCAGAACTGT
Organism: Taeniopygia guttata; assembly: GCF_048771995.1. NCBI lineage: Eukaryota > Metazoa > Chordata > Aves > Passeriformes > Estrildidae > Taeniopygia > Taeniopygia guttata. The sequence continues at coordinate 1,514,972 of NC_133029.1, read as the reverse complement.
GTCTCGGGCCCTTCTGTTCATCAGTCTGAACAGAATTATGGTGACAATAAAGTCCTGACCTTTTGGTCTAGTACAGACTTTATCCAACTGGGATATCAACCACATTAGTCAATAGATAATGATGATGAGGAGGGTGTATATTAAAACTTAAATTCCTTGTGAGCTTAGGAGCCTAATCCTGGTTTGAGGTTTTAAAGCTCAGGTCAGAATCTTGGAGCTGAACTGCTGTGTCATATGTCTCAATAATCATCACTATTTTCTCTTAATACATCTCTAAAGAAAGATGCATTTCTGCTTCCTGCTCTCTCCTTCCATATAATGTGAAAAATGCATATTTTGTGATTGGCTTTTCCCAAATGCTACAATGAATGTTATATGTGTCATGTTAGAAAGTTGTGCTGTATTAATTCTCTTACATATTGTGTTAAGTGTAGTTTTAAGTTACAACATAATGTTAAAATAGAGACTATGTATGTGGGGGAAGTTTTTTTTTTTAGGAATGAGATACTCGCTTTGAGGAACACCTCAATCTTCCAAAGGAGAGGAATTTATGGTTTTCTTATCAGAAGAAACTAATTTCTTCAGGCCTTGCTCAGACTCCAGGGGATTAAAGGAAACAGTTGACATACAACAGACAGAGTTTCTTGTTTAGAATAGAATGTATGCATAACCATGAAGGATATATGAATATGCAACAAGTGTGTTGGTTTAAGGTTATTCCTTTGTTCACAAGTTATGCCTTTCATGACTTAGTGTCCAAGAGCATCTGGACATCCGTAATTCTTTACTTTTTATTGTCTTGTAATTGTCCTAACTCTAAACTTTATTACTCTAATTGTATGATTATTTTTATAACCATTTTATTATTTTTAAAATTTTAAAAACCAAGCAATTGGCGTTTTTCACATATAACTTGTGGCCCTATCATTTTCTCTGGGAAAAATAATTTTCCCAGAAGCAGGAGGCAGCATTATCCTGCCTCTGTGTTGGAATTCCTCAGAGTACTCCAGGCTCATGCTCATGTTTCCCACTCCACGGAATATATTTATTCAACACCTTTTTTTATTTTTTTTTCTTCCTTGCTGCAAAATGTACAGAGAATCCTTTCAACTGCTGAACTGCTGTATTACAAGAGGCCCCAGCCAAGCTGCTTTTCCTCTGGCGAGCTGCTGTGCTTGCTGAGTTTCCTGCAGAGCATGATAACACATGTAAAGCATGGGCAGGAAAAGCCCGTGGGAGGTGCTGCATCCCAGGGACAGCAGAGGAGTGAGTTTGGATGTGATGCCTGTGCCCAGGCTCCCAGCACACAAACAGGCAGCCTTGAGTGTGAGCTCCTTGTGGGGAGGAGGAAATGCAGAATTTTACAGACTGCAGCCACCCCAGTGATCACCAGTGGTTTTGAAGATAGATAAAATGAAAACTTGAATTTTAAGTGTATGAACTAGAGAGATTTCCTTTCTGCTGGTGATATTGTTACAGTCAGAGAAAACAAAGCTGCTGTGGCAATGCTTTGTCTGCTCTATAAATAACGTGGCAGTGTTCAAGGCCAGGCTGGATGGGATTTAAGAAGCCTGGAGTAGTGGAAGGTGGCTGTGTCCACAAAAGGGGGTTGGATTAGGGGATTCTTTAAGTCCATGCCAGCCAGGACTCTAGGAATTTTAACCTCTTGTGCATCTACTCTGGCACCTTTCACATGTGTCATCCACGGGGAAAATGTGAAATTTAACTCCATTTATTGAAGCTGAGCTTGGTCTCCTCTTTCCCTGAATTTTGTCATAGCATCTCTAGAAAAAGGATGGAGGAAAAAGGAGAATTGACTGTTTGTCCTGTGTGCTCTGAGTAAAGGAGAGCAGCAGCAGCAGGACCCTACCTTGCTCACTTCATTCTCCAGGCCTGTGTCTATTGTTCCACTAAATCTTTTTGGCAAAACTTCATATGCTTATCTGCTTGATTAAGTATCCATTATCTTCTTTCACCCTCATCATTAAACTGACAGTAATTACACCAAACTGGATGCACGACCTCTGCGTGCTTGCCCCAGTAAGTTACCAGAGAAGGACTGCTTGTACTTTAATCTACTTTCATCAAAGTTACAAAGATTTAGGTCTCCCAATGCAGAGCCAGTGATTCCCATCAGAAAAAGGTGCAGATAATTGCCATTTTTTACCTGCAACACAAATCAGGTCTGAATCCCCTGTCTCTGCTGGCATGAAAAATAACCACTACTCAGTGGAGCAAAAGGTGGTGACCCACCAGCTAATGAAGTGTCAGAATGAAGCCAGCAAAAAGGATTGGCTTTCAAAGTCAGTGAAATAGACAAGAAAAAAGCTAAATATTTTATATATTTTAGAGGATTAACACTAATTAGGCTTGTTACTTTTTTTATTTGCTCTCGTTAATTCAGTCTTGCAGAACAGGCTCATCTAAACCCAAACATTTTTGTGGAAAACTAACATTTTTGTGTATTATGTTGAGAAAGCTTAAAAATACAGGCAACCCCCCTGTTATTCGAATCGAGATGTCTCCTGCTCCTCTGCTCTGTCAGATTCCTGCTCTCAGGCAGAGCTGCCTGTCTCAGGATGAAGGCAGCCAGAGCCAGCCCTGCTCCTGTGCCAGCAGCCCCAGCTCTGACAGGCTGCAGGAAATCCCAGCTCTGACAGGCTGCAGGGCAGTGCAGTCACACCCTGAGTGTTTTCAGCACAACAAGCTGAATAAATGTCACTCCTACCCCTGCTCAGGTACATGGCTACATCTGTCTTTAACATTCTGACCTAGATGCAATTGGCTCTAATCAGTCACTAATTGCCTTCAATTTAAACATACATGAGAACTAGTAAAGTGCTGTTCTTTCAAATATTTCTCTGCTAGAGCAGCTTTTATTGGAATTATGCCCCAAGAAGCTGTAGTGGCACAGGTCAGTGTCTAGGTTACTTTTTCAAGAAAACAAAAGAATTCAAGTTTATTGCTTTATCTGGAAACGATTTCTACGAGCTGTTACAAAAGTTTTGTTTGCTACATGACAATTTCCTACTTTAGTTCCTAACTTGCATCAGTTGACACATAATGAGATCAAGTGAGAGCTCAGCCTTAAGCTGTCTGTCTGTCAGCATATTATCTGTTCTGCCATGGAATAGCAGCTAGCAGAGCAGCTTGGATAAATCAGCTTTTGCAGTTGTCATTCCCTGCTATATGGGGACTTTATGGTGGAAATGCATTGTCTAGATTAGGCATGGATTGATAGCTGTGCTCTCCAGAATGATGAGGAAATATCAGAGATGATCATTATCCACAGAGGCAGCTCCACTGCTCCACTTCCATGGGAATAACTTTTTTTCCCTCTCCTTCCACAGAGCTGAGCTCGTGTGAGAAACAGTGAAAAATTCCATCTGTGGGAGCCTTTGTGAGCAGCTGCTGGAACAGAACCCCTGAAAGCTCTGCACAATTCCTGCTGGACACAATTCCCCTCCTGCTTCCAGGCAGCAGGAAGGCAACATCAGATTTCATTCAGCAGGAAGATGAAGGGAAGGGTAGGAGAAAAAAAAAAAAAAGAAGAAAATTCAGTCTCTGCAGAGCAGAGTGAGGTGCTGAACGTGTCACAGGACTGGAGCAAAGGTTAGAACTGGAATGTAAAATCTCAGTGCATATCAAAGCAAGCTGAGGCTGCTGCCACTGAAATGTGGAGTTGGAGCCTCTCCTTTCCCTGCTGGTCAGGAGCCCTGACAGGAGCTGTGAGCCATCTCTGTGAGCTCTCTTCTGAATTGCCACCCCTTTTCTGCTACAACACTTCATTCCTTGTAGAAAAGACAGAAAAAAGATCTATTAAAGTACATTTCTCTTAACTTTAAAGGTATTTCATATTGGCACTTTCTGGTGTACCCTGGCCAGACCTTGTAATGTGTCCCTTTCCAGCTGTCCTCCTTTGTACCCATCATGGAATTTAAGAACTTCTGTTCTTTTGACCTCCTGGTGAAGGCAACAAAAACCACTGATGGGTTTGTCTGCAGTGAAAGGTGCTGATGGGGAGGATGCATTAGGTTACTAAAGCTGTGTATATTTTATTATACCAATAATTACATGGAAGTCTGCACCTGCCCCTCTATATTCAGTTTTCACACCTCTGGGACCCAGAAATGCTGGATGGACACAGTCCCTGTTCTTTAGAGCACTGGCTCAGGTAAAAACGATCCTTACACACAGAGCAGTGAGTCCCAGAAAAATCTGATTTCATAGCTGCCCATAAGAATCCTTTGATTTGAAAATGCTGGTTTTCCATGTGAGATAACTGAAGTGTGAATATTTCCACCATGATAAAAGATGAATCAGCTTTCCCCAGGAGCATCTCCAGACCCACTGCAGTCTGTCAATCCAGGGCTCTGCTAAGCTGAGCCTGCCACTCCTGCCAGAGTGTGATCTGGTTCTGAGATGTGGCATGTGGGCACTGAGATCAAACCTCCCAACTTATCACTTACAAATTCAGCTGGGATCCAACATCAGAGGCATCAAAGTGTTTCTTGCCCGTATCACAAACCGGAGAGATTTTTATAGTGTTCTGACAAGGCACAAATAGAAGAATCAAATCAAGGAAAATTTGTAAAGGAGTAATGCAAGCAATGAAATCAAATGCTGTAGGAGCTGAAACTTGAAGTGCAGGGATTTGATAGGAGCCTCTTTTGTACTCATGTAAGAATGAAATAAATACTATCTGGCAGCATGTGTGGCAGTGTGCTGAGGAAAACAGAGAAGGTGATCTCTAACTCAGGATGATAAGATTCCTGACCCCATTTCTGCAAAGGCTTGTTGTTCACAGTCTGGGAGCTATTGTTATTTCTGTAATGCAGATGTGAACCAGGTAAAAGTCTTTCTTCAATTCATTACTACATTTTCACTGCTCAGCTGGGAGCACCCTGGAAAGATGAACTCCCACCTGAAGGCCCCAATTTTGCAGGTTCTTCCCCAAGTGTCAGGATTTAAATGCAGCAAAATGCTGTTGGCTTTAACACCAAGTAAATAGAAAACTTCTGACCCCAGTTACCACCTTCCTGCTGCTATTGGACTTGACAATATCCTTCTATTCCTGTCTCCACAGAATTCTTTCTGGCATCTCTGCAGAAGCAGAGCCTGCCCTATGCATTGCAGTTTGAAGTTTTTTTGTTTGTGTACCTAATTCCCACTAAGCCTTTGAAAGGAAGGCAACTTATGGATGCTATATATAGGAATTAATGGTCTCCAAATAAAGTGCAGCTACCTGTGGATGCAACAAAGCAGCTGCTTAAAGATCACACTAATTTTTGAAGAAAGAAAACAAAACATGATTTCAGGATCTTTGTGCAAGTCAGCAACATCTGTGTTTAATACAGCAATCAGGCAGAGCTTTGTTTCTGCAAAAGTACAGGATTCCGTTTAAACCTTGGGGATTTCAGACTAATCAAACTAAAGACCAAGCCAGGGACTGATGCTTTAAAGGTGGGTGCTGATGTAATTTTTTTAATAGAATGCTGGGAGGAAGCAGTGAGACACAGTCCCTGCCATGGTGCTTTCTGTGCAAACCTGCAGAAGTGACCCTGGAACAACGCTCAGACATTGCTGAGCACACTCCTCGAGCAGTTTGGGGGGATTTGTCCAACTATTGCATTTACCTCTCTGCAATCAGCAAGCTCCAAAGGATGAACTTTAGCAACGGCCACTTCTGCATAATCAGCACTAAATAAATGCCAGCACACAGCAAAACCAGATATGGTTTATGTAGGAATGGCAGAGATAGCATGTGCATGCTAATTATTTTAATTTTCATGCACTTGTGCTGCATTTTCCCATTCCCCACCCTACTGAAGATGGTCATAATGCCATCGTGGTGTAGATGAGAAAATGGACAAATAAAAAGAACAGTTAAATTATTCTTCAATTACAGAATCATGTTTATCAGTTCAGTAGCTGCTTTCATATTAAATGTTCCTTTTATTTCCTTGTTGTTAAACAACATTTAAATATTGTGAAAGATTATGAGCTGGGAAAAGCAGAACATTCTTTACACCCCTTCTATACTGCTAGAACATTATTGCAAATAAATCAGAGAATTCACTTTGCTGGTATTTTGTTTAAGGCTTTTTTTCTTTCAATTAAAAGAAATGTCTAAAGCGAGCTGCTTGCCACCTGCAGAAGAGTTTGCAATATGTAAAGGCTACATTGAAAATAAATAAAACCTCAAATGCAAACCCATTCAGGCTGTGATTTTTCTCCTCAGAGCAGCCCAAAATGTGTTTATTTCCCTGCCTAGTGCTGGGGATCATTTCAAGCCCATTAGGTCAGACCTGGAGAGGGATTGTTCAGAGCTCTTGTAACTCCCAGGAAGAAATGACTATTTTGGTCACACTAAGGCTTTTGCTTCTCCCCCTCCCCATCTGTTTGGAAATGTCTGGATGCTGGAGCGTCCCTGTGGGAAGGTGCTGAGGGAGCTGCTCATCATGGGGTGAGGAACAAATGGAAGAAATGTCAGGGGGGGCTCATTCTGCACCCCCAGACACGGAACTGCTGCAGGTCTGGGCTCCTCATTCTCTGCTGGGTCCCGAGCTCTGCTCCTGCTTCACTCCCAGAATGAACAGAGTTTAGCACAGGCTTTATATTTATATTTAGCTTCCCTCGTCATAAATTATTCTGCTGCCTCTGAAATCTGTGGATGTTATTTTTAATGGGCAGGAAGATATGATCCGTGTTTTCTGGTAAGATTCCCAGAGTCTGAAATGGGTTTGTGTTGCTGGAAAATCTGAATTTTACATTTTGTCTTAAAGATTACATAGAGCAAACTTTCTTTCAAGCATACATCAACTGATATGGTTTAGGGTTTTTTTCATTCATAACAGTGAAGCAGAATGTTTGGAGGCCATTAAAACCCAAATAATGTTAAATAGTAGCTATAGAAATGCCAGCCAAAGAGGGGAACCTCGGGATGGAGTTATTTTTTAATAATATATGTTAAGGAAGATTCCATATTTGACTGGAATACGGTAGAATTCACAATTTTATATGCATATATCACAGTTGTAACCACAAATGTATGGACACAACTTCAATCTTGTGTACAGAACTGTACAAAACATTTCTACAAAGCCAAGTCCTTTACAGAAAAAGCAATTCCCCAAAAACAGGAATTCTCTTTTTTTTTAAACTAATTAAATCAAGCTGAAGCAAATGTTGTAGATATTTATATTTTTATTTGAATGTTGATAATGTTTAAATATTTGCTTTTCAGAAGTTATTTTGGTTGATCCAGCTTTCTGTGTGTATTTTTTTTTGTTTTGTGATCTATTTGAGTATTATTGAATTATCTATTGAATATTAATATGGAAACCTTTTAATAGCTCCACATTGTTAAGATTTTGAGATTTCTCTCTGATTTCCATTCCTTTTTTTCAAAATGCAAAACTGATATTGAATTCCATTCTAACCAAAAGCAAATATTAACTGGAATTTTTCCATTTTGCCAATAAACTCAATCAACCTTGCTAACACATTCAGAATTTAATTTTGTGTACACAACAAACTATACCTTGAGGAATAGTATTGAGATTTTTTTTCTGCAAGTACTTTAAGGTTTTCGGTTCCTGGAGGTTGCTCACTTATAAATTCAAGTTGCAAAATTCTAATAATCTCTCAACTAAAATAATTTAGATATGATCTCACCTGATTGCCACAATTTGATTTGGTAAATATCAAATGCAAACCTAAAATTTCTTTAGGTTCTGATGCCTTGTCAATACAAACTCCTCCCAGCTTGTGGTGGCAAAGCTCAGTTTGTTCATGGAATGCATTTTTCTGTTCTGATAATAAACTGCTGCTCACTGGAAGGTATTGGAATCTTACAGAGAAGCATGAATTTGAACAGAAGGCAATTTCTATGCTGCTAAATGTGAAATCATAATGTTTTTGCTACATAAACCAAGCTTATTTCACAGCACAGAAAAAAAAATCAAGCAAAAACCACGATACACTGAGTCACCAAAGTGAATCAATCTTTAAGAAAGCCTAAGGTGTTAATTTAAAAAATCTGCCTAAATATTTTCTGCATAGAACTCATTTTTATACTTCTCAGAACGAAATCTTCTTTTAATTCCTGGGCTGTGGAATTCCTGCAGCACACAGAGATGGGAAAGAAGGAGAGGAAAGGAGAGCTTTGCTCAGAAAGTTCTGTCCAAGATGTGGCACCCAATCTTGGAGATCTCCAAGGTGTTTCACCCAGTCTTGGAGAACTCAAGCCTATAACATGAGATGTGGGGTTTTTTAGGCCTTCTTAATAATTTTGGTGTTTTACAAATGTTTTGAATTAAACAAGATTACAGGGGGGAAAAAAATCCATTCTAATTCAATCAAATTAAATGTAATTCGATTTTATATTAATTTTTTCAGCGTCAAATTTATTACCTTTAGGAGGATATGTAATATAGTATAAATTGTAGCTTGTAATAAGGGGTTGGAGTAACAGTAAAATGAGTTTTTATTTTATTAGACTTTACAATTATGAGAGTGATTAATTTCTTCTTTAAAAAGATTTGTTCCTTTACTTGACAAGTCAGTGTTTATGAACAAAACTTTTAAATTTAGTTACCATCACACCACAGATTTTTATTATGAACAGTATTTGTGCTATTTTTACCCTTATGACATAGAAAAGAAAGAGAAAATTGAGACTGGTTTGCTCCTTTCTGCTCCACTGGATGAAGCAGAAATTCTGTCTGTCCCCAAGTGCATTGACCAACACACAAATTCCATTTTTTTAGGAAAACCTTCCTTTGGCAGCCAGAATTTTAGGATGCAGGAACAAAGGCAGAAAGAGATGCAGTGGCTGCCTTTAAAGGCTGCTGTTGTAAATGCAGGTAAACCCAATGGGAAGAAATGCTGATGTATGACTCAATTCAGAAGACTGAATTATTTCTTTATCATAACTATGGTGAAATACATTAATATACTATATAAAGGAAGATGCTAAAACTACATACTACTTTCTCTGACTCTATCTCTTACCCAACTCTGAGAGCCCAGCCCCAGGTGGGTTGGATTGGATTGGATTGGATTGGATTGGATTTGATTGGATTGGATTGGATTGGGTTGGATTGGATTGTCCATCAGGCTCAAACAATCCTCACCAGAACCCAACCAAGCAACACCCCAGGGAAACAATTCTCCAAACACATTCCACATAGGAAAAACAAGGAGCAGAAATAGAAATTATTTTCTCTTTCTTCTCTCTGTGCACCTCTATGAAAAATCCTGAGAGGAGAGAAATGTGCTGCCACATTTGCTTTTGTGCTGTCGATGGGACCAGGCTCAGCTCTGAGCTGAAACTGCTGCTCAGCTGGAGTGTAGGATTGTCCAAGCCCTGATTCCAGGGATCCACTGCAGTTCCTACAAATTTTCCTACAAATTTAGGCCATTTAAACTCGTAACAGCAGCTCAGGTGGCTTTGCTGAGCTGGGGATGTGCCAGACCTCTCCTGCTCCTTGTTCTCCTTCACCAAGCACCCTTTGCTCTCTCACTGACCATTCTTTCTTTTCTTGCCCCACACCTTACCTGTGCTGTCCCCTCCTGGTTTTTGGCACCTTTCAGGGCCCTGCAGTGAATCAGAGCCTTTCATTTTTCACACTCTGACCTTTGCCCTGACTCCAACATCCCATTTTCCAGCCTTAGGGAGATGCTGACCACTGCTTGTTGAACTCAGGTTATCAGAGAGGGCTGATCTCCAGTCAGGGCTTTGGCTTATTTCTAGAACAGGAACGAATATTTTTTACCAATTTTCCCTTGTAGATTCCTTAACTCTCCATAAAATACTCTCAAGATTGGATTCATCAGCTCTTGCCAGGCCACAAATTACTGCAGATGAATAATAGATGTTCCACTCCCGGGTTTGCCTCTCTTGCCTCAGCCTGGCCCTGCTTCCAAGTGGCTGCTGATGAAAAGCAAACAGCCACCAAGGTGGTGAGTGGCACAAATTCATCATCCAGTCCTCCATTCCAGGGATGCCTTGCATTTTTGAAACTATTTTCATTCCTTTTGGAGCCTGGAGACTGCTGAAGTAATAATAGCTTACCCTAGGAGCAGATTTCTTAGTAAACACTATACCTCTGTGAAAAAAATAGCTATTATTGTGTTCAAAAGGAAGCCAAGGAGACAGATTTATTGGATTTGCTTTTTTTGGTTGGGTTTTTATTTTTGTTGTTGTTGTTTTCTGTTGATTGGCTGCAGGTTTTTTTTTGTTTTTTTTTTTTAAATTAAAAATACTTTTTTCTTCACCAAAATAAATAGAATTTGGGGGCATTTAAATCCACCCATTCCAGCATAAATGAGTGTGATTTACCTTTTCTGGGTAACTGTCATTGTCATTAGAGATGATTTTTTTGTTAACTAGATTCCTCATAACACAGCTTGCATCTCTGTATCTCACAAGCCAAAATTACAGTCTGCTGAGCAGAACCCTCACCTGTGCTTTAAAAGTCCCAGACCTTGGTGAAGAGGAAACTCAAAGCTTATTTTGGGACTCCTGTCTGTATCCTCTCCTCCCCTGTAGCTGAAAGGATTCACTGTCAGTAGCAACTGGAGATCTAAGAAAAGCATTTCTATTTTGATACCTCCACAGCTGAGGTATCAGATCTGGGAATTTCATGCTTTGGGGATACTTATGCTACATGTAAAGAGAGGTAAAACTGAATCAATATTATGAAAAAATGACATTTTGTCTATAAATGTTAGTGGAAGAGTTTAAATATTTGGTTTCACACTGCTCAAGCTGGTCCATGCAGTCTCAAAAGCAGCGGAGAAGTGACTGATGGCACATAAAATCATCAGTGCACTCCAGGCACCCATAATCATCTTCCTCTTTTCACCTAATTGGGCAGCCCCAAGTTTCTTCCCAAACTTCAGCATTGATCTGCAGAGGGAGAGGCAGCAGTGACATGAGCAGCATAAATAACAGCTGGTGTCACTAGCAAGGGACAGCTCCTGCTGCTCTGCATGTCCCACCCCTCAGCATCCCAATCCCACAGCAGCTCATCAATAGCTGCAATTGATGAGGCTTATTGCAGGTTCCAGTTAAAAATCAGCAAGGATTTGGCAGCAGTTAAATGCCAGCTGTCCTCTGGAGTTACTGATGAAGAGACTCTTTGGTGGTGATACCAAAAAGTGTTATCGAGATCCATTCTCCTTGCTTGCTAAACTGGGGGAGAAGGCCACCATAAGCAAAAAAAAAAAAAAAAAAAAAAAGTATTTGTAATTATTATTATTTTTTTATAATAAGAAATACAAGTTATTTCTGTCTCTTCTTCTTGCAAGGAGGAGTTCAGAAGCAGGCTGCTGAGGAGCCAGTGTGATCTCCTGGATGTCTGTGGATGTCTGAGTGTGCAGCTAAAAGGTGCTGCCAGTGTGGTGCTATGCAGGTCTTCATTATAAGATGCCTTTCACACCTCTGGTCAGCTGGGAGAATTCTTGTATTAAGTCTAATTGCTACAAGTATTCCACACCAAAAATCCCATAATCTCATTAATTCAATAAAATGTATTTCTGTATGAGCACAGATCTATTCACAGTTACAATAAAGAAGCAGAGAAGGTGTTATAAAACTATAGATAAAAATGGATAAAAGGTACAGAGAAAGTCACTTCCTTTGCTTGCAGTTTGATTATTTTGAAAGCCTAGAAAAAGATTTCAGGTGGCCTAGGTGTTGAGAAGTCTGGGGAATCTTGGATTCTTTTGAAGGATCTTCAATCCTTTGGATTTTGAAACCACCTCCTGGTCATTATTATTTTAGGAGAATGTTGGAGACCTGTTAGAGCTGGAGTTGTGAGTTATTGCAAGGTTACAGCAACATACATATTTTGGTTATTTAATGGAGAACCAAAAAGATGACTTAAATTACAGGGCCTCTTGTGAGTTCTTGTCTATCAACCCAGAAAATAATTTCAACCTGTCAGGGAAAAATGAAAACTGGAGTCCTACTCAACAAGGTGCAAAATTGTTGCTTAATGTAATAGTAAATAAGCTTATTTTGCACTGTTATTCAGGATGACTGATTTGCACTGCTATTTATGATGATTGGTTTCAGTGCAAATGAAATATTTTTCAATTTCAGTAAAAAAACCAAGTATATTTTAGGTCCTTTATGCAGATAAAATATCTGGGTGAATACATGGGCGAGAGAGACTTCTACTGAACTTGTTCCTGGGAAAGCAATTTTCTAACAGCAAACACAGATTTCACAGAATCAGTTATGGATTTCTGGGGCTCTTTCCAGGGGAGGAATTTTTTAACTGAAAAAGCAGAATGCACAGAACCAGGGAGGTTTTTTGGTTTTGTTGAGAATGCGTGATTGCTGATATTTGCAGGAGAGCTCAAGGAGCTCATTCCCTGATGTGCTTTCATTTCCTTTGCACCAAGACAGAAAACTCTGGGAGATGGGAAGGCAGGACAGTCCTCAGCTGCCAGGGGGAGCAGAGGATCCTGCAGTCAGCTGGCCAACCACATCCACTTGATGATCTTGGAGGTCTCTTCCAACCTCATTTTTCTGTGATTCTGTATCACAGCTGTCAGCATCCCCAAACTCACACTGACAATTTGTGCTCTGCTAACCAAATCCCTGTGTTTCAAACCCTGCTATCTAAACAGGGCTGCCCACCTCGTCCCTCACATCGTTGTCCAGAGGGCTGGATTGTGTTTTGTTGTTTCCATTTTATTTGAGAAAACTCAGTTATGCCTTTTACAAAGAGTAGAGCTTAAACATTTTGATTGCTTACAGAAGTTTTGATTTCATCTCTCATCTCCAGCTTTACAATTACCAGTAAAAAACTTCAAATAACAAAAAGTGTGGAAGCACCTGGGCAGGAATTCCCCAGGAATTTCGAATGTGCGGAAAGATTTAGATCACTGACTCCAGCAGTCTCTGAGGAACGTCTCTTGAGCAATTACACCTCCCTAATCCCTGCAGCTCAGAAGTGGCTTTGTTTCTTTCATGTTTTCTGCTAATACCACTGCACAATAGCAGCAGGCAGTGTGCAGACACACTGCTTCAGCCTCTGCCTCTCCTGCAGGGAATTCTCCAGGATCAAATGAGAAGTTCTGCTAGTGGTGGTGCTGCTGCTCTGCCTTTAGCCTGTGTGACCCCAGCCAGGACCTTTGGGGCTGTGCAGGGGATAAAAGGATCTGCCAAACGCTGCATGGGCAGCTGGGCAAAGGAAAACCCAGGAAGGAATTCCTTTCTGTAGAGGTTCTTCAAATCCTGCCTAAGGTTTCCTGCACCACTGCACAAAGCAGGGTTTGCACAGCCAGAGCCTCTCCTTGGACGTGGTGCTAAGGAGGAGGCTAATTCTAGGAAAGAAGAACTGCAGGAGACCACATCTTTGCTAATGAAGAGTTTATTTGCACGTGCTAAGGAAAGCTTCACCAGCTGGTCTTCTGTCAAAAAGTTTTCATTTTAATCTATTCTCTTTTTCTAGGTAATTTTAACACCAACATTTCTCGTAAGTAGAACTGAAGGATTTTCTGTTCCCTGCCAGGAGGAAAAGTGTGCTGCCACTTCAGGTGACAGAGCTCTGACCTTCCCTCCTCCCCTCAGCCTCTGCTTTTGCCTGCTAACTCAATTAAGCACCTTTCTAATTGCAGTGCCCTCGATGGAGGGGAGTTTCTGCAGTGCTCGATGTGGGTATGTGACAGCACAAGTGTTCCCAGCATTTGTGCCAGAGCTGAAGTTCCTCATCTTTTCCATCCTGGGGCTTAGAAGTGATTGGGTTTTTGTTGTAAGTGGCCAATTTCTGAAAAGAAAAGAAAAAAAGAAAAGACCAAAACTTTTTTCTCAAAACTTTTTTCTCAAGAAGGGATCTTCTTTCTCCCCCCAACCTGAAAACCCAACAGCACTCAGGTATTTTCAATCTATATTTAACAGCTATTAACAGATTAATTTTATAGAGAACTCGAGTGGGTAACAGTCCCATTTAACTATTTCTGATGCAATTTCTCTTGGAATTAAGCTGTGCAATCCTGGCTCCCCATACTCACCCTAAGCCTGCCTGGGAGCTGCACTCATCGTGTCTAACTGAAGGTAAGCAAGGGAGTTGTTCTTGAGAGCCACAAGACTTTATTTTACTAATTTATTTAACCCAATTTACTGACTGGGGAGATGAAGTCCAACAAAGCTACAATGCCACCATTTTTGTCAGTCTGTAATTAATTTGTTGTTTCCACAGACAATGGTACAATATTTAATTTTTAGTAGCTCTTAAATTCTTTGTGACCCTAAGAATTTTTCTCTCTGCTAACAGTACACTGTAGTATATTTCTGCTTATTTCTGAGCATTGTTCAGTTTCCTGTTTTGTAATAGAATCCTATTAATTTATCACTTATTTATCCAGAATTCATTACTTATCATCATTCTTCATCTTTGTTTAGCTCCTGCAAATATATTTTTACTGCATAATGCTCTCATTTGATATTTCATTCAAGACTTTATGTAAATGACATGACATTCTTCCTTTCCTGCCTCTGAATCACTAAAGATTTTCTCAAGTGCTTTTGTCCTAAATGTATGTTATGGTGTCCATAATTTTGTGCTTATTGCTGTGCACCCTTCCATCACAGTTTTATAGTTGACTTTATTCTTTATTTTTTGTATTACTTTTCCAACTGCAGTGCTTTCTGCTTCCACTCCTGTTTTGACACTATAATTACTATACAGACCTGACATTATGTATTTGGTTCCTTTAGTATATTATTTGATCTACTTTTAATTCTCATTTTTAATTTTGATTTATTAGCAGTTTTTTTTCTCCTGTTCTGACAACTGTACAGCATATTCTGATTCTGCCACATCCTTCCTCATCCTGCCCTGTTCCTGCTTCCCTTCCCCACTGTCATATCCTAGCTGATACCATCTTGATGAATAAATTATCAAGATTGTTCTACAAGAAATCTGTCATGGGGTATCTGACCTCTGTTAAATCTGAGTTTTAGCTCTGAATCCCAGATCAGCCCTACACGAGCTGCTCTGATGGAAACGTGCAGAACAGGTGGCTGGCAGCTTCTTCTGAAGCCTTCCTCTCTTTGTTCTGCTTTCCCATCCTTCTATAATTTATCACTTTTAGGACACAGTAAGTGACTTGGAAAAGGATGTTTTGCCCCAATTACAGCTTGATTGAAGTCAAGTTCTAACAGCTGTACTTGGAATATTCTAATACTACATATCAGGGAATAAACACGCATAGACACATGGAAAATGTGTGGGTTTTCCCTCCACCTTTATTCTTTCATAATTAATAAATGGTGGAAGTGTCAAATTATGATTATGACAATCACTTCTAGAGTTTAGTTCAGCCAGAGAAAGGTAGAACTGGAAGCCTCTGTCATAACATTCTCTGAATATTCTTTCAAATGTTCTAGATTAAGGAAAGGCATCTCTGCTGAGGGCTGTGGATTTTGGGGTGCACTCAGGGAGGTCTGAGCCCTTGCAGGGTGGCCCCAAACTCGAGGCAGTCTCTGTTTAATAACTGAGCGAGGGATGGGCTGTTTGGAGACCCTCTCTATAATCTGTGCTGGTGTCATTACGGTGTGCAAGACTGGGATTAATTAAACTCATTAGGTCCAGGTTAGTGCTGCCTGCACTAAGTGCATTTCCTCTCTGCTAATATATTCACTGCATATTTAGTTATATGCATAAAGGATTGCAATCAGCATCCTCTGCTTTATATTTGTGACTTCCTAAATGCAAGTGGGGCAAGCACAGTGATGTCCCCAGATGTGAAACATCCCGAGGAATTCTCAGACTCAAAGTGGACTCAAAAGTGGAATATAAAGGGCAAATCTTCTCTTTTATTCTACAAAGGAAGAGTATTTTTATATAAGAGTGTTTTTATATATTTTATATATAAAATATATTTTAATTCATTGTCTATAAGGAATAAGTGAAAAATAACTAAGTGAATTCCTAGACTGAGGAAGGGCTAAACAGCAAAGAATTCTTGCAGATTTTAATTTGTTTTAAAAGCTGTTCTTTAGACTCTCAGTGTAGCTGTAGTTTATGAGTTTATTTCATATGGGAGGCCCTGCAGGTGTCCCAGAAGGTGTTTGGGGCACTCAGGTGCTGCAGTGCCAGACACAAAATCTGGGTGCACCAATGGGCTGAGGCAGAACCATGCAAGGCTTGGTTTAGGAGCATCCCAATTCCCACACCCAACAGCTCTCCTTTATTCCCATTATTGGATCACTGTCTTATCCTTTATGAGGTCTCTTTCTGCCTTTTCTGGGGCTTTCATAGATGTGCTTTTATTACAGGAACATTTAGAATTTAATTTCTGGTAATTGTGCCTCCATATTAACTGCATATACTTTATGTACATGAATAAGTCTCATTATGCCTATATCTTCTCCCAGGAGAATTATCCAAGAGACAATATTCACCATGCTCAACTAGGCAAAGCAAACCGATCGTTTCTGTGCCAGCAATTTTGAAAAAAATACAAATCCACCAACTGAAAATCCAGTCTTGAGAAAGCAAATATTTTAAAAGCAGTTTCACCCAGCTTTCTTGGAGGCATTATTCGCCTGATATATCTGATATATATCCTGATATACAGAGAAAAATCAGTTTCATCTCAATAAAGTGTAGAGGAATGTGGGGTTTGTGTGCACAGGTCTGAGATCCAGGGAGAGAAAAGCAGACAGCTAATTCTGAGTTTGAACAAGGGTTTTTCTGTGTGTTGAAAGATTGTGTGACCGCAAAGGGAATAATTTACAACAAACTTTGGAGGCTTTTGGGAGAAAAGGATGTATTTTGGGGAGTTGGGAAGAGAAATCTCTGTATTTTATCAGAGTGTATTCAAGCCTGAAGAATGACATTTTATACAGTACAAAGCTCTGAGGTTCAGAATTCAGCTCTGGGAGAGTTTGGTGCAGATATGCAAAATTTGGCATTTTGCATAGGGGGACAGGAGAACACTGAAAGCAGGGACACGAGGGGTTTGTTCTAGTTATTAACTGCAGCTTGATTAGATAAGAAGGGAAATGCAGATTATGGTGGAGGCCTGGTGTGACATAATGCAAAAATGCCTGCAGTGGTGCAGCCCTACAAAACTGAGCAGAAGAGTTCCCCAGTTCATCAGTATTTGCATGCAAAGGCAAGAAACCACCAGTTAATCTTTAAAGGCATATATCAGTGACTTCCACAGCCAAGCAGTGGATGGATTTGCAGGAGCCTCACAAAGATTACCAAAGAAAATAGGAATTACAGTAGGAAGATCATGACTTTTAGCATGCTTTAAACCAGATTGTGCAGTCCTGCAACACCCAGGGTGAAAGAGAAAACAGCTGGGAGGTGGGGGAGCAGCAGATCCTGCAGAGTGAAGGCTCTTAGAGGTTTAATTGCTGCCAGCACAGCCCCTGCTGGGGTGGCACCGGTGTCACCTGTGTGCTGTGGCACGCTCAGGGGTGCTCAGCTGCAGCACCTGCCAGCAGCAGGAGGTTTCTGGGGCAGGAGGATGCTCTTTCCAAGCTCTGTGGCAGAATTGAGTCCACAACTCTCCATCGTTCCACATCCTGTCGGTTTTTTCTCCCCCCCTCACTTCCAATGCCTCAGGATTTTTAAGTTCTCTGCTCGTATTTCATGGCTCACACTTAAGGGGCTTTGCAGAAAATTTTCATTTAATTTTCCTTAAGTGTGTGCAGTCTAAACTGGCAACACTAGAACAGAGCTCTCCTCCTTTCTCAAACCCCTCTGTGACCTCACAGGGACCTCTGAGATCCCTGAGGAGCTCCAGGGACATTTTTCTCACCTGGGCAAAAAGTCTCAATGCAGGTTTTGTGGGTTGGGTCTCAGGAAAGGTTTCTGCACTGGTGCAGTGGGGTCTCCATCCCTGCAGATGCTCAGGGGTGCTCAGATGTGATGCTCAGGGTCAGGGTCAGGCATTGGCTGTGTGAGTTCACAGCTGGGCTCCAAAATCTTACAGGCCTTTCCCACCTTTAACCATTCCATGATTCAGCAGCTCCTGCTGCAGCTTTTCCCACCTCTGAGCATCCACTGAGTCCCCCTGTGGCTGCACAATAATCATCAGCACTCATCAGTAGCTTTACTTAAAGTCAGCGATTACTAAAAAAACTCAGATCAGTCATTTATTTTGGCTTCATTTAAAGAGAGGCATGAAGAATCCAGCAGCTGCTCTGTTTATTACTCAAAACCTTATTTCTAGCAGTACAGTATATAGTATATAGTATAGTATACAGTATATAGCATATATATGTATTATATATATGTATTATATATATGATATATATATTATATATATATCATATATATATGTACTATATATGTATTATAGTATATATAGACTACAGTATACAGTATATAGTATATATACTCTAGTATATATAGTATACAGTATTAGCATATATATACTATATACACACTATAGTATATATATATACTATAGTATACAGTATATAGTATACAAAACCTTATTTCTAACATTTCATGAAACCCTTTGTGACCTTGGTTTTTTCTTTTAAAAAAAGGAAAATGAGAAACTTTTTTAAAATTCTGCTCAGAACATAAATGGATTGGCTCATGTTCCATTTCTTCTCTCTTCTTTTGATAATTTCATAGTCCTAGGGAATCTAAAGTTCTGGAAATTGCTCTGTGCCAGTTATGCCCTGTTGGTACTGGGGGAGGGAGGAGAACCTCCCTCATTTTTTGGATCAACACAAAGAACTCTGGGAATTCATTCCAAAATCTTTCTCCCTTTTGCAGGGAAACAAAGAGAATGAGTTTCCCTGACATTCCAACATGATTCTGGGCTGCTTGGTTGTTTATTTACCACTCCACTATACAGCAGTTACAGTGATATTTTCCATCTGCCCAAAGTGTTTTGGGGAGAGAGACAGCAAGTGAATCCAATACTTACTCCCAAGGCACAAATCGATTTTAACTAGAACCAATGCATTTTATATTCCTTTGCAGCTCGGGGCTGACTTGGTATTCATGGTGCTTTTCCTCATGCAGTCCTTGTGGGGAGTTTCATTTGCAAAGTGGCACACCCAGGAAGAAAGGCCCAGAGCCCTTCTCCCTCCTGCAAAAAGCAAATTCATTTTCCTTAGCATTCTGCCTTTTCATCATCTGGGAAACCTGATACTAGTGAAATTCTCTTCTGATGTCCAGTGCAGTTTGGAACAAATCTGTGGCTTGTTTGAAAGGCAGCTGCAGTTTGTGTATAACCAGCAAACATCTGCAGTAATTCAAAAGGAAAAGGTAAACCAGTAGCACCAGGGAGAATGGTCAGAGACAATCAGGTGCAGCAGATGTAAATGTTGTCACAAGCAAGGGAGCCAGGCTGCTTTAGGAGGCCCAGAAGTGTCCAGGAGAAACAGAGTTTGTTGTCTGTCCTGCCACACAGAACTCTTAGAGGACTGCAAAAACTACAGGAGAAAGTCAAATGACAATGCTCAGTTCCAGCTTGGTGGGAAATGTTTGGTTTCACTAAGTTCTAATCTAATGGATTTACTAAATTCTAATCTAATGATTTCCTAATTGTTGAGTGTAGGTTCAATTTTCCATGGTGTCCACTCAGTGAACATTGATGAACACTAATTGTCCTTGTGCTGATAACGTGCTCCTCCTAAAATCAGAATTTGGCACCCTTGCTGTAGAAAGAGAACTATTCACACACACACAGATGCCTGCAATGTGCATTTTGCTCATTTGTCCAAGCACGTCACCTCCCAGATATCCAGCTTTTAATTGCCTTTGCATTTTCAGAGCAGCAGACAAAATCCTTGCTGACACTGAATCTGCTTGGGAAGGCCTGCTTATTTTGGGTTGGACTTTCTTCCTTGGAGGTACAGTGGGTTTTTAGTGCAGTTAAGTGACTTTCCCTAAGGCGTGAGGGTTGGCAGGGAGAAGAAATAAAGACTTGAGGCAGGTTTTTGTGGCAGGGGGGAGAATCCCAGGGCAGGTCAGGGTGTCCCCAGCAGGCTGTGTCCTCTCCCTGCTGCTCCCACGCAGCAGCAAACAAATCTGTTGTGTGTGAATGCACAGCACAACAGGCTGGCAAGCAGTGAGCAACCACAACACATTTCTGACAAAATCCCTCTGTCAGCTCAGCAGCAAATCTGAACACCAGGAGCTTCACTAGCATGGGGGTAACAGAGAAAAGAAAATGCTGATTTCGTGATGCTGCCGTGAGCTGAAGGAAAATAATTGATATGCTGAGCAGGAAATGATATCAATTTACCTTCTCTTCCACTGTCCTCCTTTTAAGCTTCCTTTTCTCTGTCTCTCTTTACTCTATCTCACATAATTTTTCTCATTTTATTCATGTTCTGATGATCTTTCTTCAAGATCAGTTTTTTGTATGCACAGTCATACCCACTCTTCCCATATACATCAAGATGCCACTTTTATTCCTCTTATTAATTATTCTTCTCTGTTCTGGCTTTAAATTTTAAACACCAAAAGATTTTGGAAGTCTCAAAAATCTTACTGCTTAATAGTTCATATTTAACTCATGTTAAACTGCTTTTATCTTGCAAATGTCAGTTCTTCTGACTGGTTTATCTCCCTTTAGACTTCATGATCAGTTTGTTAATCGTGAAGTAGAGAACTGCAAATGTTTAGAAATATATTTCAAGTACAAATGAAAATTCACATGGCTGGAAGGTATTAATAAAGAACAAAGCTAGAACTTCTGGAAGATTCAGGTCACTCCTCTAATCCAAGAGTAAGATTTACATTAGGGCCTGAAAAGCAAATTCCACTACTGACTGACATTTCTTTTTCTTGGAAAACAAAGTTTTGGAAACCTTTAATTCCCCACTGAAATAAAAATGGAGCCACTTAATAGTTTTCAGAAAGGGGGAATGTTATTCTAAAGTTTATATTCGGTGTTTGCTTTTGGGTCCCAGATTCCGTATCAAAATATTTCATTCCACAGCACTTTGAATAAAGCAGAACAGGAATTTAAGTGCTGTCACTGACCAGTCTGGAAATGGGCCCGCAGCAGCTTTTGATTCAGAATTCCAGCCCAGGTCTTTGCTGGTGGTTTCACTGGTTTTTCTGAACAATTGCTGCGTTGTAGGTGATGGTTTTAGACCAGTGAACCAGATCCTGCCTGCCTTTCTCTTTAGTTTCACTGGGAGTTTATAAGCAAAACATCAGAGCTCAGAAAATGGCACACAATCCCACTTGAGCTAAAGGGAGAATTTGGGGTGGGTGGAATGCAATTATGAGGCTGGAATTCTGCCAGGCTGCAGGCAGGAGCTGTGAATCTGGCAGGGGGCTCCGAAAGGTCTCAAAGGTGTCCCCAAAGCAGAGGGAAAAGAGCATTGGGCTGAAAATTCCAGGAACACTGGGCTGAGAATTCCAGGAACATTGAGCTGAGAATTCCAGGTACATTGGGCTGAGAATTCCAGGAATATTGGGCTGAAAATTCCAGGTACATTGGGTTGAGAATTCCAGGTACATTGGGCTGGTTTAATCTGTGTGTTGAAATAGCATGTTATTTAAAATGTTTCTGTATTTTCCCCCTCCTTTTTAATTTTAAAATATTTTCCTGAATTTAAAATGAGTTCAGAGACTGTTAAGAACAGCAGTGATGCAGTGTTTGGCATTTCTTTTTGCCCAATACTACTTCAATAAAATGTTTTACAGATTAGATACATGTACAGGAAAAATAAATGACATTTCCTTAATCAGATTGTCAAAAATATGGTCAAAACTGAAACATAACCCCAAAATTCATGTAACAGAATTACAGAATAACCCCAAAATGCATGTAACAGAGATATTCTTTGGAACCAAAAAACCCCAAAAGATCAAAAAAGCCTATTTAATTCTTTAAGAAACTGTAATTAACTTTTGTAATAAATGTTCCTTCTAAATGGCTACACAGGGAAGCGTCTTCTGAGAATGGAATATGAAATAATCTTAAGGCAATTACAAAGAAGTTTTTGATTTACAAAATTTAGTATAATTATGTAATTTTCTTTTGTGTGCAAGCAGGCTTGGCATTGAACTCCCACAAAATGATGAGTCACAGGGAGCTGGTTATTTCCCTGAGAACAGCAAGAAGTGAGTGAAAATCATCTTTTGAATTCGAGAGCCCAGGGGTGCCGTGCATGGATCTCATTTTACAGAGGGACCCGTGGCAAAAAGTTCACCCTGCTGCTTGAAGGAGGTGAGCTCTGGAGCACCTGGAGGCGTGGCAGTGTGGAAATCCCTTCCCTGGGATGGGAGGATGCTCTCAGTGCCAGCAGAATTCCCTCCATCCAGGATTTCATTTCCCTGCCAGGCTGTTTGCAGTGGAGGAGCTGTGAGAGCGTGTTTGACTTTATTATGCACTGTGAGAGGTGAACATATTGTAGGCACTTAACAGGTTCCTTCTCTCAGCCTGGGTAGAAATGGAGAGCTCAGGAAATGCAATGTTGCCCAACTGAGTGCGGGTGTGGATGGAGAAATGTGTGCTGCAGTAGGAGCAGGCACATCCTTGATCCAGGCTTTAATCACTGAGGCTGTGCTCCTGAACAGAAAATTGCTCATCTCGCTGATTTTAGCCCACAAAACCTTTTGGATTACATCCCAGTTTTGTCTACCTCTAAGAAAATGCTATTAAATTGCTTACAAATAGTCTTTGGGATTCCTTTTGGTAAAATTCATGAGTGAGAGGTGCTTTGTCACATTGGGAAAGTGCAGTGCTCTACCAGGAGCAGGGATTCCATTGTAAAAAGGCACTTTGGATTAAGCAGTACCTTTTTTATTTTTTCAGAACGGCAACTATTTCTTCACAGGTTTTGTTTTATATAAGCAATTGTTAGAATTAAGTTTCTTTAAAAACCCACAAGCATACGTCAGTGGTGCCCAGTGACAGGACGAGCAGCAGTGCCCATAAAACTCGATGCAAAAAATCTAATTTAAATATAAGAAAATCAACTTTTTGGTAGTTAAGGTGGTGCAGTAGGTTTGTGACAGGATGAGAAAAGGAATTCTTGGAGAAAGTAAAAAGCAGGCTGACCCAAGGCCCTTGAGTGGAGCCTGCTCTGAGCAGGGGTGGGAGCAGCTGAGCTCAGGAGGTTCCACCCTCAAGGATTCTCTGATAAATATTAATCAGCAAAAGGGATTGTTCCCTGTTTTCAGAGAAAGGAAGTTCTAATTAATGCACCCTTTTCAAAATGAATTATGCCTCTGCTAACACAGTCTTTAGAGCAGGAATCTATATTATAACTCATTTTTCCCCCTGGATTCTGACTCTGGCAAGGACTTGTTGTGCCATCTCTCTTCATTAAGTGTTCACAGGAGCAAAGCCAGCTCCTTTGCAGGACATGTGCCCTGTGACTGGAGACACATTCACAGGGAATCAGGCATATTAAATCTGATTAATTCCATATTTGTTTTATATGGGGATATAAAAACTGCCTAATTCATTTCCAGGTAGTCTTGAAATGTAAATTTTAAGGAATTTAGAAATTTTAGAGGAGGACAAACACATTTTTCCTTGGATACTTCTCAAATCTCTTGGTCAGAGATTGACCAGCACAAACAGAAGTGCTGAAAACAGGTAAGGGCAGTTACCTGCTTCCCTAGGAGAAGGGGAAAAAAATAAACCAAATGCTGTTTCAAGAATTTGTTTTCTCATAAATTTGTTTTTTCCCAAATGGTGAATAAAACTAACTTGTCATAGGCAGAAAACTTAAAGAAAAAATAATTGTGGTAATTATCCTTTCACTTTTCTCTGCATGAGGGTGGTTGCTTGAAGAGATGAAAATTTCATTATAGACTTAAAGTCAACAAAAAATTCTTTGTCTAAAGCAGGTACAGGTTTGTTCTGATTTTACAGCTAGTGAAGGTTCTACTAACTGAAAATGGAAATATAAAGGTAAATAGAGGAAAAGTTAAATGCAAATTTTATAACAACTCCAAAAAGGTGATCTTCCACTTCTTTATTAACATGTATTCTAATTTAGATGGCTGGAGTGTTGTGAGTAATCCATTGCTATGAAACATCATTTCTAATACAGCACTTAACACATCTTGTGTGAAGTATCTATTATTAGCAGATTGTTGATTTCTAAAGAGCAGAAAAAACCATAAAAAGTAGAAGTGAGATAAAGGATGAAATTTCACTTTTGTAAGTAGTTTTTAAGGAGACAAAAGAAACCACGGAAACTTTTAGAAATTATTATTCTTAATGGGATGCCATTATTATAGAATTCTTAAAGGGATAAATCCAGAGGTCAGGTTTAAAAACACAGAGTAACAGCACGATATGAAAAACAAAATGTCACATTTGAGAGCTCCTCCAGCACTATTTTGGCACAGTATCAGCCATTCTCAGACATTCTGCTCCAGCAGCAATCAAGGTCACCCAGCACAAATCCCATTTCTCAGAACCCTGGGCTGGGCTGGGCTGGGGCTCTGCTGGCTTTGGGGGAGCCCAGCAGTGAGAGAGAAGCAGGATTTCCCCTCCCAGAGCCCACAGAGACAAGGCTGTGCTGCACCTGCACTTCACTCTCAATTTTTCTGCTTTTTTAAAAAATTTTATTTCATCTTTTACAAACTCCAGGTTGTTTTTCTCCTGGGGATGAGCCACCTTGGGAACCCAAAATGTTCCTAAATGGGAGACAAAAGCAGGTGGACAGGGATGTGATGCTGGCCAAAGCTTGTTGACCTTGGACATGAAATGAGTACACAGAAGCTTGGTGAGTTCAAGAAAGAAAAAGAGCTAATTTTATTGTTGAATTCGTAATACATATAATTTTAAAAGTGGCAGTGGATTGGAGGATGAAGTCACGACGTCTCCAACCACACTGGTCAAACCAAGTCATCAATTCTCTCCTCCCACAAAGAAGAATGCAAAACCATCATTATTTATATGAACACGTGTGAGAACTCCAGAAATATGTAAACATTAGAAGGTATAGGAAACTTTTAAAAGAATTTTAAAACTTTCAAGGGAACTGCAAAAGAAAACTTAACACTTTTAAAAGTCAGGGGAACAAAAGCTCAGTGGCTCTGCCCTGAGAGCAGGCTGGCATCTGCTGGGTGGGGTGGCAGAGTTATTCCAGTTGTGCTTTTGGTTTGGTAATTTGAGATTTTGCTAATTTGGGGATTTTTTTGGTTAATTGTATTAATGAGGATGGTGGGTTTTCGTGTTGGTTAATTAGTGCACTCAGTTCTTGGTGTGAGATAGGATCAGGAGAAAAGGAAAAGAGGTTTAAAATTTTAGAAGGTTATAAAGAAAATTTGCTAACAGTAACTAAAAGAAAGAGTAATAAGAATTGGAATTAAACCTTTAGGGCACTTCTCTTTTTGCTATAACTTTTTAATTTTTATTGAAAATGTAAAGAAACAAAATGTAAATTTGTTTTTAATATTTTTGTTTTTTGAGTTTTGTTGTTTTTGAATTTATGTATTTGTTGTGTTAGAGTTGTAGCAGATTTTTTACTTTTTTAAAAATTTTTTTTATATAATGATGTAGGAAGAATTATAGCTCAGCTCATGGGATGTATTTTTTTTTTTTGTTTGCTGGATCTCTGTGTTTGGTATTAGAATAT
Source organism: Taeniopygia guttata (assembly GCF_048771995.1). Classification (NCBI taxonomy): domain Eukaryota; kingdom Metazoa; phylum Chordata; class Aves; order Passeriformes; family Estrildidae; genus Taeniopygia; species Taeniopygia guttata. Next base: position 1,489,411 of record NC_133029.1, on the reverse strand, counting down.
TTGATTATATTGTTGAGATTTGGAGAAAGCTTTTAAAAATTTTTTTTAGTTTTTTGTGATTATTTTTTTCAATTTTATTTTTCAATTTTTGTCGGTGTGTTTTTATAGTTGTAATTTTTGTATGTGTTGGGTTATGCATAGTATTTGTATATGTTTGGAGGTTTTTGATATATTAAATATAAATATATTATATATATATATACCAAATATTTATATTTACCAAATATATTTATACTTTATATAAAAATATCGAATATTAAAGATATTTGATATATATTTTGTTTTTCTGGTTTTACCAAAGCTCTGCGTTTTGATGTGAATGTCCATTTAGTAATGGCCAGTTCTGAATGAATTGCAGCCATGAAAAATGGGGGGTTTATGTCAGATATCTCCACACCTCTTTAATTTCAGTTCCTGAGAGTCAATCTTCAATCTTGCACCGTGGTCAGGGCACTGAAGCCCTGCATAATTCACAGCCTCCTTTTGATAGACAGGACAGATTATTAGCTTCTTCTTTCTTTTTTTTTTTTTTTTTTTCCCTAATTTTTCATTCTTTCAGAATAGCTTTGCTTTTGAAGGCAGAACCAGGAAGTTTTTCTGAGGACAGCTACAACAGATTGTATAGAAATACTTTTTCCAAGACTTGCTTACCAACAAGATTTTCCCTTTATTGTTTTCCTGAATGAATAAAGTCAGTGTTTAATATCCATTAATCATCTCCTTCTATGAGGGTGTAAGTGCAATAAAGACATTTTATTCATTTATTTGTATGCTATCACTCAGATCCCCTCATTTTCAGATCATGGCTGGGTTATTCAGGGCTCTCTGCAGACCCATAACAAAGAAACAAGTGCTCCAGAGAATTTACAGTATACATGAAAGAGAAGATGAAATAACAGAGCAAGACAGACAATCAAGGTTGGGGAAGAAAAGGAAGATAAAAAATGAACAGAACTAGGCAGGAAACAAAAGTCACTCCTGACTCCTGGTAAAACAAGACACAAATGTGAATGCATGATATTTGATCAAAAATGTTCTGAGATGCACAGATGTTACTAAATTAATAAGATCTGCTTGCATTATTTCTAATTAATTACCTAATTTCACGGCCACATTTACATTTTAGGGACCAAGACTTCTTGCCTCTGTTTGCATTTCAGGCTATTTTCCATTTCTCTCATAATTTTAGGACTTTTGTCCTCAGGGTCTTTTTCTTACCTGGTCTGCTTCTCACTTTTGTCAGTAGTGCTCTCTGTGGACAGCTATTCTTCGGGTGTTTTTTATAATTACCGTCTGATTTTGAGAACTGATCTTTCGTGCTCTTATTACAGAGAGGCTGAGAAGTAAGTTGTATTATGCTTTAATTATATATAGAATATGCCCTTGGTCAGGACTCTACCCGACTGTCAGGTCTTTCTCTCTAAGTTGTTAACTCCAGATTCAGAACTTGTTTATTCCATTGAGAAGACCTTGACCAAAGCTGGTTTCTATCTTCAAGAAAGACTATTTTCCTGTTGTCTGACCTTCTGCACTAGAAAATGCTTAAATCTGAATTATTTCTCACTATCCAGCCTTTCCCTGTGCTCATATTTACCTCTACAGCCACATGCCCTACACTTACAGGTTTATGGAATCCTTGCAACTCCAGAGGAAAACACGTCTCACTAAATACACAGCAATTAATTCCCATTTCAGGGCTGTAATGGCTCCTGTTCTTTGGTGATTTGTCACTTCAGCCCCTGGTGGGCACAGCAGAACCTGGTGTTGGAACGTCCTGGAATTCCCTCCCCACCTGTGCTAAGGGCACACGGCTCTGCTGATGGATGTCCCGTGCTCTGAGCACTGATATGCCATTAATCACATTAAGAAATAGCCCTAACAAGCCATAATTTAAAAGCAAGACTGTGTTACCAGCTCTCTTTTTAGTAAAAGTGAAGCAGTCCATTAATACCTCTGAATTTGGGGTGCAGGAACTCCTGGGTGTCCTTGCCCAGGCATGCTGCCCATGCCAGGGATCTGAGCTGGGAATGGGACAGAATTCCCTGCACGGCCAGGAACCCCCTTGAACTCTGCCAGAGCTGGGGCAGATTGCTGAGCCCTCATCCTCATCTCCTCGTTCTGTGAGCAGAATCAGAAACTGCTTGGCATCCAACCTCAAGGACTCCAGGGATCCCACCCACAGCTGGAGCTATTCCCCCAACAGCCACCCCGAAACTGTCACTACCAGGAGCTGCATTATTTAAAAAGGTAAGTGACTGCAAGCAAGAGATATAATTAGCATAATCTGTTCTTTAAAAGCTACACCTGCTATTAAAGTTATAAAGAAATGAAATCTTAGCTGAAATCATCTTTGTAATTTACTAACACTCATTTCCATACAATTTTGTCAGAACAGCACAAACTTGGTGTTGACACAACCTGAGCCTTCAAAGTTGGGCTCAGCTTATGCAGTTTTCCTGTCTGTGAGACTGACACTGATTTTCCCAGATTTCCTACAGATTTTCCACTTTACTCTCAGTGTTTTATAACCAGTTTTGAGCAGGTGAGATCGGCGAGAAACAATTCCCCCTGTTGCTGAGCACAGATCCTGAGTGGGCACCTACCACTGCCATCAGATGAATGCAGAGGGCAGAAAACACATTTGGGTGCTGCTCTGTGGAGCGTTGTGGGAGGGGAATGTTGTTCCTCTGACTTGGCTCAAGTCTGACTTGGCTCACATTCAGCTCCCTGAGCACAGCACCCCCAAGTCCTTTCCTCAGTGCTGGAATTTACCCAGGACCTGGTGGACCTCCACATGCTTCCTTGTTTATATTTGAATTTTAAAAAAGCCAAGCATCTGCACCAGTTCACCTTGAATGGCCTTCTAAGAACTAATCTAGAAAGTCAAACCCTAACTTTTTACAGTTCCTCTTTTCAAGTAGGAGAAAAAAGACAGAAATATCACATTCCATGAGGAAAAAATAGGAACTAAAATTGCAAAGGTCACTTTTCACTTGTAACTTCAAAGATCTGTTATCTCAGGTGTTGGAATGTCAAAATTCTTTTATTCACTGAGCTGCCACCTTTCCTTGGGCTTGTGAAAATTCTCCTACAGCTACACACATTTAATGAGAAGTAAACAGGTCTTTTAAAGCCCTGGACTCAGCAGGAGCCAGTGCAGGTAGAAACATTAATTGTTTTAATATTCTGGTGTTTATTTCAGGGCATTCTAGCAGTAAAAACTTTATCGTTCATACACTCTTCAGTGAAACTGTGCAAGCCCAGAACAAGTCACAGATGTGTTAAGTAATAGTTTAAGCTTCTTAATTTTGTCTTAGCTGACAGGTGAGGGACTGTGCAGGTGAGAGCCCACCTGAGGCCATTCCTTGGAGCCCCGTGCTGGGGCAGCACCATGGGCTGGCAGAGCAGCAGGGGTGGCATTGGTGGCATTGCCCTGCTCCTTGTCCCCTCCAGGACATGCCTGGGGATGCAGAGCTCCCATGTGGGAATCCAGGGCTTCCTTCTGGCTGCCCTGGCAGGTCTGGGACCCTGGCAGGGGTCAGGAACCCCCTGGACAGAGCCCCCAGAGACACTGGCTGTGATCTCTGTCCATGGAAAAGAGTTTTCAGTCTTACAGGATGAATTACCAGCTCTGAGTGTTTGATATGAGTAATAATTAAGTGTGGCACGGGTGCAAAAGTAAAGTTTTAGGATTCTAGATGAGGGGTCCAAAGGGGACAAGATGGAGGAAATTGGGTGTGTCTTGTCCTTTTTCTCCTTCTTCATGCCCTCCATGTTTCACTGTGGTGTTGGCATTTTTCTGTTGGTTCAGGCTGGGGACACACTGTCCAACGTAGGTGACAGATATTGGCACGTTATTGTAAATCCAGCACAGGTAGTTTGTGGTATTTAATGTTTGTACCATCCCACTGAGGGCAGAGCCCCACACGCTGCCCTGCAGGACAGAGCTGCGGCAGGGCAGCAGAACATGTTAGAGATAAACAGAATAAACAACCTTGAAACAGCACAGACCAATTATGGCTTCTGCTTTGGCAGCGGGGCTGAGAGACAGAGACTTTCTACAATCCCAGAATTATCAATAGCTCAGATTCCGACACTCCCAGGGAATCCCTGAGCAGGGATGGGGACCAGGCTCGGCTGCTCTCTGTGTGCAAAGGCACATCCTGGCTCCACCTGCCTTCCCCCAGCACTGCCAGCTGGGGAGAACAAGGAGAGGCAATTTCAGTGCTCAGAGGGACGATTTGAGCCTTTCCCAGCCAACCACAGAACTGGGTTCAAACCTGCTAAAATCTGAGTTTGGAAGCACTGGGTTTATCTGTTTGTGTGTAGGGGTGCTATAAAAAGCACATCACCATGGCATCCCAGCTCTTTCCAATTAAAGAAAACCATTCCTACCATTTACTTAGCAGCTCTGACAATAGCCTGCAGCAGCAGTAAAACAACTTGACTGCCTGGCATTTTACAAGATAAATTCTTCACTACACTCTGTTTTTTCTTGCACTGTTGCTTGCAAAGACTTAAAAAGTTACTGCTTCTCCAACGACTGGGACTGGTGTTGTTGCACTCATTTGAGCTATGGATCACTGGCTACACTTTGTGCCTTCACATGCCACTTTGAGAAAAATCAATTCTAGTCTTGAAGAGCTCAAACTGGTGTTGCAGAAGATCAGTGCACATTTCCAGGTGCTGCAGGGCATTGGCATCTTGATGTGGATTCAACAAAACATGACATAGGTATGGTGCAAAATTGCTTGCTCTTATGCTAAGGGATCTTCTGAGAGAAATTGCACAGTAAATCAGAACACTGTGAGGGCGTGCAAGGCACAGCAGCTGCAGTAAACACCTCCACGTTTTTTCACAGTCTTAGCACAAAAAACATAATTTATGTTGCTAACTATAAATGGCTATGCTAATAAATGTTGTAGGTACAATAGGAAAGTCAGATAATATTTAATATAGAGACTAAAAATAGCACGTAACTGATGCTGAGGAAAGATGCAGTTTGATCCTAATAATGGTTGGAAGTATTTAAAAAGCTTCTGTCCTGCGTTAATTGTCACTTAAACGGGATATAATGTCAACACAGTTACTCTCTGCCTGTGCTTAAATTTTATTTTAAATCTCTGCAGTGTTTTTATGCATCTGCAAAGCATGAGAAAAGGATCACTTACTTTCTCTGCCCTGCTGTATTTCTACACAGAGAGAGGAGTTAATTTCTCAATCTCTGTAATTTAGCAGTGGGTGTAGCCCTGTCTGTCTGAAGGACTCAGGCTGCACTTCTACGGGATATTAACTGTGAGCACAGCGAGCACAGCCCAGAAATGCTGAGTCCAGATAAGGCATTCTGCTGAGCTCACAGGATGTTCTCTGCCAGATCATATTTCTGAACGTTTTCGAAGGAGGAACTTTATCTCCAAAGAGGTTATGCTAAATCAAGTATCATCTGTTCGTAAAAATTTAACTTCCTGCTGGGTCAGGTGCGGTGTCTCCTCCTGCAGCTGACAGAAGTCAGAGGCGTTCTGGAGCAAGGATAAAGCAGAATATTCATTTCCTGGGCACCCAGGCTCACTTGGTGCAGGTCTGTGCTTCTGCCTGGAGTCCCACCAGCTGGAAGCTGCTGCTACTTCTTCTCCACACCAGCAGCAATGAAATCCCATCCACAATCTGCTGGATTTCCTTACCTGGGTCCCCCTCAGCCAAATGATCCAACAGAGCAGGCATAGGGGAATTCTGCTGGTCAGACTGATGGGGTGGATCAGGTTTGGGATTGCTGACAGGAGACTGGGGGCAGCAGTGACCTCAGGCACTGCAGGGTGGTGAGCACAGAATCCCAGAATCAAACTTCACAGAATGAACGTGTTATTGGGCAAAAAGTAAGTGCACAAACGTTTGGGATGTTCAAAGGCTAAAAAAGAGAGTTTTTTATTTGAGTATCTGATATTTATAGAATTGCAGAGGTGACTGTGGATTGGAGGATGGAATTTCCACTTCTCTAGCTATATTGGTCAAACTAACAGTCTATTAATTCTTTCTTCTCACAAAGAAGAATGCAAAACTATTATTAATTACATCAACACTGCGTGAGAACTCTAGTAGAAATATGTAAATAGATTAGAAGGCTGAAGAAATTTTATGAGAACTTTAAGACTTTTAAAAGGACTATTAAAAAAACTTAACACTTTTAAAAATCAGGGCAACATGATCTAGGTTGGAAAAGACCTTCAAGATCCCCCAGTCCAACCTGCGACCTGAGATTATTGCACCAGCCTTGCTTTACCTGGAGAAGGAGGAGTGAAAACTGATAAACTGATAAATTGGGTGTGGATCCCAAACAAACAGAGCTTGGAGCTCTCCATTTCCCAGTGGAAGCAACAAGTCCACAGCCAACTGCAGGCTCAGGAGCAAAACCAAAAGAACAGCAAGGGAGGTTGAGCAGGCAGACTTCTCAAAGGATTTACTCCTCTTTTCTTTTTTTTCTGTGCAGCTTTTCAGAAGATACAGTTAAACAAGCAGGTGAGGTATTGAAATACACTCTGCATTCTTCCCACAACAAATATGGATTTGTGCAGAGATAGTCAAAACTTCCCTGCTCATGCCAGCTTTGTTTGTGCTCTGTTTGGAAGAGAAAAGCAGATGAAATTCACTGCCAGATATCAGCTCTCTAGAACAAACTGGATAAAGGAGTTGTAAAATAAGATTGAATTAAGAAATTCCAAATCTATGACTCAACTTGATCATAAACCAAGTCTTCACTGAAATATGAAAACCAAACAAGGATGTTTAAAGTGCTTCATTATGCAAATTCTGGATTTTTTTCTTATTGTTTCCTTTAAAAAACAGATGGTGATGGTGAGGAGGATTTTGCAACAAATGATTTTGACATTTACACATTCTACTGAATGCTACTGGACACTTGTAATTTATTGTAGCAATTTATGAGTAAAGAAGCCTAACAGTGTTGAAGTGCTGATATATTTTCCGTGATTCTGGCAAAGATTTTCTAAACAATAATGTTCTCCTTTTGTAATTCAAGGTTTTTACAGCACATAGAACATTTACATTTGTTCCTACAGGGGAAATTTCTCAATGACATCACCTTCAATTTTTCTTCATTTTCTTGAGAATGCCTTTGTAAAAACAAATCGGTTTCTACATTTCTAATTTTATGATACTCCAGTTACAGATCATTTGTATCACAAGTGCATCAGGAAACATCTACTTATCCAGAATATTGTCAGGATCTCAAGTTCCCTTCTAGTGGGAGAAAGGATTCTGTAGGCACCAAATACACTCAATACAGTTCATTTCAAGGAAACCTGAAGGAAAAAATCACTTTATCTTGGAGGGGGTGCTGTTGTTCCATTTTTGTTAACAAGAGTGTTAACTAAAATCAGGAGCCTGGTTGATAAATTAGAACATCAGAGAAATAAAAAGGAACTTTGGGCAATGTGGATCCAAGTCCATTCATGGAAGTCACTGTCGGGAGGGGGATCAGTGGGTTCTGTTGGCAAAAACCAGAGCAGGAGTGATGGGTTCCAGCTTTGCTGATCCTGTCCATGTGGTACAGGCCAGACCCAGTGGAGCATTTTGATGCAGAGCTCCCCGTGGTGTTTCCTGGTGCCATTGGAGCTTTTTTATTTCCACCTCGTTTTACCCAATGAAGAAATCTGCCCCACTTACAAAGAGAAATTCCTACATCTCCCACCAGAAACGGATCCCACTGTTCAAAAGCCCAGTGGAACAATGTAAACATTTCCTGGAAATCCTCCTCGTGTTTCTGTGTGCTTGACTGTCAAACTCTAAAATGTATTTGGTGAAATTATGGCTGTGGAAACCCACTTGTGTGAGCCCTAGCATGCAATTCCAGACTGTTGTCATGCTGTTCAAGAATTGTTCTTCCTATACATTGCCTTTCCTGACCATATGCTTAAAAGTTTATTTTCAGGAGCAGAATCGGTTGATACGGCTGAGTTATATTTATATTATCTTCACTGTTGCACTTAAAGCAAAACTCAGTTTTGGAGATTTTCCTAATTAGTCATCACCTTGAATGGAGTGGGCTCAAGGAAGAATGCCTCATCCATGGTCTATTTCTCATTGCTTTCTATTTGTTTCTTGTGTTGAGGGTAATGTTTAGAGCAGCATTATTGCTCATTACCCTGCTTAGGACTTGACTGTTTTAACTGCCAGAATCTTTTTTTTGGAGAAAAATATACTTTTTCTCTTAGTTTGCTGTTTCTAAATTCAACAAATAGATCACATGCCATTTCCTCTTTTTGCAGTTTCTGCAATACCATACTTCATGTAAAAAGCTAAAATTATCTGTGTGTTCAATTCTAGGTGATTTCACAATTAGCTCATTTATGGAAAATATTTTGGAATGAGTGTCTAAAGCAACTCTTCCCTTATTCCTTTTCATGCACAAGAGAAGTAAACCCACATTTTTTTCTGTCTTTCTCTCCTTACTGCCGCACATGAAAAGCAGATTTTTTCCCTCTGATTATTCCCTGGATTGCTGCATTTTAGGACATCTTTGAAGAAGCTACTCCAGGCAGCTAACATAGAAGGGACTAAAACTCATAAATTAATTAGATAATCTCCTCGCAGCCTCAGCTGGCTCCAGTGAGTGCTCTTTTAAAACCTCATCAGCTTGTTTTGACTTGTAGTGGCTATTCAGAAGGATCTGGAGCTTCTCCTGCTCATGGCCAAGTGTGCACTCCACACTTGCCATGATTTTCTCTCGTTAAATCTGGGGTAAAGTTATTTGAGCTCAGTTGAATGACATGTATTTTAAACATTGACTGAAAAGATGGTTAGAAGCCCAAAAATGTGAGTTCAGTTTATTTAATTCTGGTTTAGCACCACTCATTACACCTGGTGTTTTTTCCTGCTCTGTGAACAGCAAATGTATCAGGGGTTGAGTCAAACCCAAAACCCTACATCTCTACAAGGAGTATATTAACCTGTCAGAAATTCATTAAAATGATAATTTGTGAGTGTTTTAATGAAATTATTTTGACACAGAGACAGGAGAAGCAGCAGAAGGATACAAGAAAAGTGTGAGTTAATTACCTGAACTTAAAAGCCTCAACTAAAATATCAAAAGAAAAAACCAGCGTTTATTTTTGCTTCCATACTTGTGACACTTCTCACAGATACATCTTCTTTACCTGTAGTGTTATAAAAGACCTTTTTGAGACATGAATGATAGTGAGAAAAACAATGCTCTTACATTAAACATCTTTATTAATATGGATACTGTGTGATTTAGCTGTGTCTAGCTTCAAAACATGATGTTTTGGAAGACAAAGTACAACCAGAATTTAGAATGAATGTGAGAAATAAGTATTTGTAGATGGATACTTCACTGACAATGCGAGTTTAATCCTTATTCAAATTGAATTTCCTTTGAGAAAGCTTAAGGCCATCAATCTATTATCAGACAACAAAACTGACTATTACTCATTGAGTTGGGTTTGTTGTTTTTTATTACACCTGAAGGAAGTGTGGTGAACTAATGTGTTTGCAAACCCAGCCTGCAAAAACCCAGCAGATGGATAGTCATGTTTAATTTGGGCAGAAAAGAGCTTTGGTGCAGTTTGTGTTTCCTGATCCTTTTTGCCCCCAGCTCTGGTTCCTCTCCCTTCCTGCTGTCTGTGCTGGTTCCTCCTGCTCTGCTGTTGCTGTGTTTTGTTCTTTACTCCTCCTGGGCTGGGTGAGGGTGGTGGGAGGTTGTGCTGGTGGGGGGCTCACAGCTGGATGGGGTGTCTGTGCTCACCAGCGCTCCACAGGGACCCCAGAGTTACACAAAACTGTTTTCATGGCAAAACCTTTAAAATCTGGAGGGAAACCCTTGTGACTGTGGATGCCACGTCTGGCTTGCCTTCAGCAGGACAGAGCAGGAGTGGGATTTACCCTGAAACAAGGGCCATGAGCACCAAACCTCTGCAGGGCTCCAAACCTCTGCAGGGCTGCTCCAAAACTCTGCAGGTGTGGGAATCCAAAGCTTCCTTCTGGCTGCCCTGGCAGGTCTGGGACCCTGGCAGGGGTCAGGAACCCCCCTGGACAGAGCCCCCAGAGACACTGGCTGTGATCTCTGTCCATGGAAAAGAGTTTTCAATCTTACAGGATGAATTACAAGCTCTGAGTGTTTGATATAAGTAATAATTCAGTGTGGCACGGGTGCAAAAGTAAAATTTTAGGATTCTAGATGAGGGGTCCAAAGGGGACAAGATGGAGGAAATTGGGTGTGCCTTGTCCTTTTTCTCCTTCTTCATGCCCTCCATGTTTCACTGTGGTGTTGGCATTTTTCTGTTGGTTCAGGCTGGGGACACACTGTCCAACGTAGGTGACAGATATTGGCACGTTATTGTAAATCCAGCACAGGTAGTTTGTGGTATTTAATGTTTGTACCATCCCACTGAGGGCAGAGCCCCACACGCTGCCCTGCAGGACAGAGCTGCGGCAGGGCAGCAGAACATGTTAGAGATAAACAGAATAAACAGCCTTGAAACAGCACAGACCAATTATGGCTTCTGCTTTGGCAGTGGGGCTGACAGACAGAGACTTTTACAATCTCAGAATCATCAATACCTCAGATTCCAACATGCAGGGCTGCTCCAAACCCCTGCAGGGCTGCTCCAAACCCCTGCAGGGCTGCTCCAAACCCAGGGCTCTGCAGATGTCTGGAGCTGGAGCAGCACCATCAGAACAGAGCCAGCTGCTCTGTGCCAGAGCTGAGCCCTGACACAATTCCCTGGGCTGTCACAGCAGGCACAGGACTGGAGCTGGCACAGATTTTGCACCTGCAGGGAGCCTTTCAGAATAATCACAGAATGGTTTGGGTTGGAAGAGACCTTAAAGCTCCTCTGGCCATGGCAGGGACCCTTTCCACTGCCCCAGGGTGCTCCAGCCCCAATGTCCAACCTGGCCTTGGGCACTGCCAGGACCCAGGGCAGCCCAGCACCCTGTGCCAGGTCCTGCCCACCCTGACAGGGGACAATTCCTTCCCAAAATCCAACCGGAATCCACCTTCCTTTAACTCAAGGCCATTAATGTTCATCAGTCATTTGCTCACTGTCAGGTTTCACTCTGCTGGCTGGGCTCTGCAGCTCTGCTCATGTCTGCCCTGAACCAACAATCTCATCTCTGAACCTGCCTTTCATATCAGCAGTATTCCTTTCCTCCCCTCCTGCTCTTTAAAAGAACATTGATTTGTTTATTTTGCTAAAAGAATGCTTCTAGGGGACCAGCCAGGACCAATAAAAGTCACAGATACTAATTAAGGCAGTCACACATTAATGGATTGCTTTTCTAGAGGTTTGAAATCACCATACGTTGTAAAGTCAAAATTAATCCTCTTTAAGTGACATGTAAATGAGGACAGGTTATTATTTGGGAAACAGGAGCAAAACCTGTAGCCTCTATCTCATTAAGTTATTTTGGTATAGAACCATAATAATCAGTGTTGCTTGGGGCTGAAACAGATGCCCAATATTGTGATTAAAGCTCTGTTTATGCATATATTTTAAAGGAAAGCCCCAGAGATGAGGACATGGCAGGATTCTGTATCCAGGCAGTTCTTCTGAGCAGCGAGGGGACAAGAATGACATTGCTCACCTCCTTCCCTTTTTGTGAACAATACTTTAAGGAATAAAACTCCACACTACCAGCAGGAATCCAGCTGATAGGTTTTTTGGGCTGAATGTGCTGCTCAGCCACGGCAGAAGCAGCACTTTAGGTAGATTCAGTTCCATTTTTCCTCCTGATAGTTGTGTCATTAGGATTTTGCTTGAATTTCAGATGTTAAGTGTACAATAACACAAAATGATTAATGGCCTATCCCAGGGAACGTGTCACGTCAATAAAACTGGTCTTTAATAGCACTGCTGCAATTCCCAAGTTGAAAGAATTTCAAGAGTCACTTAAGACAAAGCCTATTTTTCTTTATCAAAATTCCTTAGCAGTTCTGTACCTGAGCACAGAGGATGGGATGGGCTCAGTAACCACACAGAGGATTACTGCCACTCTGCTCCCATTGCCTCACTCCTTATCAGGGAAGAGAACAACAAAAATATTGCTTGCAGTTCCTTTCCTATATCTTCCACCATCCCAGTAACCAAATTTAAGCAGAAAAAGGGCTGGAAATATCCCTGACTTCAAGCTACCAGAATACAGGAGCTTTGTGCCCAAAAACATTAATTGGAATGTTCAGAAAAAGCATTTGTTTCCTTTGGGAATTTTTCTGGGACCAAAAATCCTTCATCACACCTCATCCACTTCCCTCAGTGGTGTGTCTGGAAATCAGTCATGGATTGGGTTGAAGGTGATGACAACTTCCAGTTTTTGCATTGGCCCGGTGTCCATTTCTTGTTTGTGCCCCCAGGAAGGCAGAAGCAGCTCCTAGGGTCAGGTAGGTCTCCTGAAAAGAGAATAGTTAATAAAACGGAAAAAAACAAAACAAAATCTCTAGATGTCTGGAAATGCTGCTGCTGAAAAGCTCCAAAATTATAATACTCAAACTGATTGCATGAAATTTCCAGCTGTTAAAAGCTGAACTTGATTCCTCCTTTAATCACTCTGAACACATAATACATGTCTAAAATTAAAGGTCATCCACTCACCCAGGGCCCTACAAACGTGCTTTGACATTAAAAGGTTTACAATTAAAATCCACCAGGACTGGGAGGTACCAGCAGGGCCTGCAGGGATGGAGCAGGGCTGTTCCTGGGGCCATGAACCAATTTAATTTGGTGTTGGGGCTGAGAGAGAGGGGCTGGGTGGGGTCAGGCAGGGGGACCCCTCCTGCTGCCCCTGCTCCTGGAGGTGCTGGCAGCTCTGGGCAGCGGTGTGGGCAAGCTCAGGGGCAGGACAGAGGTGTGCAGTGCCTGCCAGCCACAGCTGCAGGGCTGGGACACGTCTGAGGTGACAGGTGACAGGTCCTGGGGAGCCACAGCCGTGTCCCAGGGCCTGCCAGCCACACCTGCAGAGCTGGGACATGTCTGAGGTGACAGGGAAGCCACAAGGGTGTCCTGGTGTAGCCAGGGGTCAGCAGCACCAGGCTCAGGGACAGCCCCAGATGTGCTGGGGATCACCAGGGTGAAGCACAGCCCCAGATGTGCTGGGGATCACCAGGGTCAGGCACAGCCCCAGATGTGGCACAGCTGGGTGGCAGGTCAGGCTGCAGCCAAACATGCCAGTGCCAAGTGCAGAGCTTTGGGGGGCTCAGCCCGGGCCCAGGGCACCCTCAGAGCTGCCTGGGCACGGGCACAGCCCAGAGCTGCCCCGAGCTGAGCTGCCCTGAGCCCTGGCAGTGGGAGCTGCAGCAGGACAGAGCTCTCAAGGCCATCACACTTTGATGCATTAATGTTTAGGAGAAATCTGGCCGTTTCTCTGCTTAAAATAATTTCTTTACCAGCAGAGCAGAGAGTCTCTTTTTCTTTACATTTCTGTCAAAAAACAATTGGTGTGTCAGGCTGCATTATGTCACATCGTTTGGTGAAACACGAGCTGACGTGCTGTAACCCAAAGGGATTTGAACATATCATGTCAGAAACTGGAAGCAGGAATAGAGCCTCTTGCTCTCTCTGTCTTGGCAGGGGTTCTTGTTTTCCACTCTTGTTTTAATTCCTCTTGATTGCCAATTTAAAAAAAAAAAAACTGCAAAGACAAGTGTCCAGTTTTGCTGCCTGTGCTCAATGCCCCTTTAGTCTTTCCTTCTGTTCCTTGAAAAATGCAAAAAAGCCATAAAAGCACAAGAAAGTCTACCCACGTCAGAGAATTTGCTTACAAAAATCCCCTGTGAGATTAACAACCTGAAGAAAGATTAATTAAAATAAAGAGAAATTTGGAAATGAAAGAAACAAGAAAAAAACATAGGAATCAATAGAAATCAGTGCATAAAAAAGCAGGGAAACCTGATGCCAGTCATCATCATTTTGTGGGATGATACATGTCAAAGATTGAAATTGAGAGATTGGCAGTAATTTTTTTTTTTTTTTTAGGGAGAAATCCAGGGCAATTTGTGCTCCTGTCTCAGTGTGATGGGATCAGGAACCAGCCCTAGGCATCCCCTTGCTCTTGGTCAGTCTGAATTTATGTGGCCCTGACCTCTCCTGAAATCCTACCCAATTTATAAACTCATTCAGTCATTGAACTCTGTGCTTTTACATTGATGCTTTTCCAGAAACTGAAGAGAAGGAAATATAATCTCATTAGGGTTTATTCTCCTTTCCACCACTCTGTTATTCACCCTCTTTTCTGTCACTGCTGTGCTTTCTTCTTTTTCTGTCTTCATTCCTTGATTCTGTTCTTGCCTTGCAGATCTCCTCAGCACATTGCCCTTCTCCTTTCTCTCAACCTTCCCCTTTCTTGTTCTTCAATTGCCTTAGGAACTCCATTCTTTTCCTGCATTATTTTACATATTTTTCTCACTAGAATATCCCTCTCTTGTCTTGCTCAGGAGTTGGATTTTGCTGGAAAAGGCTTTGCAGAAGCTGCTGCTTCCCCAGTTTCTTCTGCTGCGAGAGTTGCCCGAGATGAGGCTGCTGTGGCCTGCATTAATATTTACAGACTTGTTTTATGAATCTGAAGATTGATTTAGCATGAGAGCAATGCAGGGGAGCAGATGAACCGTGGGAATGGGAAGGTCTACTTTGCTAAGATTCATAAATCTAAAAGCCATGCTGAGGTGAGCAGCTTTTAGAAGAGCAGCGCCTAATGACTGAGAATCACTGGATGTCTACAGTCTTAAACAAGTTTGAAACTTATCTTTCACAGGTACCAAGAAATGATCTTTAATGGTTAGACACATTCTCCAAACTCTTACAGAATTACAGCCTTTCTCTTTAAAAGGTATAAAGTCTGAGGAATTCAAGGAACAGCAGTTTTCCCAGGCAGCCAGGTGATAAATGTGCTATTTGTTAACATCAGGTATGCATTTTCTTACAAAAGCACAGCATATTTAAGATAGTCTTGGCACTTTCATCCTTTTCTTTTTCAAAAATTATGGGGTTTTTTTCCCCACTGAGTTTTTGTCTTCTAGATACTGAACCCAATTATTTTTCAAGGTCAAACCACGCAGTACAGATTTAATTTCAGCATGGACACGTGAAATTCTAATCCACTCATAGTTATTATGAACTCCAACAAAATATTCCTATTACAAGTGGAACACAGAGTGACTTTTACACCCCTTGCTACAGAACTGCTGTGCTTTGAGTCCACCTAGAAAGGAACATTCTGGAATAAGAGTGACACTCAGAGCTTGGACTGTTACGTCTCTTATGCACAATAAGTTCTGTAATGGAAGGGTTTGGGCTCTGTCTGCAGCAGAGGGTTTAACACATTTCCTGCCCTGCTGGCAAGGACAAGCTCGGTGTCTGTCACACAAACTCTGTGTTTAGAGCAGGACACGTTCTTCTCCCGGCAGCTGGGAAGCAGTGGGAGGGAAGGCACCTGAGAAATGCACCTTGTAGCAGTCAAGGACTTGGCTTTCTCTTTGTGCTGTGTGTTACTTTGTGCTAGAAAAGCGAGCTGAACTCCAGGTTAGTCTGGATGTGTATTTGTGTAGTCCATGCACAGATGCTGCCTTTTACCCGTAAATCCATTTTGCTTTCAGACAAGCAGAAGAAACCATTTTCCTTGAACCACTGAGCTCTTCAAACTCTACCAGTGAGACCTGCCTAAGCCAATCAGATTATTGTGATATTTCCTGCACATTGTTTGATGTATTGTGAACGCTTCTCCTCAGTTTAGGGCTAAAAGGTTGACTTGTATACCGAGGTCCATTATAAAAATGAAAACTCAAAAGCAGCACAGTGTGCAATTAAAGAGTAAATCTGCAAGAGAGTTCTGTTTTTAAGAGGGTTTTTTTCCTATCAACCTGTCATGCAAAGTTTATATAGCTGCTGTGAGTGTCTCCACATCAGAAAAATACACATTTTGGAAAACAAAGTGGTACCTATTCAAGATGGAAATGTACAGGAGAGGTCACTGCAGAGGAAAACCAAAAAAGGACTTGTGGGGACCTACCCTGGATTTTGAATAAAATGTGCAGCTGGGCACAAGGTGTGAGGAGAACTTGCAGCAGTTACACGTGGCTTGGTTCTGCTCAAGCACTGAAGGGAATTCAGTGCTAATGAAGCATTTTCTAGCACCATCCATTGTTCTCCTGGAAGAACGTGGTACCTGGTGGCACTTGGCAAAAATGATGCACTTTTGGCCAATCACCCCTGCTGCCCTCCAGAGTGCTGCAGCACCTGGCACAGCCCCTCAGCATCCCCAGGGGAGCACTGAGAGCTAACCAAGGAAGTTGGAGTTCTACAGCTTGGCAAAAGTTTTGGGAAAAAGCCTCCCCAAACCCCAAACCTCCTGTGAATACTGTTTGACTTTGTATCTGTTCTGCATTCATGATTCTGATGGTAAAATTTGAAAATAGAGCAGGAGGTGTAAATGCTGTATTGAACAGAGTGGCTTTCAGAAGTGTCCTGAGCATCTCTGAAGAACCAGTGCTGCCAGGAGGATCTGATCATTCCAGGTTTGCCTGGTTTTTCCTACTGCAAAAATCTGTGGTCTTCATCAATATTTGAAGAGTCAAACCATTCCCCCCAAATGATTAATAGAATCCCCTAACATATAGGGGAAGAGGTTTAATTTTTTTTTTTTTTAAGTAATCTAAGAATAAATTGTTTTCATATAGATTTTTTTTCTGAACTTATATTGAAGCATTTGAATTGTGCTCATGGAGCTACATTTATAAGGAAAAGTAGTATCTTTTATTAGATCACATAGTATATCTTGAAAAAGAAGCATCTCTGGCTCGCAAATGCTTTCTTGGCCCCTCTGTAGGGATATGGAAAATAATCTTGCTGGGAGGAAGAGAGCTCAAGGGAGAATATAGATGTCCTGTTAATCAGGACATAAAAAAGAAAGGAGAAGCTGTGATGTGACAGTGACTGGTGGGAGAAAATCTGGCAAACAGCAGAGAGAGGATTGGGAGATATGACAATTTGGGAAATGTATGTATAATTTATAAATGCAGACTTATTTTATCAATTTCATGTAGCAGTCTTGCTGGGTCTGTATTTAATCTGCCACTCGCTGTCTGGGGCTGTGCCATAGATCACACACTCTGTGAGCAGATACCAGAGAGATCTGGGGAGAGATCACAGGGTTGGATTTTTGCTCAGAAGAGCACTACTGCTAACCTGGTTAAAGCAAAGGAACTGCTGGGCTCAGGCTGACAACGAGAGCAGTGTGAGCTGCCCAGTGAGAGAAAAGATGGGGAGAGCTGCTCTGGGAGCTGCAGGGCTCTGGGCTTTGCCACCATGGAGAATTATCCAAAACTCCAAGGTCTTACAGGGTTACAACGTCCCAGAGAGAAGGTTTGCATTTTCTGGATTTTCATTTGCCTTTTTGCCTGTTATTTTATAAGTCCAGGTGTTTTCTCCATTAGCATGGTCTGGATAATAATATACATTTATAGTCTCCACTTGCTTTGTAAGTGCTGTAGGGTCTCACAGGATGAAGCTGCGAGCTGCAGTATTTTGTGTCTAGAGTGGGAGCTTATCTCCTTCTCCTGGCTCCTGCTCTTCAGACTTTGGTTGCTCCCTGCTCATTTCACTGACACAAAATGCTCAGGTTTGGCTTTCAGGTGTGTTCACCAGCAGCACTTTGGCACAACCACCTTCCCTTCCTCCTTCCCAGGTGTTATGGCCCTGAAGAAGTTCCAAGTGAGGGTGAGCACAAGTTTCTGTTTGTGTTCTCTCGCCCTGAACAGGGAGAACATTTGCCAGAGCAGCTCAGGGAGCAGCTGGAGTGGAAGCAGGGTATCCTCTCACGGGTGTTTGGTGTCTTCCTGCCTTCCTTAAAAGGGAAATACTGCCACAAGTTTCACTTGTGACCAGTTTCAACTGGGGCTTTTTTCTTTAACAAGTCTTTTAGGATCACCAAGGTCCTGTCCCTGTGATCCCAAGTTGCTATTAGAATACAAATATTTTCTAAACACAAATGTAGCACAAGTGCTGTGACAAAAATGTGTGCCCAGCCTAGAGTGAGCATCCCTGAGAGGGAGGTACAGCCCAGGGTCTGTGTCTGCCTCCTTGCCGGCAATGGTCAACCCATTAATGGAAATAGAGCAATTTTTTCATCTTGTTCTATTTGCTAAGTCGTTATTTCATAATAATAATATTTCATATTTATTAGTAATATTTCATTCATAATGAAATATTCAGATTGTGGATAAAATGACTCCTTTTTTCCCATCAGAGCAGTTACAACTTCCTTGTGTGAGGAAGAGGAGGGGCAGGTTCTGCTCCCTTCTCTCTCATGACCAGGGACAGGACCTGAGGGAATGGCCCAAAGCTGTCAGGGAGGTTTAGGTTGGATATGAGGAAAAGGTTCTGCATCCAAGGGATGGTCAGACACTGGATCAGGCTCCCCAGGGCAGCATTTGGACAGCGCCCTCAGACACACAACAGGACTTTTACTGTTCTGTGCAGGACCAGGACTTTGCTGATCCTTCTGACTGCAATTTACACTTGGAGCTGTGTGACCCAGCTGCTCTGTGCTGTTTGTATTCCCTCTCCACACAGCCCTCCTCACACAGCATAATCACAAAATCAGAATTATCTGTGTGAGAGCTGCTCCTTTGTTGGGGGTCCCTCCCCAGAGGAGCCAGCCCGAGGTGTTTCTGTGCTACTGCACTGGGAATAAATGGCTTTATGGGACAGGAGCAGTGCCAGCACAAAGGGCAATCAGCGAGGGCACATCTGGGGAGAAAACACCTGAAAAGCAATCTTTAAAGGACACTCTGTATCGTGTAGGTGATATCTGGTATATACCAGATAATTTTTAAATGCTTGTTGGGTTTGACTTGAACCACCGTGCTGAGAGTGAACAGGGTTTTGTGGGAAGTGTTGGGTTCACTGGGATTTTTGGAATGCACCCTACAAACCTCCAGCTGAACGTGTCTCCTCCTCCTGCAGCAGGTCCAAAGCCCACCTGTGCAAACCACAGCAGGCAGGACACAGGAACAATGCTCTTCTTGACAGAAATGTCAGATTTGTCTTACCTTTGTCTCCTTTGCCGTTTAACGCCACTGAAGGAAGCACAGAGGAAACACTCGAGAATTGTTTTTCAAAAACAGGTTCCTCTGGCAAATCAAGAGACTTTTTTTCAAACAGTTATTTGCTATTTTTAGGTCCTGTTGTAATATACACTTTTCTAGTTGCTTTTTTTTTTTTTTTTGTACCAGAAGGAATAACAGTATCTTTAAGAAAAAAAATTGATTTCTGAGGCTAGTCTTGGTTCTAAGAGCTAATCTTACTCAGTTTCTACTACTTTTTGTTTGTTGTTTATAACAAGAAGTCTTCTCATGCAAAGCAAACATTTCTGAAAATGCATAAATATTTCCTTTGGAAATCGAGGCTTTTAAGCCAATTTCAGTGAAATTATGCTTACACTGATGTATCAGAGCAGAAGCAGCACACTGCATGCCTTGCTTAGACTGGGATATAAAACTGCACTTTGGGGCAGCCTTGCTAATTTAATTGTTTCACTTTTGTGCAAGGTCTCTAATTTGTTGGGGTTTTTTTCCTAAATTATTCTGGAAGGTGTCTTGGTGTAGATCCCATTCCAATGAATGTTCAATTTGCATATTTTGAAAAATATCTTTTTAAAATTTGGAATCTGGAAATTAAACAAGAGAAGTGTCAGGCAAAATGCAGAAAGGATCCCTTTAGCTGCAGCTCCAGAACTCCACTGGACAGGAAAGCAGCAGTTTTGGGATGTTCTTACAGGTGCACAAGTACATGGTAGGAGTGCAGTCCAAGGACTCCTTACTCACACCTCATTTAGTTCTTTGCAGTGTGCTGATGAAGTACAGCTGCATTCTTTTAGCTGGCTTTAACATGGAGCACTAAAAACCAATATATATTTATAATACCCTTTTTCTGACATTATAAATTTCTGTATTTCCTATATCTAGCTATAATAAAAATTGGCAGATTATGAATTATACATTTCTGTATTTTCTACAGACATCTATAATAAAAATAGATTATAAATTATAAATTTCTGTATTTTCTATAGATATCTATAATAGTTATTGGTAGGTGATTATTATTGTGTCTTACCATCAGATGTGTAAAGTTAAGAGAGAGAATTTAAGAGAGACATCCAAATTAAAGGCCGTTTCATGTTTTTGACTTAGAAATCTAGCTTTGATTTTTTTTTTTTTTTTTTAAGAAACATTTTATGAGGATGCAGGGAGTCCTGGCTGCCTGCAGCCATGTCCATTTCCATCTGACATTGAGCTAATTGTGAATTGCTAATTGCTTGGTCCACCTGGCTGGGGCAGGGCTGCCAAGCCTTTAGAGCTCCATGGCATCACGGGGTGAGGGGCATCATCTGCAGCTGGCAGAGCCATCCCAGTGTGCCAGAAGGGACTCCGGGGGCTGCAGGCAGGGAAATCAGGATTTCTCCAGCCAGAAGGGACCAGCCCCACTGTGTGGGAATCCAGGGCATCCCTCTGGCTGCCCTGGCTGCCCTGGGACCCTGGCAGGGCTCAGGAACCCCCCTGGACAGAGCCCCCAGAGACACTGGCTGTGATCTCTGTCCATGGAAAAGAGTTTTCAATCTTACAGGATGAATTAAAATCTCAGAGTGTTTGATATAAGTAATAATTAAGTGTGGCACGGGTGCAAAAGTAAAATTTTAGGATTCTAGATAAGGGTTTCAAAGGGGACAAGACAGAGGAAATTGGGTGTGCCTTGTCCTTTTTCTCCTTCTTCATGCCCTCCATGTTTCACTGTGGTGTTGGCATTTTTCTGTTGGTTCAGGCTGGGGACACACTGTCCAACGTAGGTGACAGATATTGGCACGTTATTGTAAATCCAGCACAGGGAGTTTGTGGTATTTAATGTTTGTACCATCCCACTGAGGGCAGAGCCCCACACGCTGCCCTGCAGGACAGAGCTGCGGCAGGGCAGCAGAACATGTTAGAGATAAACAGAATAAACAACTTTGAAACCAGCACAGACCAATTATGGCTTCTGCTTTGGCAGTGGGGCAGAAAGACAGAGACTTTCTACAGTCTCAGAATCATCAATAGCACAGATTCCGACATGACTGCAGCTGGCAGCCTGGACCTCTTGTGCTCCATCCAGCAGGAAAACACTGCCTGGCTCTGGCTGCAGAGGGAAAATTAAACCAGCCAAGGCAGAGATGGTGGCCTCACTCTGAGGAGCTGGCTGACACTGACACAAAGTGGAGAAGAACAAATGTTCTTGAGTCCAGGTGGTGCCATGGACAGCTGGAATTCCTGAGCCTGTGTGGAAGGGATGTCTCCTCCTCCTCTGCTAGGAGCTGGCTTTGCCTTTCCTTTCACCACGGCCATAATTTCCTGAGCAAAGTGTCTTTTTCCTGAGCAAAGTGTCTTTTTCCTGAGCAAAGCTGGAACACACTTCTGCTGCAGCGCTCAGCATCAGGTCACCACCAGATCTTGACAGCAGCCCAAGACGATGTGTACTTGGAAACCACATGACTCAGTCCTCAATAGATGCTTGACAGGTGCTGTAGGCAAATGTTGCTTTAACTACCAAAAATTGCATTTGAAGGAGTCTCTGGCCTAAGGGAGATGTAAGCCTGTGCATCGACATATTTCAGCTCAGTATGGAGCAGAGGCATTGCTCAGGACATTTTATGTCCTATTCCATTATAGATTTGTCCATTTCTATTAACTCTTGGAGTTTTAGAAATGGGAGAATGTCCTGTGTGTTTCTTGGTGTGATATGTGAATCCTGGAGTGAGTATGTAACACATTTTATATTTTTTTTTTTGTGTCTATCCTATCTGCTGACCTCGTTGTGTCTGACACCCATCTCCTAGCAGTACCTGTCTTGCAAATATTTCCTCTTCTAAGCAGAACACCTTCTTCCTGCTCTCTCTCCAGGTGCTCTTAACGCAGCCGAGTCTCTGCTGGAGCTTTGAGCCAGCTCTGAGGCAGTGGGGTCCTCTTGGATGAAGAAGCATCATCTAGAAAATTCCAATGGGGATCAAGAGTAGCTTGTCAACCAGAGAAATACCACCTAGAGGTACAGGGAAGTTCCTAGCTGGCTCCTTTCCACAGTGACCACACACCCTCTGTTCCACCTGGTCTAGTGCTCACACAGCTGGAAACAAAGTGCAGAAAGATCCTTTTGGACTTGTGTGCACCTTTCATTTTACATCTCGGGCTTTCTAGCAATAAACACAAATGAAAGTAAAATATCTGCAAAGAAAACAACCCCTGGAGAGCAGCCATTCCAAACCCTGCTCAAACAGGGTCAGACAGAGCAGGGTGCTCAGGATTGTGTCCATTCAGGTTTGAGCATCTCCCCAGAATCACTAAGGAGGGGTTAACATGACTGAACAGCTGCTACAACCAAAAAGCAATTACTGGTGCAGCAGGACATGGCTTGTTTAACAAGGCCTTCCCATTTTTCCTAATGACTGCTGGAACAGAGCAAGGATTTAGGAGGAGCAGGAGAAACAGAATCAGACTCTTTAAATAATTACAAACTTCTTTATCCTGTGTAGTTCCTGCACAATGTGGAACCCGAGCAAGTTCTCAGAAGATGTTTAGGGAAATGTTGAGTGTGGTGATAAGTAACCAGTGCAAAATCTTCCCCCAAAATATCCCAGCTGAAATTCAGCCATGAAGCTCACCTCAAGCACTAATATTGTAAATGCAGGCGACCCAATGGGAAGAAATGACAATGTCTGACTCAATTCAGAAGGCTGAATGATTTCTTTATTATAACTATGCTAAAATACATTAATATACTATATAAAAGGAGGATATTAAAACTACACACTACTTTCTCTGACTCTAACTCTCACCCAACTCATGACCCTTCCAAGAGTCCAGCCCCAGTGGGTTGGGTTGGCCATCAGGCTCAAACAATCCTCACCAGAACCCAACCAAGCAACACCCCAGGTAAACAATTCTCCAAACACATTCCACATGGGAAAACAAGGAGCAGAAATAGGAATTGTTTTCTCTTTCATTTCTCTCTGTGCACCTCTATGAAAAATCCTGAGAGGGAGAGCAATTTGCTGCCACACTGCAACATTTGGCGTGGAGGAGGAGATGTCCAGTGCTACCCCAAAAGCAGCACGTGCTCTTGGCTTTGTAACTGTGTGCTTTTTGCCTGGGGAGCTGTGAGAACACATCTTCTGTTATGAGAGATAACAAATATACCTTGGTATTGAAGTTAAATTTAGGTCTTTGCATATTTAACAACTGTATGTGTTTAAATATGCAAATAATAACTTATTCTGGATTTACTTAATCACTAAAATATTTGTACTCCAAACCTGGGATATTTTACAGGTTCTGAGATTAACTTTGCAGACAGCTTGTCAGTGAGTGGGGGTTACTCGTGTGGTCTGGTGAGATGTTTTTGACAATCTGTTGCCAGAATATCTGTCTATCAATAGGTTTATCAGTTGACTTCATTTATTAAAGAGAAAATTAGTAGCTAGCTTTGTTTTTCTTTTCTGCTTAAGGAATGGAATAAATTCTCAGTTGGCTTGTTTTGTTTTTGTATTTTTCCCTATATGTTTGTCGTGGGGTTTTGGTTTTGTTATTTTTTTTTTTTTTTTTTTTCACTGCAGTATAGTTTGATTTGAATTACCTGAAGGAATAAATTTTCAGTGATAAGGATTAAAAGAGAGCACCAAGGTATTACCATAGTCAGACAACATCCTCAGTGTCCTACATTAAGCATTCCTTGAAAGTAAAGATTTGCATGCTCCACGTTAATTATCCCACCTCTAATTGTACCCCCTTGCCATAACACCCTAATGAAAGTGCTATTTATATTAATAAAGCATTACACTCCTAGGAACAACCCATCACACTGGGCTTCACTCTGCATATAAACCCTCTAAAATTAAAAAGGGAGAAGAAGAGCCCTACCCCAAGCAGAAAGTGAGTGAGAGACTCTGGCAAGGAGAACATCCACGATCACATCTGACTGAGGGGCAGATCACACCTCACACAACCTCCTCTCCTCCCTCAGGGATATTCATTCTCTTTATCCACTCAATTAGCATGTAAAATTAACACTGTTCCTGAGAATATTAGTGATGGGAATTTCAGTAATGCTCACATCAGTGCGAGTCTGGCTGCATTTTCTGTGACAATTAAGGAGGCAGCAGAATTCTGTGGTAAGAGTCCTGTGCCCTCCCTGCTCTTGTACAGGAGGCTGTTCAAAAAGCCCAGACTATTGCACTTCAGAGGGAGAAATTTATTTTTTGCCTTTTCTCAGTGGGCTCACTGCGACAGTTGACACTCATCAGTAATATTTAATCACGGTGTGGAGTTGATGCAGAGTGACTCTTCTGAAACATCTTAGCCTATCTCTTTAAAATAACTCTGTCACATATTCATAAACAAAAATAGAGGTCAGATAATGTTCCTTGTCAGGTCTGCCTATGCCCTGGCTTTTATTAGAAAGTGTGGAGAGACCAATCTTAATAAGAGAACAGCACTGCTGCATTTGAATTACATGCTTTTTGTCCTTTTCTTATTTGAAAATCCTGCCTGCTTAATTCGGCAATAAATTAGGCACCACTGTTAAAAGCAGATTTTCATTGAGGCTGGAGGAGCAATGTCCCTGCTAAGGAGAAATGAGTGCAGTGAAGAGCTCTGGGTCATTCATCCTCACCTTAATTGAGCTGTAGGAGTCTGGATTTAGATCCCAACCAGTCTCTTCCTGGCAAAGATCAGCCTCAACAAAAAATGGGATTTTAGGGTCCTATGAAAAGATGGCTTGATCTGCATATTTCCCTTTTCCCTGCTCCTTTTCCCCACTGGGCTGACATGTCTTACCCACGCTGCCCTCTCTCCTGTGCTCCTCCTCTATGAAGTCTGTGGCCAGGCTCAAAAGGGAAAAAAGATATTTATATTGAATACATACATATATATCCATCTATAAAATGGGATATATGTATCATGTATCAAGCAATTTTTAATACTCAGAATTAATTTCTTAACAGGAAAGTAAAATTCTCTAATAATATACTTTACTAAAGCTGTTCCATGGCAGCGAGCATGATTAAGAAAGAGCAGTTTTCATCCTGTAAATTATATTTTAAAATTAAATTTTAATAAAGCGGTAGTGCTGTCATTCAGGTTTCCTCTATTTTTAATAAGTAAATTGATTACCTTTCAAATCTGGTATAAAACTGGATTTCTTTCCTATGACAAAACTGAAAGTAGTGCTTTTCCTAAATTATTAAATTATAGAAATTAAGGGGAAATTCCTAAGAGATTTAATTTTCACTCTACATTTAATCTTCCCATTTGTGTTTATAGAGGTTTTCTCTGGCTCTTGTTTCTAAAATGAACCTCCTGGTGAGCATTCGTTACCACTGGAGCCATAGCAGCAGACATTTATTGACACTGTTAAAATAAACTCAGTCCCTCCAAACGAGCTTGGTTATACATTTTAATTTCTCTATTTATCTTTGTTTTTCTGTCCCAGCCAGTAACCAACCTGAATAGCTCTCTGCTATTGGCTGTAATGGCTCGAGTGGAAGAGCTCAGCAATTATTTCATTAATTCCACTGAATATTAATGCATGTGGTTGCCAAGATATTTATGAACTGGTTCAGTTCACTCGCCCTGTGGAGCTCACTCCTCTTGGAAACCACTTCTCTCTTTCAGATCAGCACCTTCCCCTGGAAAATACACATATTTGTGGTTTATTTTGCTTTCTGCCATACGGCATGAAGAGGGGGTTGTACTTTTTCCTCCTTTTTGAAACAGAATTCCCACGGACTGGGGTGTTTTATGTGGAGCCTTTAACCACATTCAGAAGGGCAAGCACAGCAAAATGAGGGTTATTTCCTGGAGTTGGATTACCCCGTTTCAGGGATATTTCAGAGGAATTATGGACAACCACAACTTTCTGAAGCCCCCATCCATCCCAGCTGGGTGTGAGGCACATCTCGCTGTCCCCTGAGCAGGAACACCCCAGGGCAGAGCTGGCATTCAACTGGATTCAGCCACTGCTAAATTCTCTTTAATTTAGCCGTGCTAAATTCTCATCCGTGTCAAACTGAGGTGAGGAGCTCTCACCAGTGCAGAATTAACTCCTAAAAGCAGGGCCCTGTGTCTGCAGAATGTAAAAAATCACCAGGATATCATTCCCAAGGGCACAAACCTCACTGTCCTGTTATCCCCCGACTTCCACAGCACCAGCGTTTGGTTCTAAACAAAACCAAAACCTCCAATTACTTTGTACAAGTGGGCAGGAACACTCTATAAAACTAATTCTGGACCTTTGTCCAGAAAAAAAATCCAACCAAAATCACATAGGTGGAAGAAATTGCACCTTGTGGGTGAGCTGCGCACAAAGAGCAAATTCAAGAATAAAATGTTCTCTTAAACATGAAGTGTTTGGATATTATTTTGTGTATTAATGCTACTGTGGTGAACCCTGGTCTGAAAACACATCCTGCAAACACCACAGAGCTTCTTTGGAAAGCAGAAAAACTTTGGCAAGGGTCTGAGACAGAGAATTTGTTCCCCATGGCGCTCAAAAAGCAGAAAGTGGAGCAGAAGAAAATCTCAGCTGTTCAAAAAGTGACTGCATATGGTTCCCAACAAATCTTGTAAGCTCAAATTTGACTAATTCTAAAGAAAAGCATCTAAACAAAGCCTAAAGCAAAATACTGGAAGAAAAGTATTCAGTGGGAATGTGGGCAATTATTTGGGCATTATTTGGGCATTATCTGGGCATTTGAGCAGAGGTTAAACTTCTGCTGGCAGCAGGTTGGAGGAAGGTAAGACCAGATCAGCTGTTTCATCTGCTGAATTTAATTAGCTAATTTTCCAAAGTACAGACTGATTGAGGGGATCAGTCTAAACATTATTTGCTACTTGGATCTGTAAAGTTTCATAGCTGCCAGTAAATATTGCATTTTCCCAATGCTTCCCTGTCTCAGCAATCCTCCCAGTGGTAAATTCTTTTGGGAAAGAGAGTTTGGATTGTGAGGAACCTTGGAGCAGCAGCTCTGGATCAGGCCTGGGAATGGGGTGGGTTTTTCCAGCCACCCAGGCAGTCTGTTCTTATCTTGCCTCCTAGATTTGCAAACACAATTTGGTTTCTCGACCTTCTGCTGAGAGTGACATTATAACAGCAGCTCTGGTGACAGTTTGGGATGTGGGTATTTATCCACATTTATGGACCAAACCCATCAATTCACTGCATCCAGAGGATAAAATGTGCAGCTCTGACCTCCAGCCTTTGCTGTCCGGGGCCAGCAGGGAGCCCACGACCTTTCCATGGGTGACACCATGGCCTGTCAGAGAGCTCCCATCCAAAATACTCCTCTAAAGTAGATAAAGATACGCCCTAATCACTAATCAAAGAACAGCTTTAATGCCTCAAAAATGTGGAGCAAGCTGCAGGCATCAGAATAAATTACAACTGATTTTGAGCAGCGGTTGAAGGAAAAGTTCAGGGGCCGTGACAGAAAGAGCCCTGGGACTGGGTGATACAGCATTAATTCAGTCTGGGAGGTCAGCTCCTGCAATGGGCCCAAAATGCCAATTAAACATCCACAGCTCTTTTATTTTTTACAGCTCAGCACGGTGGGCGCATTGTCAGGAGCTGTGTGTTCTGTTCAGCTCTGCAGGGCACGTGCTGAGGGGGTGCTGAGCACTCCTTTGGACAAAAAACATCTACACAAACATGGAATTGTGGCTTTGCAGGGAGCAGCCGGGGTGCTTTTTGTATTTTCTGTTATTTCATTGTTTGCATTGCACCTTCCCCTCCTGTTTCATTGGGCCTTGCCAAGGGTAGACCCCGAGGCAAAGCACCTACAGGTTTCCCTGCCTGCACTTTTCCCTCCTCAACTTTATAATAGTTATAATTTATAATCTATTTTTATTATAGATATCTATAGAAAATACAGAAATGTATAATTTATAATCTACCAAATTTTATTATAGCTAGATATAGGAAATACAGAAATTTATAATGTCAGAAAAGAGGTATCAAATATATATTGGTTTATAGTGTTCCTTCCTCAACTTCCTCAAAGAATTCAGCAAGAATACCACAGATTGGATTCTTCCTTTCTCTTCCCTTACTCCCCTTCCTCCCTCCTTGCAGTTTTATTGCCTTTACTGCCAATAAACATTAATAAAGCACCATTTAAATTCTTGATTTTACAAAACCCCACAGAAAAGTTCCTTTTTGCAACAAAGGCTTTGGAGGAATGACCACGATGTGGAGAAAGACATGAAAAGTAGTTTTGAATGCTCTGTAAATTTTGATTTTGAGGTTAGTGCCACGTGGTTTTAAGCAGATAAATGCTCAGCAGAGCTGCCTGAGTTTCCCACGGTGCAGCACAGCACTTTTCACAATTTCATGTACCAGTGTTTCCCTGCAGGGAAGTAAAACCTTGGTGTTTGCTGGCATTCCAGCTAATCAGGCAAAGAAAATGCTAGAGAGCCCAAAATTACTTCTTTTTGTCATTGTTCACCTTGCAAAGGTAATTCTTTCTCTTAAAACACAGACAGTTTTCAAGGGTTTGTTGTGGCAAAGAGTCCTTGGAGGTTTTTCTTCTCTAAAAATAGAAACCCTTATTTAAAGGAAGTAAATTATGATACATACAAGAAAATTATCACACCAAACATAACTTTTTCTTACAGATAAAAATAAAATTCTTTACAGTTACAGGTTTATACAGGTGATTTATTCATGCATTTAAATCTTCCCAAGGTTGTGTGCATTTTCACCAACCTTTTTGTGCTTTAATTTGCGGCTTATTCCAGAGTGCCTTTGTTAGAAAAACCCATGTAATGTCTTAAAAATATGGATTTGTGGTATTAAAATAATAAAAAAAATTAAAATTAGCAGTTTGGGATGAATCTTTCCACCTGTTTTTCCTGCACAAACTTGGGAGTAGTGAGAAAAAATGTCACTTCATGTCTAGAAAGTGAACATCTGACTGAGGGAATTGGCTGCACAGGCAACACACTCATAAAATGGCTTGGACTTAATAAAGCTGGATTGGCTCTCAGCTGGCTCCTGAAGGAAGTTTGGTGTGTGAGACTGTTATCTGTGCAAGAAATTTTTTTCATTAAACAAGTAATTCACTGTAATTAAAATAAAAATGAAATGGTTCCCACTGTAATATCCTCAGAGAGTTTACCAAACTAATAGCCTAACAACGTAAAGGCAGAGGTAATTTTTCATCCATAAGGTTTTCATGGAAATACATCTATTATTTCCCAAAGCAGAAAATGATACATTTTATTTAAATTCCATTTTCTAAGCAGGAAGATTTTTATTTTGTAACAGAATTTTTTACACAGCACATAATTTATAGACCCTGGGAACAGGTGATTAAAATGTTGTTGTCAGTTGAGGAGGAACCTTTGACACACCTTAAATTCACAATATTTACATTATATTTACCATACATTTTTTGATATATTTATGCAGATTAATCTTCACATGGAGCTTTCACAGGACAAGAAAGAACAATCAATAGCAGGGGTGACGACTTCTCAATTATCCCTTCAATGCATTTTCAGTTTTCTTGCTTTTACCCCACTTTACCACATACAGTTCTTTCATGGTATAGTTCTTAAATTATCACTAATAGTTTACAAACTCTTCAGAGTAAAATCCAACTGTTTGGTTATTTCAAACCCCGTGGGGAAAGGTTTCTCCTTCCTTTGAGTATCTGGGAAGTGGCTCAGCCATGAGGGAGAAGGTAAAGTGTGGTAAAAGCAAGAAAACTGAAAATGCATTGAAGGGATAATTGAGAAGTCATCACCCCTGCTATTGATTTCCTCACAGAGGAAGCTTTGTAGCAGATGAGAGCCTGGCTCTCCATTCTCCCACCTTGAAGCAAAGTGGTTGTAGGAGAGCATTTGGTTATTGCTCTCAACTGGGAAAAATACTCGAGGGCTTTGTTTGGCTGAGTTTAACTGTTTGACCCTAACACAGGCAGATTCTCTGGAAGGGGGAGATTGTTGAAGAAGCTGAAGAGGTGAACTGTGCTGCAGTGGCTATGCTTTTATCAGCCAGGAGAGGCAGCTGGAATGTGGCAGGAATGTTCTGCAGGACTCCTGGAGCTCTGCAGGGAGAGCAGGAGCGTGGCACAGCGTTTGTACCCCTGAGTTCATCATTCTCCATCACTCTGAGCTGCGTTTTGGGGATGGCAGAGCTGCTCTGCCTGCTCAGCTCAGCTCTCCCCGAGGGCCAAACCCTGCAAGGGAGCTCCTCCCAGCACCGAAAATGCCACATCTTCAAATGTATAACCACAGCATGCAGCAGAGTCATTTAACAATCAATCATCAAAAACGTCTCTGATCAATTAAAAAAAATAAAAAAATCACTGAGGTGTTTCTGAGTGGCTGAGTAACCTCCAGAGCAAGAAATAACACTTGTAGCTGTGAAAAGAACTAAGTGAACAGGGATTATAAATGAGAGAACTTTATTAATAATAATGTCATAAGAGGAAGAAGTAGAATAATAATGTTACTCTATCAAATATCTTGTGTGTCTGCATCTCCATGAAAAACATAAGAAAGCAATTGAAAAATATGTACAATGAGAAAGAGGAACTTGGGGTCTCAGCACCGTGTCAAGCTTATGATGTAATTGGTATTCAGAGACTTGAAGGAATAATTCACATTTTGTAAATTCTAAATAGTATTTAAATTTTACAGGAGTATATCTTGAAAATTAAAAAAAAAAAAAAAACAAACCAACAAACAAAAATCCCCCAAATACTGAGAGTGGTATCCAGAATTTTTGTATTATTATTTTTTTTTAATATAAGAACAGGGGAATTATAGCTGAGACAGCTTTATTTTTTGGGAAAAACAGCCAACCAAACATACTCCTGGTTTTTCTTTCTACTTTCCTCTCTCTGATCTCCAAGCAAATGTCTCAATGAAAGTGCCCAGCTGTACCACTCAAATGGGTGGAAGATAATTAAAACTTGGGGAAAGTTTTCCTGCGCCTTCTGCTTCCCCTTCCAACCCCATGGCCAGCCCCATGTGCTGGCTGGCTTTAATTGCAAAATATCCCCATATTTTGATCCTCATGCCTCAGGTTTGCTGCTCTGCAGGTCCTGTGATTTGTTTTGAAGTAAACTCTGCTATTGATACATTATTAAGTGGGTGTGGGGTTAGCACAGCCTTAGAGTAAGATTTTTCCAAGGGTTCTAATTTCTTCAGCAGAAGCAGCTTCTGTTTGATTCCAGACACTCTGTAGAGAAATATTTTGCAGGCTGAATTTCCAAGTACTCTCCAGTACCTGAGCTGACTTATGTGCCCATAATAAAAGTTCTGTTTGCATCAAGAAAAAGGCATATCCTGCCATCCCCAGTGTCGTATTTTGCCCTCTCTTCTAGGGGGGAAAAAGGGAAATAAAGTTGTTCCAGTGCTAAATCCTTCCAGTTAGAGCTGTGCTTCCGAGCAGACACAGCCTGGCAGCTTCCCACCCAAAGTTTCTTTGGTCAGCAGTGAGAAAGGCCAGAGAGTCTGGGAAATATTTGAGTTTAAATGTGAGTACAGTGCTTGTGAGTGGCATTTGGAGGGGTTTTGCTGTGCCTTGCCGTTGGACAGCCTTGTTGTGTTAATCCTGAATTAGTGCTTTGCTCTCCTTCCCAAAGGACTTGCTGTATTTTATATCTAGAACACATAAAATTTTATATAATTAACGCAGGAATTGAGCAGAAGATGTAAACCTCGCTGTTCAGCTTTTAAATTGTATCACCAAGGTGTGGTGGGTGTGTGTTTGCTCGCTTTCCTCTTGGGTTGGTTTTACCTTGGTTGTTTTTTTAAATCAAAACTAAGGCTATGGTCTCTATCCAAGCCACTCCATCCATTAAATTCTGAGGGAATTTCAGAACTGGATTTTGCATACTTTGAAAATCAAATTAGTTTTCAATTCTTTAGGGATTTGTCTTCAATTTTCCTTCTGAATGCAAATTCTTAAAGACATTTCTTACCCAGAAGAGTGTCTTCCTCATAGATTAACATTACCAAAGTTACTTTAGAGTTTAATTACTGTTTTGTGTAGGTTTTAAAATCAATAGTCTTGCAGGAGCTTCTGCTCTGAGAGCTGCAATTTACAGGATTTGCATATGAGGTGTACAGCAATATTTTATATTATAAACTTCTCTCAACTTGAAATGCCACACAAATGCCTTTAGCATTGCAGCAGGAAACCCAAACTAACATAGGAATATGTCCTGGCCTGTGAAAGTCTTTACAACTTTGATTTCATTATCTTCATCACAATTATAGAGCCCAACCTCCCAGACTCCTTGCAGATATCTTTAATTTATGAGCCTTGGGCCCATTTTTCATACAGAGTTTTTGAGGTTGTTTGATTTAAATTTTATAATTTTTTTTGTTGTTGTTAATAGATTGGTCATCCTCATATCTTAATAAAACAAAAATTGAATTATATGCACCACTAAGCAAGCATGACAGGACTTTTGCTCGCAGATGTAAAGTGTGAAAACCTGTGGGAAAATCCCATTCATTGTAGGCTCCACTTGAGAACACTGCAGTGCCCTGCAAATGGATTCAGTCTGAAAAACACAGGAGCAGGGGAACAATGGAAATCAATGATTTGAACCTAATTAAAAAGACCTGATAAAAATTCTGGAGAGCCAGATGGCAAAGTCAATTTCTCAGTATAATATCTGTGCAGATAAAGAATATGATTAGCTGTTGACATTCTGCAAGGGTAGAATGATCTTATCAGCAGGATGTCAAAGTATTTCTTTAACAGTATTAGACTGTGCTTTTATAACTATTGTACACCTGACTTAATGGAAATCATTTTTCTTCCAGGAAGTATGAGCCATAATGTTTTTCTCAGATGTCACAGAGCTAAACTCACGAGTTGGTTATCTTGATAAAAGCTTTAGACTTTGACTGCTGAAGGCAGACACGAACATGACTTGAACATTAAAGCTGAAATCAAACTCCAGTTACAGGTGCTGGTGAACACTTTTGTATCTATCTCTACATTTGTGTTTATGGGTTCCAGGCAATTCTGTTGAATTAGAAGGAAATTTTGGAAAAGGAAGTTTCCTGTGCGCATGTGTGGTGAGGCAAATATTTCAGTGCCTTCAGCTGAGCTGTTCAGTTTTTGTGCAAAATGCTTAAAAAGACAAATGAATAAATGATGTGGTGGTTCCATAGCTAAAATAGTCATGCTGGAGAAAAGATTTCTGGTGTCTTTCAGCTCCTCCTCCACTTCATAGACTGGAAACACCAAAGTGTAGACTGAAAGGAGGTGATTTGAGAGATTCCTGGGAGGGAGAAGGGCCAAACTGAAGTTTTTGCACAGGAAGAATTAAATCTAAGTCCTGGATAAGCCAGGCCAGAGTGGTCTGATCACACATCTACTGAGTAAAACAGAACTTACAATCATATAACACTGTTTTGCCACTGCCTCCCCTTGAGGTGTTGGGTATAATCATTTCTAACAGAGGTTTCATGTTCATTTACTGCTGTGTGCAGAGGTCTGGAATGAATGTGGGCACTCGCAGGACGATGAGCCATTTAATTCTGGTCTAAAAACCACTCCCCTGGTGTTACTGATGCTAGCTTTTGGGGAAGGAGGACTTGAAAGCTCTGTTTATTCCAGAATTACCCAGGCTGGCTCACTGCTGGGTGCTCCAGAGCCCAGGGAGCTGCTGCCAGCTCCTGTCCCTGCCCAACCCTCCTGCACATGGCTGCAAAATGAGGAAAACATGCATTATTTGCTAACTGCATGTATTCTCTGTTAAGTGGTCTGGATTTCAGGGTGGTTTCAGCTGTTTCAGTCTGGGTGCTGGGCACTGGAGTGGCCCAAGCTGCTGCAGGGACAGTTTGGTGGCCAGGCCACATTTCATTCTTCCCTTTCCCTGTGCTTGGTCAGTGATCTTTGGCTGTGCAGAGCAGCAGAGACATGTCACACTGAACTTTTCTGCAGTGCTGCTAAATGTATGTCTGAATGTGACTTCCTTATCTTTTTCATCCCTAAAAGAAGCATTCTTCATTAACTGCTGGTGCTTCATGCATTGCTACTTTTTATTATGTGCATCAAACTTCTCTGTTTATAAATATTAGTGTTTCTAACATAACCATTTATTCTTTTGAATTCAGACAATAAGAAATAGAAGTTACAGCTTTTGTTTTAAAGCCTCAATAATTATGGACAGCCTGTGATGCAAGCAGCTCAGGTATAAATTTTAGAACAGATGAATCTTCCTTAAACTACACTAATTAAAGTGACTTTAAAAATCTGGGCTAGGGATAAAGCAGATGATGCTTTCCACTAATAAAACACAAGTCTGTCTGACAAGGCTTGTCTGGCACACAGTGCAGGGGAAGCAGCTCTGAGTAACTGAGCATTGAAATCTTTCTTTATAGCTTTCAGATAAAATCAGAAGCAGAACTGCTGACTAGCAATTGGCAAAAAACAATATTCAGATCCTGGCTTCAAAGCAACCTGAATTACTCTGTTTCTCTGTATATTTGAATTTAAACACCTTTTAAAGACCTCTGAGCCCTCTAATACTTTGACTATGTCTCCCCTGGGAATTGGGAAGGGCTGGCTGAATACAGGACGTGGCTCATGGCAGTTATTGACTCGTGCCCTTTATTGAGATATTAGACTCCATTATGCTAATGTCAGAATTTGTCTCTGTCCATGCTGAACATTTAAAGAGGAGTAAGAGTTCTTATTAAGTGATAATTGATGAGGTGACACGGATGAGGAGCAAGATGCAGCTTGGGATAATCAGGGCTCCAATAACTGATCACCAACTGTTGCTGGGCACAGGAGCTGGCACTAATGAATTGCTCCACAGATAAATGCAGTTCCCACTGTCCCAGTGGGAAAAGTCACTGTATTGACAGCCCTTTCTCTAGCCTTAGGACAATTTAGAGGCTTGAAAATCCTCCTACTGTGGAAACAAGAAGAAGAATTCACCTGCTGCCTGATGACTTTCTTAACTAAGAGTGAAACTAATATGTTCTCTGGTAACAACTATACCTGTATTTCCTTCCTGGTATAGTTCCGTGAAGTATTTCATAGGTGATTAGATCCCATCCAATCTTCCTGGATTTTGAAAGCTCCATTTTTCCTTCTAATCTCTGTTTTGTACTGCATAGATATCAAGATAATATTTGTAATGCGAATGACTTATGCAGTCTGTATTTTTGAAGCTGAAATTGTAATAATAATTGAGTCCTTGGAGTGAAAGTCATTTTGCAGCCTTTATTTCCTCACCCTTCTGTTCCCCAGTTACTCTGTGTGTGTGGTTGTTCTAGATCTGCATTTCTGGATGCTGTAGTTAGTTCTGTTTTACTGTGCAGCACATCTGCAGCACTGCTGGGAGTATTTCTGACGATCTCGTTACTGGATCAAAGCTTCAGCCTCTTGGGTCACAACCCTGCTTAATGTTCTCATGTGGGCCCCTCCAGATTTCCACTAAAAACACCACTTGGTGCTCATAAAAGCAATTGCTCAGGACATAAGCAGCCAGAAAAGGGAAAAAAAATAAATAAAGCAGTATAAAAGTATTTTTAAAAAAAAAAAAAAAAAAGAAAAAAGGGCTTTGTCTGTGCATTTAGGTGCCTCTTCTGCTCTTGCCAATACAAATATCTACCTGTGTTTCCTTACCCTGCATAATCCTTCATTTGGAAAAAAAATAGGAAGGGGGGTGGGGGCATGAGAGGAAAGGGGTTTGCAGATCCTCTAGAAAAGAAGATTTTGATGCTTGAATAACTGCAGTGTGAACTTATTGCCACATGTAATATTGCCTCTTGATTTATCACCTTGGAAACAGTCTGAAGTCTTTGTTTTGTGTATTTGCTCTACTGTAATTTAAAAGCAGAGGGTGAGTGAGACACAGATCTAATAAGATTTAACTCTTCTCTAGTAAGAATCTGTAATCTGATCTATATTAGTTATATCTGTATAATTAATTATATCTATATATTTAGCATATATAATATATATAATGTGTTAATGATATAATTATTATTAATGGTATAATTATATAGAATAGCTATATATCATTTGCTTTATTAAATAACCCACAATAACACACTCCTGGGCAGAGTGCTCTCCTCTCTTCCCTCCTGATCATTTGCACACAAGGAGGATTGATGTTTCTCACGGTAATCCCTCTTTCGTGTTGCTTTTTTAATCTTTACTGATATGAATTAATATTTAGCCACTTCTCACCAAATTTCCTTTCAAGTGTGTGGTGCCAGCACCATCCTCCCGAGTGCAAAGATCGCAGAGCTGGAATTCCTCTGCCTTGGCCCAGGCAGGGCTTGGGAAGACTCGGCTTTAATTTAGCAAAGCCCCACATTTAATATTATTTTGACCTTTTGAATATTCTGGGTTTAGAGTGTTCACCAGGCTGCAGTATTTCACCAAGTGAATGAGTGACTACAGTTCAGGATTTGAACTGGGGATTTAGGTTGGAGAGGACCAAAATAAATTTCCTTAATCTGTAGATGAGATAGTTTAAATAATCACACTTTCCAGACTGCAATTTTCTGTTCTTCCTCAACAACTCTCGCTGCTACAGTTTCTTCCTGTAAATCAGAGTTTTTATTTAATCAATAGCATTGAAATTGTGCATGAAAGTTCTGTTAAGTTGCTTTTATACATCTGTGTGATAGTCTGAGTGGTGGGAGGTACTGATACCAACAGTGGGGTAAATTCTTCACATCAGTGACACAAATTTTCTTTCTTCTTAGGTTTTTAGACTGGGGAGAATTTTGATTTCTCTCAGCCCACTGAGAGTTATTTGATCTGCTTTTCAGATTTCTTTAAATTCACATGCATTTGTCTGCATTTCTGGAATGCTGCATTGCAAAGTAAAGTGGATTATAATTAATACGCAAGTGGACAAGGCAGAATAACTAGAGTATGCAAAACTGAAGGAAAATTTGAAAATTTTAAACAGCTCTTGGTGGTTGGAGAGGGCAGGAAAATATTTACCTCAGAATAACTACGTACCACTAAGTATGTATGAATTAACCATTTCAGTTGGTGCTCTGGGACTTTTCCAGGCCCCTGGGATCCACTGGAGGGAATTCTGGGGTCAGCAGCTGTTGGGAGTCCCCAGGAGACGTTTGCTGCCTGATCCTGCCTAATTAGGGAACAAATTGGAGGAGGTTGTAGAAAAGGGCAATCCTCATAGCAAGGGCTGAGGGGGATTATCTCATCTGTCTCACTGCTGAATCAATCTTATCCCCTTTCCAACCAACAAAATTCAATTAACTTTTATGAATTATTTAGCCACACTGAAGTCTGAGATAGTATTAATATTTGTGTTTCAGCTTGTTTTGTGTAAGGAATATAAAATATTTCTTCTTTATCATCAATCAAACTCCAATGTAAAATGTAATTTTCTATTTCACTGTTTTAAGAAATATCTTCTTAATCTCGCTTGATGTTGACTGAAAAATGTTACATAGTAGCTGTTGCTTATGTTTGGATTATT
The DNA here is from genome assembly GCF_048771995.1 of Taeniopygia guttata. NCBI lineage: Eukaryota > Metazoa > Chordata > Aves > Passeriformes > Estrildidae > Taeniopygia > Taeniopygia guttata. Next base: position 1,451,863 of record NC_133029.1, on the reverse strand, counting down.
AATTGCCTCAGGAATTCTATGCAATTTAAATTATGGATTTCAAATTTTTTTTTTACTCAATGGCAACTTTTTAAACAAAAACTTTTAGAACCTTAATGCTACCAGGCAAATTGCAATCTGCTGCCACAACCCAAGAAGGAAGGGTTTGAACAATGTTGCCACAGTGTTTATGTCTTTGACAAAAGAGTTTCGTTCTTGTCGGAGGAAGTGTGCTCCAGAGAAGCTAAGAATAAAACAGGATTGATTTGTAGACAGGAAAGACTTATTTTGTGTCTTAAAAAATGAAAGACTGTCAGTCCTTCACTCACTTCCTGCGCTGTTCTCAGTATTATAGCAAAGATCCAGTCATCAAAACGGAGAAATTAGGAATGTGAAGGCTTGACAAGGCAATCACAACAATGAGAATGTCTCAGAGGAATAACAGCCAGGCTTGGAGGGGAGAGAGCGACGCTGCTCGAGTGCTGATGGAGCCACCTGTGCCCGATTTCTGCTGAAGGGGTAAAAAACCCCAAAATTCCTGCCCCCAGCTGCCTGCTCCAGCTCCTGGCTGAGACCTGCAGCCTGCAGGAGCTGCTGGTGCCTTTTGGGGCTGCCTAAAAACAGGCAGAGTTAGGGGAATAAAAAGCATTTCTATTTATTGAAGAGCCTTCAGGTACATTTAGGGCAGACAAAGCCCCCCAGGGGCTGCACCCAAAAATGGATGATGGGTCATAGGTTTGCACAGTTTTATAAGTTTGGTCCATTTGAAACTGGGGGTTCATCTTCCAATTACAGCTTCAGCTAATGAAGTAATTTAACACAAGTTTGCTCCCCAGCTCACTTTTGTTTAATTTCTGGGGCCCTGAGGCACTGAGGTGTCCTTGACTGCCAGGCCTGGAGAGGAATTGTTGTGTCTGCCCAGAATGGGACAGCAGCAGCTCACACTGTGCGTGGAGTTTAGAGCTATTCACTAAAGAGCTGCAGGACCACAAGTACAGGAAAAAATAGAAAAGCTCAAATGCTAAGGCATCTATTGTAAATGTAGGTGAAATTAATGGGAAGAAATAATAATGTTTGACTTCATTTAGAAGGCTGAATTATTTTTTTATCATAACTATGCTAAAATATAATAATATTTTATATAAAAGGAGGATACTAAAACTACATTCTACTTTCTTTGACTTTATTTCTAACTCTAATACAACTGGTGACCTTCTCTGAGAGCCCAGCCCCAGGTGGGTTGGATTGGCCACCAGGCTCATCCTCACCAGAATCCAACCAAGCAACACCCCAGGGAAACAATTCTCCAAACACATTCCACATGGGAAAACAAGGAGCAGAAATAGAAATTGTTTTCTCTTTTATTTCTCTCTGTGCACCTCTATGAAAGCTCTTGAGAGGGAGAGAAATGTGCTTACTACAGGCATCATTGCTACCCCAGCACTGGCACCCCTTCCTGAGCTGCTGGAAGGAAGGATGTGTGCAAAACCAGAGTCAGAGCAGGGAAAGTGTGAGCAGCATCTCCAGCCCTTCAATAATTGATCTCAGGCTGTTTCTTCTGAGCAGTGTGGCATTGCAGGCAGCACTTGAGCATGTAAATGAGTTCCCACAGCTGTGTGCTCTGCCTTCACTCCAGCTGGGACAGTACTGCATGACATCCCCTCTCCTTGAACTACCATATCCTTCCCCATCCTTCAGGTATTTTATCAGTCCCCTCTGTTTTCTCTTGAATTTCCTTAGGCTGATCTAATATTAAATTTCATTCTGATTTTTTTTTTTACTGCATCTTTTCCATTTACTTTAATTAAATGTCTGAGCCTTGTGGATCAAGATAACTTTTATTAAAGTTAATAAATGGATGGTCCTTACAGATCTGCTTGTAGTTCCTTGTAGTTCCTCCTGCCTTCATCAAAGCCAAAGATTCCAGAGATAGAATGAGGCTATAGGAGAGATGGTAAATATGAATACTGAGGAATTTATGACATGAATTTCAAATGCAAGCAGCTAATTTTTCCTTGAGGAAGCACAAGTGCAGCGTTCCCAATCAAGCTGCAGAGATTCCTTTGTGCAACACCTCAGTCAATCACACAAACACGATCGGGCAAGATAAAAATTTACTTACAAAAGCACCAAGATAAAAATTTACTTACAAAAGCACCAAGGTTTCCACTGAAATTTGGCATGTTGATTGTAGATGCTGAATAATTTACAAGTCTCAGCAGTGCTGCCAATGCCAGGAAGAAATGCTAATTCTTGTACAGGAATGTGCTGTTCTGTAGCTTTGATTTCACTCTGCTCTCACACCCATCTCACCTTTGCAATGAGGGGAGCTCAGAACTGATTTTTGTGAGTGTCAAAGCTGCGTGTGATGGAATGGCAGCATTTATCACACTGATGGAGTGCTGCTGGAAATTGTTTGTGGGGTACAACCCTGCGAGTTCAGCTCTAAAATGTGATGTAGAAAGATGCATCTGCCTTATCTTCCCTTTCCGTTGTTTCTCTTGCATTATATAAACAAGGGTTTTTATAGGAGGGGAAATTGCTTGAAAATGCTTTTTTTCATTTGCATGAGAATTTCTCACTGTTAGTGGCAGTAGAAATGCTAGCATTGATATCAGCTTTTAAAAACAGCTGTACAGGAATCTTTCTATATTAATTGTTGTAGACTGTGGTCTTGCAGCTAAAGCAGAGTAAAATCAGGTTTGTTCCCTTTCCTCAGCATCCTCCCAACACTTTACAATTCCTGCTCAACAATATTAATGTTATACAGATGTAGTTTGCCCAGCACTGTTAATTCTTTGATTAGTTAAGTAGCAATATTAATGCTCATTATTAGTATAGAAATCAATTAAGATCTCTGCTGTTGCTTGTAACAGTTCACCAATTTTTCTGGGATGTATACAAACTGATTTGTGTGTATATATGTACACATACAAGTTTATGTGTAAAAGATTGATGGTTCTATTAACCTGCTGAGATTTTGGTTTTCTTTTGGTATACCTGGGACAATTTCTTATGAAAAAAAAAAAAGAGGCAATTAAAGGCAACTAAGAAATGTAAGACTCTGCAGAAATCAGTGGCAACTGTAAGGGATAAACTAAAGAAAACAGCATTTTCCACTGCTTTGGAAGTGTCCATTCAGCAATGGGGCTCAGGAACACTGAGCCAGCCTCACAATAAAATCCAGGGAACTCAGGCTTCTTGTTAGCACCTAAAAATCTGTCTAGACTTCCTGCCACAGCCAAATTTCCCTATGCAAATGTTCACATGTATGCTAATATGGTGCACGTGGCCTAGTTATGGGTGTGTAATTACACTGACAGAACTGAGGAGAGATTTAAAGTCAAGTATTTGCTTAATTTCAACAACTGCTGAACCTGATTTGTGCCTTCTACCAGTGACAGAGTTTTTTCATTTTAATGGTGTTTGCCACTTGAATAAAGGGAACTGGACCTCCTATACACCCTGAAGAAACAGTGAATAAATATCCTTTAAGTCAATAGAAGAGTTCTGTGATAAATATCAATGCTTACAAACTTAAGTTTGCATCTAAATCAAAGTTTTACCCTTTGAATATGTGGCACTGAATATTTGTCAGGCCTCTATTGTGTGTGGCACCACAGTGCTTGGGACTGAGCAGGCTGCAGAGCCCTCTGCCATCTGCTAATATCAGCAAAAGTCATATTTATTAGGCTATTTAGCTGTACTTGAGCCCAATGCCATTCTGATGGAAGTTTTTAAATCCAGGGAGTGTGAAAGTAATTTAAAATTAATTTCCAGATCTTTCAAGCAGAACCCATTATCACAGTGCAGATCTCAACAACAGAAAAGAAAACTTTAAGTCCAGTTTAGGATCTTACAAATGAGTTGTTTGTGGATGAAATATTTTCTGGTAACAGTGGTTAGCCAGACCAGACTCCTGACTGAATAAGTGTGGCTGAGCCTAAGCACTTTAAAGTTTGAAGAAATCAAAGGAAAATAAGGTTAGAAAACCTGATTAGGAAAGTTTTAAACCTGATTAAGGAAGTTTTAAGTCTCAGTAAAATAGGTCTATTGGAATAAAAAGTTTTTAAATGCTGTACAAATAGCAGAAAATATGGCAGATTTTCACAAGATCCTATCTACAGACTGATAAGGTTTATAAGATTGCCCTGCTGCAACAAATAACAGTCAAAATTTCTGAGTTTCTAAGCAGCTTGCTGCAAAACAGCTAAACACAATTATATAATTTGGATATGTATAAATGCTGTAAATTTGGGTAGCATGGCACTGATCCAGACACAGAACTCTATTTCCATCTAAGCTAAACAGGTTACAAAATAAGCATTTCCTTGAATTTCCCTGGAAGTGTTCCATTGTCCCTTCACTCTGAGTGGGGGATTTCTGTGCCTGTGCTTAGGACACGAGGATTTATAGGAGTTCTCTGAGAGTGGTGCCTTTTCCTCAGATAACCAATGCTAGGAAACCTGAAACCAAAAAAGAACCTCCTCTCAAGGGACAGCAGCAGATTTCGGAGGGGAATGTGCTTTTTTAAGTTTAGTTTTTAGGGCAGAATGCTTTGTCCTGTTGAGGAGCTTTGAACAGCCCAGAATGGTTTTGGTCTCGTGGGCACTGCAGGCAGGACAGGCTGGAGAGGGGAGAGGTGGAAACCTCAGCAAGTTCAACCAGGTCCTGCTCTGGAGCCAGCCTGGGAGAGCTGGAGCAGCTCCAGGGAGAGCTCAGAGCCCTGCCAGGACCTGAAGGGGCTTTGGAGAGAGCTCAGAGCCCTTTGAGGACCTGAAGGGGTTCCAAGGAGAGCTCAGGGCCCTGCCAGGACCTGAAGGGGGTCCAGGGAGAGCTCTGGGATTCTCCAGGTTTGTTTTGTGTTTTGCCAGTCCCTCTACAGTGAGATCAGTACAAACCCTCCAAAATCAGCCCAGTGGAGGAGGAGGCAGATGATTTCCATTCAGGTCCTTTCTGCACACAGATGGAAGCATTAGAGAGGTGACTGAAAGGTAATTCTATTTACTGTAGCTTTATTTTAATCCCCTGGGAATTCATTAGCATCCCTCTCAAATGCCAGTGTTCAAATCCTGCTATAAGAAAACAAACAAGAGAGGGAACAGAAATGATTTAGGAGAAGATATTTCCCGGGGTTATGCAAATGCAGCAAAGGAGACACTGCTTTGTTCTGGGTTTCCCGAATTCACTGTAGTAAAGATGTATTATGTGGGTTCCCCTATTGAAAAATCACTTCTCAGGATGACAGGTGAATAATGAATGTAATTCACTAATATTGCACCGTCTCATCGGGGATTAGAGAGAACAGGAAGGAAGAACTGTTGTGGAGTTGTTTTAGGAAGGGCTAAGGTGAACTGCATCTTTTTGTCTCCTTGGAAATTCTGTTTCAATGAGACAATGAGGGTGGCTGATGCTGTTAATAAAAGAAACAATGGCAACAATTCAGTGCCTAAATTGCCCCTGATAAGGTGGTCGTGCTCGCCTGAGCTTTCTGTGTTTGCAGTAAACCACCAGCAGTGGTGGCTGCTCAGGGATGTCCATGTCCTGAATGCTGGATAGAAAAATCTATAAATACTGCTGGAAATGCTTTTTCGACTGAAAAATCCCATTTTCACTCATCCCTAATCACTCTTTGAAAGTTTTCCTTGTAAAGCCGAACTTCCTTATGACATAATTGATTTTTTGTTGTATATATTGCTCAGGTACATTGCTCATTTCAGCTGCGCTCCGAGGAAACAACTCAGGCAAATTGTGTCTCTGGCTGTTAACTGGCCACCACTGAAAATTTGGTTTTCTCCAGAGCAATTCATGCTTCGTCCTGGAGCTCCTAGAAGTTTGCTGTCTCTTACTCTTGGTCTGCAACATCCACCTGTAGGTATAAATGTTTCTGGTGTGTGGGGATCTCATCCAGCACTTCATCCTTGGGCTTTACAAACCCATGAGCTGTAGGGTTTCCAGAACATCCCTGAGCCTGCTCTGAAATCTAAACCCTGCCTTACTCATTGCCCCAGCATCAAACGAGGCTCCTGTGAGTTACAGATGGTCACCAAATTGACAATGCATTTGCTGAAGCATGAATTTCCAGCCCAGTGAAGCTCTGCTCCCCGAGTGCTCAGGAGGCTCTGGGATAACTCAAAGTGACACGCAGGGGGGCACAGGATGCACACAGCATATGTTGGGTCTTGCTTTCACATGGAGCTGAAGGGAATTGAGAGAGAAAACATCATGATCTTAGCAAAAGATCCCCTTGGAACAGCCGAAACCCCTCCTCAGTGCCCGTAGCTGGCTGGAGATGGCGTTGGGGTCTGTTTCTTGTGAGACACACCAAAATTCTGGCCACATACACACTGGAGATGCCATTGGAGTCTCTGTTTCTTGTGAGACACACCAAAATTCTGGCCACATACACACTGGAGATGCCATTGGAGTCTCTGTTTCTTGTGAGACACACCAAAATTCTGGCCACATACACACTGGAGATGCCATTGGAGTCTCTGTTTCTTGTGAGACACACCAAAATTCTGGCCATTTACACACTGGAGATGCCTTTTGAGTCTGTTTCTTGTGAGACACACCAAAATTCTGGCCACATGCACACTGGAGGTTCTGCATCTCCCACATGTGGCCACTGGCTGAGACCAGGCCTTTTCTTCATGTCTGCAACTCCTGCAGTTCTGCTCTGAATAATGAAATTCTAGGCTTTAAATAGCACAAGTTGTGCTTTAAATATGTTATGCTATGTTCCTTTAAATAACAGCAGTGTGTGCTTACTCAATTTACAAATGTAAATTCACATTTACATCGTGCATATGGAACTCAGAGGTTCTCAGTGGACTGGAAATGAAAACATATGGCTCTTAAAGCCAGAGCAGGTAAAGGAATGTTTGACTTTACAACAGCAGAATAGCCTGCAAGTCCATTCAAATAATCAACATATAAACCAGGATATCAGAAGTACCCCCAGTCTCATGTATTTATATAAATACACATACACACACCAGTGCTGCTGCTTTAATATTAATGTGAGCATATGTTTCACAGTTTTTCATTCAGATGTTTATTTTTGTGATTCCTCTGGAACATGCTTGGGCTCTGCTGAAAATTTGGTGCTTAACCATCTGGTTTTAATTGCCTTGTTTGTTAATAGGTATCACTTGGTTATTTTTCCAGCACTTTTTTTCATATACTCATTCTTTGGTGTCAGGACTGAGGTGTAAGGACAGAAAGGGAACGAATCAGGTGCCTGAATGCACCTGCAAACAGAATACAAGGAAATTAGAGAAAGTTGCCCAATCCTGTATCTTAGATAACCTGTGATTCTTTAGAGTGACAAACTAAGTCAAAGATCTTTCTTTTTTTTCTAAAACTGAGAAGAAATGTTTCAAATTTGAGTCTAACCTTCCATTGCCTCAAAACTATCTGGGCCAAAATCACTGAACAATTTCTGAAATTGTTCAGAAAAGCAGCTCTCTGAAAGCTCCTTTTTGCTTTAGACACAGCATTATTAGAATTTCCCTGGGAGATCAGCAGCTCTCGCCAAGATGTGAGAGACCCAAGCCCAGTTCTCGGGAGGATAGTCACTGTCTATCCAAATCCTTATCCAAATCCCCTCTCTGAACCAGCTGCAGAGTGGATTTTTAGGTGTATGTTCCAGTTAAAGAAGTTGTAATTTCAAATGGATTTTTCTGAACTTTTATAGCTGGAGCAAGCAAATACATTTGTATAAAATATTTAAATAAACTCCAAACTAGAGAAGGAATAAGTCACTAAGTCACTCACCTAGGAAAATGTGGCACGGAGCTATCAGCCTCTTCTCCAGGCCTTAAAGATGCCTGCAGGGTGGAATAACTCAGTGTGAGATAATAAGGAAAGCATGCATCAATAGCCCACCTCGGGCAGTGTGTGTAGAAATGTGAGTAAATGTGAGTTAGGTCAGTGCAGGGTAAAGGTGAGCTCAGGTCAGAGCAGGGTAAAGGTGAGCTCAGGTCAGTTCAGGCAGAGCCTGCTCCCCTCCCTGCCTGCAGGATCACCCCCTGGGCTGAGGGGACAGGAAAAACCTGCCATCAACAGCCCTTTGATCAACCTTTTGATAAAAACCTGAGATTTCCTTTCAAACAGGCACTCCAAAGCTGTTTTTTCATTTGGGTTCTGATGGAAAGTCTGAAGTGACTTAATTTCTTTTCATTTAAAATCCTCCTTTGGCAGGATTCTTTTCCTTATTCGACTTTATCTGAACATTTGTTGCCCCTCTGGTTTATGATCATATTTCATAAATAAACCCAGTTTACCCTTTTGAAAGAATGGCCTCAAGCTCACCTATTTTTAGGACAGCAAGTGAAGGCTGAAAATTTGGATGAGTATTGTCCTGATTACCAAACACTCTATGTTCTTTGTGTCTGGTGGTTTTAATAAGGAAAATTTTAGGGAGGAAGAATGGAATCTGTTCCTTCTGTTCAGCAATACTGTGATGGTGAAGCCAGTAGAACTCCCTACTTCTTTTTCATTTCTAATCATCATTTAGAACAGAGGAAAAAAGAGAAAACCAAACAAAATCATGGGAGTGTTCTGACTAACTGCTTTTCAATAGTTTCCTAATAATAAATAAGGAGTAAGTGGCAATAACACGACACACCTTGTGCTGGAGCAAGCATGGCATCATTTTAGCACTCCATAGTCAAGGACAAGGGAGGCTCCAGTCTCCCTGGAATTGCCAGCCCTTGGATCATCTGGCAGAACGTGCTGTAGGAGAGGCACAGCTGGGTCTTCTTCTCTCAGGAGAATCCAGGGGAATACCCTGGTGTCAGACTCAGCTGGCTGCAAAAAGCTGCGTGCCCAGAGTTGTCTCCCAGTTGCCTACAAAATGCCTTTTTTCATCTGTCTTGCACTAACTGGAATTAGTTCAGCATTTCAGATTGATTAATAAGTGTTTTAATAATATTCAGGGCAAACATCAGTCCCAAAGAATTACAGAGACGTCAGGAAAATTGTCATTGGAAATATCAGATTTAGAGACCAAAAAATACTAAATATTTTCTAAAGAACACCATGAAAAACTACAGTAGTTGCCATAATTTCTATATTATTATTGGAACAACAAGTATTTTAAGCTTTCATTGAAATTATACAGAAAATATGGACTAAAAGTTAACATTAACATTTCAAATTTCAAAGAAGAAGGGAAAAACTTGGCCTGTCTGATTGCTAGATGGCCTCTGTGGGCTCTGGTCTTGCAAATATCTAGACAAGTTTTTAACTTTTTGGTGGTGACTGGTGCTGCTAGAGCTAAGAGAAAGTCTAATTCAAAAAATCTGAGAAAAACTCATGGTGGACTAATCTAGTTTAATTTTTTTTTTTTAATTTATTAACTTGATCTATTGTTTTGACTGGTAGACATGCAGTTTTCATAGGTGGTGAGAATTAATCTAACAAATATGGTTTGTAATTGTTGGGGTGTTAATCCAGTTAGTTCAGTGAAGTGGAGATGGCACTGGCCATACTTCACAATGGAATAATGTACATTACACACTTGGCTGACTGTAAAACCTCCAGACCCAAACTGTCACTTTTCTGATGTCTTTATTGGCTTTCAATAATTCATAAATATTCAGTGTCTATTGATAGGCTTGGAGAATAAATATTGTCTTACTCAAGTTACCAAATCTCATTAATGCATCCAAATCCCGTAACTCTTGATTTTAACCTAGTTATTCCACCAAAAATAGGTTTGACTGGGTGGGTTGCTTGGTTGGTTCCTTGGTTGCTTGGTTGGTGTGTTTGTTGGTTAGTTGGTTGGTTGGTTCCTTGGTTGGTTGATTGCTTAGTTGGTTAGTTCCTTGGTTGGTTGGTTGGTTGGTTGGTTGGTTGGTTGCTTGCTTGCTTGCTTGCTTGCTTGCTTGGTTGGTTGCTTGGTTGGTTACTTGGTTGGTTGGTTAGTTAGTTCCTTGGTTGGTTAGTTCCTTGGTTGCTTGGTTAGTTCATTGATTGGTTGGTTGGTTGAATGGTTGGTTGGTTGGTTGGCTGGTTCGTTGATTGATTGGTTGTTTCATTGGTTGGATGGTTGGTTGGCTGGTTGGTTAGTTGGTTAGGTAGCTCCTTGGTTGGTTGGTTAGTTCTTGGTTGGTTGGTTGAATGGTTGCTTGGTTGGCTAGTTCATTGATTGGTTGGTTCCTTAGTTAATTTCTAACTGGTTGGTTAGTTGGTTAGTTCCTTGGTTGGTTGGTTGGCTAGTTCATTGATTAGTTGGTTGCTTAGTTCATTGGTTATTTCATTGGTTGGTTAGTTGGTTGAATGGTTGCATGGTTGGTTGGTTAGCTCCTTGGTTGGTTGGTTTGGGGGTTTTAGTGGCCCCTGTGTGTATTTCTGCAACCACCCCTCACATTTTAGTCCACAGGAGTATCTCAGAAATGACGACAGCCTAAAGTCTGTGAGATTCCTCCAGGTTTAGTCAGCAGCAGCTGGGTAGAGGAGAGAGATCCTGCTTTCCCTGCAGGTGACAGGAATCTCGAGCAGAGGATCTCCACAGGACAGGGCTGCTGTGAGCTGCCAGAGCTCCAGCCCTGCACCCTGCAGAAAGGGTTCATTTAGAGCCCCCCAGAGATCAAACAATCCCAGCAGACTCAAGCCTGGCCCCCAGGGTGAAGAACAACCTGTCACTTAGCTCTGCTTGGCTTCTGAAAGGCAGTTTCCATCTCCAGCAATCAAAGCATGCGTTAGAGTCATTATCAGTTCTGTTGCTTTCCTTGTACCTGATTTTCAAATCCTCACAACAACGTCTTTTGTTCTATAATAAATTAATTGTCTTTGAATCTTCTATCATTGGCAGATGGATTTTTTTGTTTAAATAGAAATATGAAGATGCTGATTTATTTGGATTCCCGAACACTGATTTTATGATAATTGCATCTTCTTGTGAATAATTGAATTACTTTCATATTATGTTAATCTCATTTCCCTTAAAGCCTGCCTGAAAATCAGACTGACTTACTTACATGTATAGGTGAATACTAATCCAGAAGGATCTATTTTTAGACTGCAAAAACTGTTTTCAAAGTTGTCCTTTCATGATTGGTGGTGCTGGTAAAAGCACTGCAAATGCAGCTGCAGGAAGTAACGTTTTCCCAAAACAACAGCTCATGCTGGTAATGCTACTATAATTTTACCATGCTGATATTTTATAAATAAATAAATAAATAAGCAGGAAAGGACTAAAAATGCGGATCAGGCTGACATTATACTACATATTGTGTAAAATATGTGCTTGAACTTTCTGCTTATCTAAGAGGGTTTTTAATGATCAATAGCCTTTGCTAGTGCTATCAATTTGTTGTATCCAAGTTATGGAATATGTTGCAGGGATCCTCCATCAATTTCACAGGCAGAATCCTGTAATGGAAAAAAAAGAAAAAAGGAAACACAATTAATGCTTGAAGCTGGAATTTTATCATTATCTCAGGTGAAGCCTTAACACACTAAAAACATCATTGATTGTGTTATGATGATTGTGCAAATTGTGTGCAGTTAAAATAAATATAAATAGTCTAGTACCTCCCATCTACCTCTAAGTCCTGAGGTCAACAGCTTCACTTGTGGCATGAGCACAGGGTACAGAAAATCAATAGTGTCCTGGGACAATTAGGATATTGATACATTCTTCCCTGTTATGGTAAATTCTGCATTGGTACATTTTCAATATATTTATTAAAATGCTCTAATACTTGATGTTTCTTCTTTGATTTGGAATTCCACTTCACATCCAGGGATGCTACACGAGGTTTGGGTTACATGCATTGGACCCTTGCTGTTTTCCTCTTAGTCCTAAAACTGGCTACAAGGTTACTCTGGCAAAATTTAATGCAGAATTTAAAATCTCCACATGTTTTTCATTTTTCATCTGAAAAAGATCATCTGAGTACAATCTCCTTTTTTATCAGTTATGCAATATTGATATGTTTTGACCAAAAAAGTGAAAGACCTTTCTCCAGCTGGAATCTCAGTAAACAACGATATTTTATATTTCTGAATACCAGCATTGTTGATCACAACTTCTACTTCATGTTATTCTTCCTCAGAAAAAAAATGTATGTGAAGTGGAAATATGCTGATGATTAATGCTTATACTTGATCCTGTGAAGTGAAATCCATAGCATTTAACATAATTTTGAGGTCAGAATTTCTTCTATAGAAAGAAATCTATAATAGAAGATTAACAGAATAGAATAGAAATCTGTAATAGAATATTATGGATTTCTATCCTATAGGAGTCCGTATTAGACTTCTTCTGTTATAGATTTCTATTCTGTTAATGGAAATAATTAATTAATAGAATAGAAATCTATCATAGAAGAAGTCTAATACAGATTCCTACAGGAGTCTGACTGGTGGGAAGTGTGTTCCAAGCTCAGAGTGTCTGGTAGCAGTAAAATATTTGAAAGGAGAAGGATGTGTGTTGGCATGGCAACACTGCTTAACTCATATTTGTCAAGGCCACTGTAATTACTTAGCTGAAGCCACAATTCACAGGAAGAATGTTATCAGAACTAAAATTGTTCCATCTTGTCCTCAACTTCCAGGCCAGAGGTTTCTAGATAAATCAAGAAGTGCAGTTTGACTGGAGGAACTCGCTCCTTCTTGCCTTGGCCTCAGCAAAATCTCATGCAAGTACCCTTTTGATCTTGTGTGTTCTTGATGCAAATTGCTGATTATTTTGGTGAAAGTGTCTTTTATTTATGGCATGAAATGCCTGGATATGAAAAGTGGATTGTTTACTTGCTTGAGGTGTCACTTTTGAATGTGTTTCAGAAATCTCTACTCAATACTCGAGACCAACCCCGTATGACAGCGGTTATTAGAATATAAATCAGTATATCAACATCAAAAAAGGGGTTTAGGAGGGATCATTCAGTACAGAGCACTGTCCTCTCCTGCATTTACACAGAAGGTGGAAGGAATACCTGTTCATTTGGGGGTTGAAAGGATTTGATGTAAAACTGGAAGGTGATCAGAAGCTGGGTTGCTGCAAGGCTTGAGTTCAGTCGTGGTTAAACTCACCTGAGAGCCAAGAGCTGTGGTCTCCCCTCCTCACTATTACCACTAAAAATTGTTCTGTCAGCACAGGGGTTTGATTTTTTTGATCAAAGTTGAAATTACCTGATACCATTAAAGACAGTTCATTGAAGATAAAGGTTGAGAGTTTGCTCTCGCAGTTGTCATGTCTTTCAATAGGAGAATTCAGGCGATGTTAATATTTCTGCCTCTCCAAAACCATTTAACTTGCTTACAAATATGGAGCAGTAAATAGTCATAGACTGAACAGTGATAATTAATTAAAATTCTAGTTAAAATAATTCAAATTCTAGTTGGTGTTTAAACTTAGTTTTAAATTTTTTCTTTGACTCCCTGAAGTTCTGTACATGGTATTGTAAAATTTCCCATGTAGAATTTCACATGTGGGCTATAACACCACTGTTCCTGATAAATGGCTTGTAAGAGAATGGCATTATGGATTTTAATGGTATTTGAGCTTTATTTCTATTTTCTTCTTGGATTTATTATGTGCTTCTTCTATTGATCCATACCAATAATGCCAAGATATGCTACATTTATTTTCTCAGAGTGATCAAGCTGAGTTTGTTGGCATTAACTGGGGTGGGCATAAGGAGAAGAATATTTGAGCAGAAGGAACAGATCTTTTTAATGAAAATTTTCTAGGGAATATTTCTCTAATAGTGTAGATTTTAGATACTAGTTTGAGTTACCAATAAAGATAGAGCCCAGAGGGAAAATTTTGCTTTGCTTCATATGGATAGATTCTCCGCTGGTAGAAATAGGCTCAACTCCTTCCATTTCAATGGACTTACACCACTTCACAGTGTCAACACGGGGAAAAAAATATCACTTCCATCAGCCTTCCAGATAAATAATCCAGTAATTAATCTGAGTAGCAATCTCAAAATAAAAATGTAGACATGTTCTTGTTGGAGCAGAAAAACAGAATAGCAAGGTTGTCTGAGTTCACACCTTGCTGAGGCTACTAATTGAAATTGAAAAATCAAAACAATTTACAAGAAAGCAAAGCAATTAGCAAAAGAATATAACAACAGTGATGTTTATCACTTGGAAATGATCTTATTTGCTTCTCAGAAATCTTTATGGATGAAATGTCCTTGGAGGTGTTTCTTTTGTAATTGACTTGTAGAGTTATCTATTAGTGTTTGGTGGTAATATTTCATTTTGCTCAATTTGCTTCCAATGAGGTGCCAGGGCTTTTGTCCCAGGGATTATTTTGTCCCAGGGATTTTGTCCCAGGGCAGCTGGTGCAGCTCCCCATGGGCAGCATGGTTTGAGGGGCAGCACCTCCAAAGGCCACTCCATTTTCTTGGCCAGTGCTTTGCTCCTGCCGAGCTCTGCACGAGGACTTCATCCTCCTGCAGCAAAACCAGAGCAGCCCTTGGGCAGTTCCTGAGGGAAATAGGGAGAAAGCAACACCCGCTGCAGCGTGTTTGAAAAAATAAAATGTTATCGCCAAACCATCAGCTCATCACCCTTCCTGTTCGTTGTGCTGCTGCCTGGAGATGCTTGGTCAATTTCTGGAAAAATCTGGGATTTTGGGCTTTGTTTTCTCTGTTGTTCCTAAAATGTTTTGCTGTTTTCAGTATTTATGGCTTGATGTCTGCCTGACTGTCATCATTAGCAAGACTTGTGGCTTATTGCTATTGATATAAAAATTTTATTTTTACGTTGGGATAATTTAAACTGGGAGAGGTTTGGGACCAAGGCTGACTGAATGCTCCATTCTGAAATACTGCAGTTGTCCCATCAAAAGATGGGTGTCTCTCAGCAAAGAGGATCCAGCTGACCTTTGGCTGGACTATTTTCATGGATTGTCTCCTGCTAGAAGTGCCTTTTAATGAAAGATCTAATCACTAATAACTTACTGGAGCTCTCTTGCTTTGCTCTTCTTCCTGAGGCTGCAAATCTTATTTCAAAATCCAAGGTGCCTGTAACTTCCATTTTACATTATTTTAAAAAACCAATAAATTACTCCTACTAGTAATGCTCAGCATTTAATGTTTCATTGGCTAAAGAGAACTCCATTGACTCAAAGCAGTTGGAAATCCCATCTTGGCTGTGATGCTGTCAATTAATAGGTAAGAATTAAATCTTCCTGACCCTGGACTTCCACTGAGTTGTACCCAGTTTGTAGCTGAGGTTCCCAACACAGGAGGATGAGAATACAAGGCTTAGACTGCACCTTGGGATTTCAAAGATCCAAGTCTTGGTAGCAAAGAATTAAATCTAGAGTTCATAGGGTACAAAGCTTAAATTCCCCTGCTGCTATTTTTTTTTTTTTTTGGTCTAAACATATTTTTGATTTGCTTTGTGTCAGTGAGAGGGAGAGAGTGGCCTCTCCTGGGAGCTGGGATGTAAAGGTTTGGACCTTTTTCAGTAAGGCAGAGCTCAAAATGAGGCCTGTGAGTGTTTGAAACTGTCTCTATCCCCCATAAGTGCACTGCTCCTGCCAGCATTTCCTGGATCTGTGTCCTGCTAGCTCATTTCTCCAAAGCTCCTCTGAATTTACAGAGGCTGCTGGGCAGAATTGTGCATTTCTGCCTGGTGCCCAGGGGCAGGATCTGAGACTGCACGTCCTGGGGCTGGGGTCCAGACAGTGCTGGGGGTTTTTAATCCTGCTCTGAGGGGATCCTGGTGCCTGTAAAGGGTTGTGCACATCTCAGCCCTGCCCAGGACTCCATTCCCGTGCACTGCACTGAAAATTGGTGATCAACAGTGAATAATTGCAGGGTCAGTGCCCTTTGTCTGCCATTTGGTCATCCCGTGCCGTCACTGTCAAAAAATTTGATATTTTCCAGCTCAGCATTAAATACCACAATGTGTTTGGTATCAGGATAATACTGCCACTATAAATTGATTATCTACATTGTGATTAACTCAGCTGAACTTTTATTCACCATCCTGGTCATGATCTTTTAAAAGAAATAGGTACAAAGAAGAGCTATTAATATAATTAGAAAATAACTGAGTATGCATTTTTTTCAAAGAAATTTTCTTGTTCATGTCCCAGTTCCTTGCACATACCAGAAAAGCTTCAAGTGTTTTAAATGTGAATTTTCTTTCTGACATATAGATGAAGTTACTGTGACAGATTTGCATTTTTTCTCCTACAATGCCTTTTGTACCTGTTCCTACTGATCTCACAGTAGCACTGGTAAACAACAGAGCAGCGTGGGATAGGTGTGATATCTCCTACAATAACTACACTCCCACACAAGTCATTTTAGGGTGTGCAAAACTTGTTCCCCTTATTCCTTCACCTAAATCAATACTGTAATCTGTTTTGTTTGAGAGACGAAGGGCATAATCCTGGTTATTGTACTGTGTGGGCAATTTATCCCGTGATTTAATAAATATCACGCAAAATCAAATTTAATGCAAAGGTAGAATTCAAACTCGACATGGTTATTGAATATATACCTCCATGTCAAGTGGAATGAGATTCACCAGGCAGAGACAAAAACAGGAGACAGCTGTGAGAATCTGGAGTTAGAATTTCGGTGAGAGACAAAAGCATTTCTCAGCCCTTAACGTGGCTGCCCTTTGAAAGAATCCAGAGAAACTTTGCATGTGTCTCTTTGTGGAGAAACTAGAAAAGTTTTAGTCTATCACTACTGGACATGAAAAGTGTACACAGAAGATTGTTGAGTTCAAAGGAGAAAAAGAGAAATTTTTATTCAAACACCTGGTATTTATAGAATTTTAAGGTGAATTTTAAGGTGAATTTTAAGGTGAATTTTAAGGTGGATTGCAGGATGGAATTACCACCTCTCCAACCACACTGCTCCAAAGATCAATCAATCATTTCTCTCCACCCACAGAGAAATATGAAAACTATTATATTTATACATTAAATGGTGTGGAAACTCTGACTCTTAAATATGTAAACATTATCAGATGGCTAAAGAAGTTTTATGAGAACTTTAACACTTTCAAAAGAAGTCTAAAAGAAAACTTAACACTTTTAAAAATCAGGGCAACATTAGTCAGTTCTTTTGGGGCAAAGTCAATGAATTTCAATCAAGAAATCCCATAATTGTACTGTGACTTAAAGGGAAGCAGACAAGGGCTTCTGTGATCTCTAAAAATGCGGGTTTAGAGTAATAATTGCATTAGCTCATACATACTATACATAATTATTATAAGATATTATTAGAGGTAATATAATTATATATTATTAAATTTTTATATTATATATTATTATTATATATTATTATAAGGTCTTCTACTGCCCAAAAATGTGAGCCATTAAATGATGAAGATCACGAATGCCAAATTTGTACTGAAACAATTGAGAATTTTGTGCTTTGTGTCTGAACCTGAGCAAGGAAAGCAGAACTGAGCAGTGTCCAGAGTGTCTCAGACTGGGGATTTGCAGCCTGGTGGCTCAGCTGCCCAGTGGGGAGCAGGGAACATTTTCATTTTCTCTACTGAGCCAGCAGTGCAGGAATTTCACTGGCCCAGGAGGGTTCTCCCTGCTGAAGTCTCTATCAACACAAAATTTCTGTGGGCAAATGCTCATTTCTGTTTATCTAACCACTAATAATGGAATTAATCACAGATCAAATAATTATTTCTTCTTTCTGATGTAAGGTTTACTAGAGAATCATGTGTTTTATTTTTGTGTGATTTTAAAGAAACCTTGCAAAGTGCATCTTAAAGAGAAAAAACCCACATTTTCCATCATGATTAATCTACTATTTGCTCCGAGCTGCCACTAACCAAAATTTGGCTTCTGTGGCTGATAGCAAGCAGAAAATAAATGTCTACTCTGAGTCAGAATTAAGAGAAAGCAATTTTGAAGAAATAAGGTTTTGGCAGTGAATCTTCATCTCATGCTTTCTTGGTGAAGTCTTAATAAGAATCTTTTTTTAGAAGCAAGCAAGTGGGACAGTGGCCTGGGCTGGCACAGCTGGGGCATCCAAATTCCCTGAGGGAAAATATCAGCCTTGGTGTCAATACCTGCATGAAGAGCAGATACATCTTTAGAATCTCTCTATATTAATTACATTAATTCTCTCTGCTTCCTATTTTTATTTTAAAATCTGTTCTTTTTTATGTAAGTCGTTCTAAGGGCAACTCTTTCCAGGCTCACTGTATATTACATACTATATTATGGGTTTGGCTCTTCCAGCTCCAATCTGAACTTGGGCAACTCTTAAGAAAAATAAAATTTCTCTCCTTGCGTTAGGAAGTCTCCTGTCCCTCTTTCCTGCTCAGCTGTCCATATTTTGTGCCCCTTATTCTGTAATTATGATATAATTTGAATTTTCCTTAATTTAAATTTAATTTAATTTCCTTAATTAAATTTCCAAAATAAATTAATTTTTCTTCATTTTATTTCTACATCAAAAGCTCTTGTCATTTTTTTTTTTTTGGCATAAATTTGCAAATTGACTTTTACTAACCAAAAAGAAATCCCCAACGATGTTTTGTTTCCTTGACTGAGCAGGATCAGATGGGACAAGGGAAGGGAACAACAAGGGCTGTGCTCAGCTGAAGTGACAAATGCAAATCTTTCTGTTACCTTGGATTAAAAAGAGCTCCACTGAAGGGTAACTCGAGCAGTGGCTGCATTACAGTGTCAGGTGCAAAACCTTTAATGGAGAGAAATTGCCTCAACTAATCTATTTGTCAGAAGGGAGGGGAAGTAGAAAACTATATATAACTTAGAAGCTGAAAGGTTTTGCCCTTCTCCAAAAGAATAAAATAATATAGCACTGAATAATGGGTTTGATTCCAGTTTTAAATTAGAAATCCAATTTGTTCTTATGAGCTCCCTACTCCATTTCTTACTACTCTCTCAATTCTGCTGGGTGACATTGGGAGATAAAGCAGAATTTACAAGATTGAAATAGGTAAATTTTTCTTCAAGGTAGACTGAAACATGTCCAGAATGATGTATTATAAATTGTATTCCATTTATTAATAAATGCCAAGTATCTCCAGATAAGATAATTAAGTTTTATGCTTAGAGATGTGTTAAATGGAGATGCCAAATCAATTTTTTCATAATTAGTATTACCTGTTGTAGGAGCTGAAAAATGGGATTTTTTAACCCACATGAATGCAGTATTGTGTTATGGCCATATGAACACTGGCAGGGGGGGAAAGTGCTGTTAGAATAAGTGATTTCTATCATTTGGAAGCACTCTCCGAAAATGGTCTCCTATGGAAGTGCTAGTTAATAATTTATCTGTGTTTAAGCTGGGATTTGTCTGCTGTGTTGCCTGCTCATCATGCCCCAGGGTGGGAGGGATGAAACGACTCAGGGCACAACTCAGGTTGTGAAAAACTCTGCCAAATGGCACTTCCACAGCTCAGCTTTAATGGAGCAGAGATCTTCTCAATAGCGAGAGAAGTCAAATTTATTACCTTCTCCTGAAATGATTTTTTAAAGGAAAACAGTACAGAAAGAGTCCAGGTTCCATCTTTCTGCTCTGAGAATCCCATTTGCATTCAGAGAACTAAAAACTTGGGTGGTGGCTGGAAAGTGAAGTGCAAACATTAGAGACCGGGAGCAAAATGTTTGGTACAGGAACATTTATGGCTTCGATGAAAAAGGAAGTATTTACAGGGGAATTGTATTTTTGGAGTTTTGAGTTATCAGTACTATCTTGCTCATTGGACTTCAGAGTCCTTCATTAGCTGCTGTCTCCATAAATCACATTCCTGCATTTGGTAACACAAATTAAACTGATTCCTTTCTCTCCTCTGCCTCACACAATCTTCACCCTCTTCTCATTGTCTAAAATTTCCACTTCAACATCATTTCAAAATATGGATGCTATGGAGGTACAATTCAGTCTGAACTATTTGTTATCAAAGACTTCAGCATTTATTGTGGCTTTGGTGTTGTATATTATTGTGTAGAGGATGCTGCTACAGGGACAGCAGTGAAAACGTGAGGACAATGACAGGACCACAGCCAGGCTGGGGACACACAAGTGCAGATGTGTCTGGAAAGAAACAACTCAGGGCTTTAGCAAAAGGCTGTTGACTTTCTTTCTCTTGATGTAAGAACACCTAGACTGAATTTTTCCTCCTCTCCTCCAAGGTGAGAAGCAATCAAACCCTCAGAGTGTCAGCGTTCAGGACCACACATCATCACGGGGTGTGATTCCATGCAGGTGCTTTTATTGAGAGCTCTGAGATCAGGGGTACAGACCCAAATCTGACTCTGACATGGCTTTGGAGCTGAACATATTTTATATTCTATTGTTATATAACTTACATATTAATTATTAAACTTATATTGTTCTATTGTGTACATTGACATGAGTTTCTCCTGATCTTTCTTAGGCCCCTGACCACAGTTTCTCATGATTATTCTTATGATTAAACAGTAATTATATTTAACTACTAAACAATTATCACATCTAACAATTATATTATTTATCATGTACTAGCTACACAGGTGCAGCTCTAGCAAGGTACAAGGCCTTCATGTACCTAGGGTATTTATTTTTTTTTTCAGGGCCTACTAAGCTTAATTTTCCTTTTTACCCTAAATCCCCATGATTTTAAAACCCTTTTACTATCAAGAGCAGTGTGCTGCAGGAGCTGGAGCTGGATGAATTCACCCTTCAGCCAGCGTGAGAGCATTTCCCAGCTGCAGAGGAGCCCCTGGCATTCCCCTGAGCCCAAATCGAATGCCAGGTCAGCACCTCTCCCCTTGCAGGGCATCAGCAGCTCCTGCCAGCATCCCCCTGCTCCCCAAGGCTTTGCTGTGCCCCCCTGCCCGCTGGGACCAGCCTGGAGCTGGCACCGAGGGCACACACGTGCCTCAAGGAAAACCTCCTCACTGATGGAATTACCTGGTGCCCTGATTCTTAAGATTTTCTAAAGCCTTCTGAGTTTACATTCTTGTAGACAACTTTCTCACACAACTTTCTGTAAATGATCGATTGTTTTGCATTCCTCCATAGAGGCAGAGAAATTTGATGTACTGGTGGTTTGTCCAATGTCATTGGAGAGGTGGCACATTCACCCTCCAATCTTTCACTTTTGGAAAAGTATAAATGCTGGATCAGAAAATAAACTTCCTCTTTTCACCTTTGCAATAGCAACAGCTCTTGTTGTGCTTTCACGTGTCCTATAGCAACAATTGCCCTTTTCCAAGGTAGAACTGATGAAGTCAAACATGCCCAGGCAGAATGCTGCACCCTGAACCTTCCCCTCAGAGACATTTGGCACTCTCCAGGAGGATTTGCATCCGTGGAATCCCAGAATCCCAGAACGGTTTGGGCTGGAAAGGACCTTAAACCTCCTCCAGTTCCCTGCCATGGGAATTGCATCCTGCTGGATTTCACTGTTTGGAGAATTCCTCAGCAGTGCCTTTGCTGCTCTTTGCCTCTCTTCCATCACACGTGGGTAAATTCTCTCCTAACATCCCTAAGATGACATCCTTGCTAATATCTGCTGTGCTTAGATATGTCCCTCATGTAAATTATCAGCCTTTAAGTGTTGGGAACGTTAGCATATTGTTGCTGTAGGCTACGTGTAATTCTTTTAATCTTGATGGTAATTTCCTAGTTAAATATTTTAAATAAATACATTTAAATAAATAACTTTGTGCAGGGAATATTAATCATATCGCTTTTGCAGCATATTTGGATATTCAGTTATTTCTGACTCTCTAGTTTTTAACTTTGATATTTGGAGGCTAATTTGGCAAAGAAGACTGTGCCTTGTTAGCAATCCTGTATCTTGATCAGCAGATTTGATTTCTATTGGTACCAGTGCACAGAGTGAAAAATGAGGCAGGGTTTGGAATTCTGTTCTCAGTGATCATCTATAGCACTGAGGGATGACAAGGGACTTTCTGCTGGGCTCTCTGGTTTCAGGACTTTTTAAACCACAAAACTGGGGCAGAAAGGCAGGTTTTATGCCAATGCCTTTCACCTGCTAAAAGTAAAGATGAGTATTATTAGATGTGGCTGAGATATTATTTACATCCTTGTGAACTGCACTTGTAGTACAAGTGCTTTTATGATATCCAGGACATTCCTGAAACAAAGGGATTTCATCTCAATTTATGCCAGTATTCACAGAAACTTGTTTTGATGATTCTTGGCACACTTTCATTGATTTCAGTGCAGGGCAAAGAAAACCAAACAGGTTTTCAGCTAGAGTGGAAGATTGTTTCCTCACAGACAAAGACAATAATCAGCTTTTAAATAGTCAGGAGACAAGCAAGGGGTGAAATCTGAGTTTAATTGTATTTTTGGCCTTGGCAGGGAGGATTCCATAAAGGGTGGAGTGAGGAGTTCTGAGTGAGGGGATCTCATTTTCCCCTGATTTTTGGTGCTAGTGCAGATCTGCTCTGATTGCTTTTCCTGTTCCCTCCACGAGCTCCTCATGGTTAAGGCTGACCTGCAAAATGTGAAGTTTTTCCTGCTTGGAGATGTTTCCTATGCAGAAATGGTTTTTTTATACTTATTTTATACTTCTAAGAAAAATAAAATACTGAAAACCTTAGAATTTCCATGGAGCATTTCTAGATATTTGCCCTTTTGTAGCCCAGCTTTGGGAGCCTCTCTGAGGCTGACTCTGAGTCTCACCACAGCCCCAGGGTCATGTGGAGCATGGTAAAATCTGGGTTTGCAGAGTCATTTGTGCTGTTTTCCCTTATTTCAGTGCTCTCCTCATGAAACCTGGTGGAGCTCAGGTTGCTACAAATGAATTAAACTGGGACACCATTGAGATAATTTCTTTTTATGGTACCATTGCCCAGATGTGGAACAACTCAATAGTTTAAGCTTTATTTTCTCACATAACAAAATGCTAAATTTCCCTGAATGTCACAAAAAAAAAAAAAAAATCATCCTGCTGGAGGAATTGAACACATACATTGCATATTTTTATAGATTCCATAGCATTTTGCTATTTCCTCTGGCTTAATTTTATGGCTTTTTCATCTTTCTGTCCTATTTTTCTGGCTTCTCTTTTTGCCCTGTCTTTGTAATAATGCAATTTGAATTTCTAGTACCCTTCCAATGAATGTTTCAGAAAAACCCTATACTTTGTAAGGTCATAATGGAAGTCCTTTAAAAGTTAATTTTAGAAAACCAATTTGCTTCAATCAGTTCTGTTTAGATGACAATTTCCTTGGCTCCGTGTCTGCTTTACAAATATTCATATACAATTATCAGCACTTAGAGTTTTCAAAATAATATTTGTTCTCTGTTCCTGCTCCATGCAAAGCCTGAACTTTCCTGTTGGGGAAAGTTTTTATTTGTGACTAATTCCACAGTGCCAGAACAGCAGAGTGAAATAGCCTTGGAGTGAGAGGCAGAGCAGGAATGTTTCAGGAGCTGTGAAGAACAGCTGGAGAAGGTTTGCACAGCATTTCACATTTCCCTCTGAGCTGTGGGTGCCTTCCAGCAGCAAATGCTGGCTCCAAGCTCTGCTCTGCACTCTGCAGCTAAATCAAGGGAAGGAAGCCAATAATGCTGCTTTTTATAAAACTTCCAGCGTGTTGAGCAGTGCAGAGAAATGAATTGGAAGAAACATCTCACTTAGGATAAAATCAGAGGAGAACTTAAAAAACAGTGGGAAATTTAAAAAAATCTGTTGAGCTTAAGCCTGGGACAGCTCCAGGGGGGAATAATGAGAGGCCAAGGGAATTCTGTGACATTTCTGCACCTCTGGGACTAAATCCTGGAGTTCTCAGCCCAGAATTGTTTTAATTCCACAGCAGTGCCCTGGGACTTATTTATCTGATTATTTGGTATTTTTTTGGCATTTCAAAGGGTCTGTGCCATGCTCTCAGCACTCCTGTCCTGGCTGACACCTGCCCTGCCAGGATCCAACTGCCCCAGAGCTCAGAGAGAAACTGCTGCTGGATATGAAATAGGGAATTGTTAGGAAAAGAGAATTGTTATTAATTAGGTAATTGTTAGGAAAAGAGAATTTTTATTAAACAGGTAATTGTTATGAAACAGATAGTTGTTATTAAATAGGTAATTGTTAGGAAAAGATAATTGTTATTAAATAGGGAATTTTTATGAAACAGATAGCTGTTATTAAATAGGTAATTGTTAGGAAAAGATAATTGTTATTAAATCCATAATACCAGGAATGCAGGCTTGCACTGGTGTTTGACAGGATTCTGGGCACTGCAGCATTAATTAGCTGCTGTCATTAATTAGCTGCCGTCATTAGGCTGCTGCCTCTCGCCACAGTCTGACAGCAGAAATGCAGCAGTTCAGGATATGGTGACATCAAAAAAGCATTTGGGTACAGCATTATTCAGTTTAAAAATGGGTTTTGGTAAAGCGCATTTAAACCCACCCAAGCCATACCTGCAAAAGTGATTTTGGGTCTGTATGAGTCTTTCGCCATTAATTATTCATGAGACAGGCAAAGTGGATAAATTATCTTCAAATTGGGACTTAGTTGTCTAAGTAACTTGTTACTTACTCAAACTTTTAATTAACTAAACTGTTCTCTTTATAATTCATATTGAGCAATTTCCTGCAGCAGTATTTTACAGGTGAAAATCCATGGATTGCTGATTTACTGAATGAGAAATAAAGTACGAAGAGAATGACTTGTAAAAATATTTTAATTTATTGGTTTTTCATTTCACTTGAGGATGCCCTTATTTTTTTGTCTGTGCAATTCCAATTTTTCCTAAAAGCATTATTTTATGAAAAAACTGTCATATATACCATCACTTTCTTAAGCTGTAAAGTCATTTAAAGGAATTTCGGGATATTCCTCATGGAACAAAAAACTACTCAAGCACCAGTTTTAAGGGTTTTATTAAGATGCCAAAAAGAAATATTTTAGTAAAAATATCACTAATATTAAAAAAAAAAAAAAATCCAGAAGGAAAACCGTGAAAGAGCAAAAGTTTGAAGAAATCTTGTAATGACCCAAAAAGAAATGCTGATTCTTTGAAGGGGACTATCAAAGCATCTCTTCTTGTGATAACCTGTATTTTCCTCTTATTTTTTCATCATTAGAGATTTCCTAATGTATTTTCTAAAGCATTTCTATTGCATTACATTGCATTCTGAATGTGGTTTATATTTCCAGAAGAAGCTGAAAATTTTCTCTGAAGTGGCTTTTGAGATCCACCTGAATTTCCCTTGTTCTTGTGACAATCTGAAAAGAAATGAACACAAGCCTCCATGAACAGGGAAATTTCCCTCCTATTTCTATAAATTTTATATCCATTTTGTTTCAGAGTGTGTATCAAAAATGGTCAGTATTATTCCAGTGAAAGGATATTATTCATTTTTGCCACCTAATCCTGCCAATTTAACCCTTCCTCAGTTCCTAGCTGGATTCTTTGGGGGTTTCCTTTTCCAAGGGCTGACATTTCTTTCTGTAATTCAGTTTAGACTGCCTCCAGTTCTTTATCACTTTGTAAATGTCAGATTTGCAAAATGCATACAGAGCTTTATAGAAATGTGAACAATTTCAGTTTGTGTCATCTAATAATTCTGTCGTTCTCCCACTCTCCACCCTTTGGGTTTTCCCACTGTCTGAATTTTGGCCCTCCTGGTTTGCCCATTTCTCCTGGCATCCTCCTATTTGCTGACTTTGAATTTAATATAATTTTATGTCCCACACACCTCTCGTTGTCACATTTAGCATGAAGCCAGAGGAGAATTTGGGTGGGGAGGAATCTCCAGAGGTCTCCAGGAGCAGCCTAAACCTGCACTGCAGAGCCACAAGAAGAAACATATCTTTGTTTCTTGTGGAAATGATTTTTAACAAGGAAATTTCAATTAATCACATTAATATCATAACAGTGCTACCTGGAGACTTCAAATTGGAGATTAATTGAAATAATTTTTGATATATTATTTAATTTAGAGTTGGAAAATCAGGCAAATTGGACAATATTATGATAAAGAAACAGTAAATATAATTCTGTGTCAATTAAAAGACTATGTAACATTCTTAGCTGCTAATAATGAAACATAATGCAAATGGAGTAGACTTTTAAAAATTATTCTCCAAATTGTCTTTGTACCAACTGAATAACAGATAATGGCGACATCAAATATATTTTCCTTATATTTTTCTTAATGCATTTACTACTGTAATGTCTGAACATTTACACATTGAGACGTAATAAATAACTTTAATTTCATAGAAAGATGGAGCTTCCACTTCAAGGTGGCATTTTTTAAGCAAATAAATGTAATAGATTTTTGTGTTTGCTTTATTATCTAAGTGCCTCTTTATCTATTAAATACTTGAGGTGCCATTTGCTGCTAAGTTATTGATAATTGTATAGACTTTTTTATAATGACACAGAACAAAACACAATTGTGCAGTTTGCGAGGGGCTGGTGCAACATAAAACATATAATGAGCTAATGGATTCAAATTAATCACTGAATTAGTGAGGGAAAAATAAAGAGACTGACAAGAAGATGCCATAAAACTGTGTTTCCTCCAGTGCTGGAAAGGCTGGGAGGAAGGAGCATCAATTCCCAGCTGTTCATATCCTTTGTGTTTGTTTTTTTGAGGGCTTTTTTTATTTCTGCAGGAGTTTTGCTCTGGCCCCACTCTGTGTTCAGAGAGAACATATTTCAGACAGCACAAATTCTGAGCAACAACTCAGCCCTGTTTCAAAAAGGGAAGAGAAGTAAGGTGTAAATAGATGTAAAGGGAATAGATGTGGGTAGTGCCATTTTTCTTTCACAATTAACTGAAGATAACCACTCCAAGTGTATTTGTTTAGCTTTAGACTTCAGAGTACATTGGTTTATTCTGAAATGCCAGTAGATGGACAATGACTTTTGATATAGAGAGTGGTGTGGACTGAAAAACTGAGTCAAAGCTGATGCCATCAGTGACATGGAGGAAACAGGATGGATTTTGCTGCTGTGCCCCATCAGCATCAAAATCCATCCTGTTTTATCTATCCATCAACATTTTATTCCTGTTTTTACCCACCTCTGTCTTTCAATAATTATGACTAGGGAGGCAGAAAAATGTTGATTTTCCTTTTGCTTTCTAAGCTTTCAAATTCTTTTTTGTCCCGGGCAAAAATTTCTTTTCCTTAGTTTCTGGTTAATATACTGTGCTAACAAAACCCCAGAGAATAAAATGCAGGGTCAAGGAATGAAATCACACCCACCTATTTGGGTTTTCCCAGGGACTCCTGATGTCCTGATTTCCCTGTCTGCAACCCAGGCCAGGGACTGAAATCCTGAAACCATTCCCATGTCCAAACTCCAGCACCTCTCACTGCAGCTGCGAGGGAACAGCTACAGCTTGATTAAACCTCTTCAGGATTATATTTCAAGTCTACAGCTCTGCAAGTTGAGTAATAATATAACGAGTAATTAAACACGTGAATTAAAAGGTGAGCCTCACACCGTGGGCTGAATCTGTTCAGGTTTTGCAGATTGTTTGAAAGGGAAAGGTCATTTATTAGCAAGCTCCTTTTTCCTCTGTTAGGTTTCAGAAATCAAATACCAGCCTAAGAAAGGGATAATTTTATAGCTCACTTCTGGAATGAAAACTACCATTTCCAATTGTATCTGAAATAATTTCGGTAGTGAGTGTAATCACACTTAGTCATCTCCATAGGCATTTTGTACAGGCTGGAGTGTCTAGAAAAATGTTTATGTTGATAAAGGAAAATAAATGCCATGTCCTACAATTGTAATATTTCATTCAGATAAAACATAATAATGGGAACAATATGGGATGAAAAATATGAAAAAAATGCATCTTCATTATGACAATCCTGAGGGTAACAAAAGAAGAGAGCATTTTAAAAATACTTTATCCTGTGGATTTCTGCAGTGTGTTTGACTCTACAGTGGCACAGTGTAAGGGTTTGGAAATTTGATGTAATTCCTTAAAACAGACTGGTTTGGGATATTTTCCCCTCTTTTCTTCCCCCCACCAATACCTGTGTGGGATTTTTTTCCAGGATAGAAAACAGCTTGAAGGATACTCTGGGTGCTGTCCTGCAGGTGCTGCCTGCTTGGTTCCACCTGCACTCTGTGTTTTTGGAAGGGCATTTCAGTAAATCCCCACATTTGGCTGTGGTAACCTCGACCTTGTCTTTTCTCAGGGCTGAATTCCTTCCCTGGCACCTGGGAGAGCTGTGGGCATAAATTGGAAATGCCAGTGGAAAGATGAAACCTTTGCCAATAGAAACTCTGTCAAAAGTCTCCATGTGATAATTCCTTATATTTGATTCTTTTCACTAATAAGTGAGATATCTGTTACACTGAAATTCCCTCCTCATAGCACATCCGTGCTTATTACAAATACAGGGACACAAGGCACAAGAGGCTCTAATTTTCACCTTTATATGAATGGAGGATACTTTTTAATGCCAAATTTTGCTGAGAACAAATCCAGCAACAAGGGCTTTCTGTGTCTGAAAAGAATTCCTGTAACTTGAAAATGCTCAGTATGTTACAAAAGAAATAGAAAAGTTCCATATGATTAAATTCCAAATTTAGGAAGAGTTGTGACAGCTGAATTCCAAGGGAAAATGGTGACTTTGTATTTTGCTTGGATTTTTGTTGTGGTTTAATCCCACCTGGCAACAGCCTTGCGGGATCTTCTTTCCTGGAAATTTGGGAAATTTGCTTTGCATATCAGTGATTCTGTGTGAGGCGATTGCCCTGCTCATATTCACTGAGCAATCCAGGTAAATCATTATATTCTCTGCTGAAATTGTAGCTTAGAATTAAGTTAACAACCCTTTGTTCAGACCTCCCTCTGCCAAATGCACAAAGTCAATTTGGCACTGCAGACAGCAAACATTTTGAGTGGGTGTCGTGGAAATTTGGCTGCACAGCAGAGAGGTTCCTGCAGCTCAGTTTCTCAGCTCAGGCCAGGAGCTGCCTGCAGGAATGGAAAATCTGCTCCTGTTTGGGGAGATGAGCTGCAGTTCCCTCCTCAGTCAGTTTGGTGCCCAAGGAAGGAGAACCCAGTCTTCATCACTTTATCAAATAGGAATTAAATTAATCTTTAATAAGTTGTGATGGTGGTGCTGACTCAGAACATCTGGCAGTTAATTGGATCTATGACTTCTGTGTATTTTAAAATAACTTTTAATGTGATTTCATATAGAACATCTGGATTTGGAGTGCAATTTCAGGGGTGTGTGCTGGACCTCATTCATAAAACATCCACGATGGCTATCAGTGAGCATAGGAAATTAAAACTCTGATAACTTCTTTTATGTTGATCTAAGCTTCCACTTTTTATTGATGGGACAGTTTGTGTTTTAATAATTTTAGGTTAGCATCAGATTTCTACATGATCAATCACTTGTGAAAATGAAGGGTAGAGTGGTGTGTGGCATTCTTGGAAAATTTAATTCTCAAGCTTTGCTTTTTCATACAATCTCTTCTACTTTAAGATTACCACACCTCAACAGAAGTATGAGGATTTTACCCACTACAGGCAATCCTCTACTATTTTGCAATAGCTCTAAATTTAGTCAGTAAGGTAAATAAAGTCATACTGTAAAAATTGTGATGATAATGATAAGTAAAAAATCCTCCTGGACCATTTTTAGCCCCATCACAACCTAGTGATTCCTACACCAATTCTTTCATCTGTATTAGTAGGTGTGGTGGTGTTGGTGAATAAATTCTTATTGATGCAATCTAACACAAGATTTATCCATCCTTACAGAAATTCAGCTCGTTTCCTCTCTGGCCCTTGCTGGCCCCTCGTGTCTAGGACAGGTTCAGATTTCACAGGGACAAAAAAAAAGGGAAAAGCCTTCTCCAACCTAGGGAATAGATGGGAGCACTGTTAGAAACAAAACCAATTTATCAAATGGGCCAGCTGTTCACTGGTGTTAATAATGATCCTTTTTATTTGGGTGCTGTTTGGTATTTATAGCTAATTAACTCCCTTCTACACCACCCAGCAATCTGCCCTTAGAGAACAGAGAAAACTGATACAGATTGAATTAGAAGCCGTTAAATACATAGAAAAAAAATCAGTTAATTTACTGTAGAGTAGTTATTAGCAAAGCACTGAGAGATATTTTCAGGTGTTTTTTTTCTGTTACTGTGTCTTTATTGTTTTTAATTTTACTTAAAGTGCTGAGTATAAAAACTTTCACAAGTTACAGAAACTCCCAAAATATAATTTACTTATTATTAACTTTGAAGAAATGGAGTGTTCTCAAGGTCAGATTAAGAAACTGTTTCCACTGTTAACACTGAAGTGTTGATGTACAGGTCATATTTTGTAGCACATGAACAAAAAATTCCTGCTAAAGGAAATCCTTTGCTGTTTTTCCTCTTCCATTCCTGTGAAGGGAATAGTTTTTGCTCCAGAAAAGGAGAATTCTGGCATTGTCACTTGAATGTAGTGAAATGAGGAATGCTGCTTTAGGACACAGCCTCCCACTGGAGCTGGAAATAATTTAGAAAAGATTTGCTGAATGTTTGTTCACAGAGCACAGGTCCCAGTTGAACTCCATGGTAATATTCTGCATTTGCCTTCCCTCCACAGGTTTTGGGATTTAGGTTATACAATTTTAGAATATCAGTTACTGTTTATTTTGCAGGAAACTACAAATTAAATGAAATTAACAGAATTTTTAAGGTTTTCTAATAGGAAAAAAGCCCCAGATTGGACGACTGAGCAGTTCTAAACCACTTTTCTTTGTTGTTGTTGCTTTTCCTTCCAGTAAACATTTTGAACCAATATCAATTAGTTCAGTTTCATGCTTCCAGTTTTTCCAGAAACTGCAGTTTGGTGGGGACTAGTATATAATTTTTCTTTGATGTGGTTATTTTCAACTGATGGATTTTCTGCTTCTTTTTATTCTTAGTTCCTGCTTGCTGTACATCCTTAGCAGAGGCACTTTAGGGTAAATGTTCTACAAAGATTGCTACATTTATACAGTCCTGTGAAATGCTGCCTTACAGTTTTCCCATTTTTAAAATATGTGCTAAAACTGCTCATATATAAGTATTTTGGAACCTTATTGTTTGAAAGCATTTGTTAATCTGGAGAGGAGCCTTTCTTCCCATCACAGATAACAGATGTAAGGGACACGAGGCCTCGGTACTGATTTGGTTTATCTGTCACGAGCCTCTTTCAAAAATCATTCTTGAGGAGCACATATGTGATTACTTCTGTTGTGATATCCCTGGGCAGATGAGGTGGGAACCAAGGCAGGAGAGAGAAATCTGCTGCTGGGCTGGGAGAGTCCTGCCCTGGATTGGGGGACTGGTCTGGCAGAGCTGGGGGCTGGCACCTGGTTTTGGCTGCTCTGCCCTTGGCTGGAATGGGGAAATGTGTGTTAAAAATTAAATTTTCATTGAATCCTGGCATGGTTTGGGTTGGGAGGGACCTCCAAGCCCACCCAGTGCCACCTCTGCCATGGCAGGGACACCTCCCACCATCCCAAGCTGCTCCAGCCCTGCCCAGCCTGGGACATTCCAGGGATCCAGGGGCACCTGGAATTCCACCTCTGTGTCCTGCCCTCGGTCAGTGAGACAGCACCAGCAAGAAAATGAGTCCCTGTCATCCCCTGCGTGTACCAAAATGCTCTGAACCCAAGCACAGTCCTTCTAGCTCTGCTCATCAGCAAGAAAATAT
Source organism: Taeniopygia guttata (assembly GCF_048771995.1). Classification (NCBI taxonomy): domain Eukaryota; kingdom Metazoa; phylum Chordata; class Aves; order Passeriformes; family Estrildidae; genus Taeniopygia; species Taeniopygia guttata. Next base: position 1,420,250 of record NC_133029.1, on the reverse strand, counting down.
TCAAATGTTATTCCAGTGTTCAAATGGCAGGTTGTTTGTTTGTGTATTATTTAATTCTCACTGACTTTAAGGCAAGATAATGTTTCTATCTCTGAAGTTTAATAGCACAAGTGGGTGTTAATTCTGATAGAGTTCAAGAGCAATAAAATGCTGCTAGAATTCCACTGAATAGCAACCTGCTGTAAATTTTAGTCATGCAGTGCTAGTATCAAACAGAATGAGCAGCCAGGCTGCAGATGAGAGATTGAAACCACTTTGAACACATCTCAATTGGCAATCATTAAAGAGGCATTTCTACTGATTTTGCATCTGGTATTCAGACAGAATTCCTAGTTCTGAAAATGTAGAAAATAAGCAGCTTTTATAAGGTAGGTAGTCTATTGGATTTGATTGTAACTTCAGTTGAAAACCCCTATCAAGAATATAAGCATGAAGAAAAATGGATTATCTCTATAATTCTCTCTGAAAACACGACTCAATGTGAATTTGTAAACATTGAACTACCTACAAGTCAATGGAAAATGTTCTGCAGATTTCAAATACCTCATCACTTTTATTTCAGGGCTGATATTTTATTTTATTTGGCTTCAAGGTTGCTACTTTCTGACCAAAGTATCAACCCGGGGAACCACTGAAAATGTCATCCTGACTCAGAGAATGCCATTTTTACTTAGAAATGTACCTTTCAGTGAGTACTTGAGTCCTACTTGTGTGACTCAAGTGAGTATCGCAGCGGAAGGGAATTAAGGTTAAATTCAAATACTTGTCTGAAAGCAGCCTTGAGATGAAAGCAGGAGGGGGAGTTTCCATTCAGTGATCTGGAGTGTGGAGAATCATGGAAAAAGGGAATACAGGAAAACAAACTCCCAGGAAGTGCTTTTGTGTTCATCCTCTGTTAGCCTGTGCCTGAGTGGCTTTATGCTGCTGGGAATCAGTCACTGAGGTGTGCTGCCTAAAAGAGAACCAGCAGTATTTCCTTGATTTTTCTACATCTAACACAACCTTCCCCAGAGCTTCCTGGTCACTGTTATTTGCTCCTCATCCCTTTTAATCCACGACCTGTGGTGTTTGCTGGCCGATCTCAGCCACATTTGGTGAAATACAGGTTTGGGGTGTGGGGTCCTGGGGAGGTGGGGATGCCTGTCGCTGGTTGTGCTCCTGGTGATGCTCTGGATGCTCTCCTGAGCCATGGAGCAGCAGCTGAACCCTCACTGGCTGGGAAAGCTGCAAACTAAAGCACAGCAGATGCCACTCAGCAGGCTGAAAAGAAATTGTTTGTACACATGGAACGGGATGGGAGTTTAGAAAAAGAAGAGAGGGGGAAGGAGGCAGCTGGAGATTGAGGAATTAAAAAGGGATGGGTTGTAGATGTGAGGGAGCAGAATAAATCAGGAGTGATGCATAAACTCCCAAAAGGCCAGCTTTTGTTTTTTCTGCTCCTCACAGTATTAATTGCTCCTCTTTGCTTTGCTGCTCTTCACAAGAAAGCAGGAGTCAGAAAGAATCATTACATTTCAACTCACCTGGGAGACAAAAAATAAATTTTAAGCAGCTCATTCATTATATTAATCTCCAAATAGTATTTACTTGAGATTGTTTATTGTCCCGTATTCTTATATAATTTGTAAAAAAAACCCCAAGAAACCAAAAAACACCAATAAAGTGTCTTACAATTGCTGCTTTCAAAGCAGTTCTGAGGCAGCCCCTTCTGGGGGAGGTGTTTCGAGTGCAGGTTGTTCCATGTGCTGTGTGAGCCCTTCCTTTGTGAATTAATTGGGGTGATACAGAAACATCAAAACAGATTAAGAAAACCTGCCACGGTTTTCCCTCCCAGACGCTGTGACCCTTGTTTGGTAGGAAGTTCTGTGTAGGTTTTAAGATATGTCTGTGCGTTTCAGCATATCCATATTTTTAAGGCTTTGCATCAGATGGAGGAAAAGCAGGCAGTGACAAGATTTGCTGGGTGTAGAGTGCATATAATCTGACATTTTCAGGACACGGATTTTAACTAATTTACACCATCAAGCCACACTACTTAAATTTGTGACAGCAAACCATCTTCCAATTTTCTATAGGAATGTCTTCACTTTTCAGATCTCAGATCCATCAATTTGGTTCTGCAGAAGTTAATCTTCTTTTCCCCTTCCACGTTGTGACTGGGGATCACTGCTGTACTTGCTGTTAGTTCCACCTCTGCTCTTTCTCATGTCCAAGAGCTCACCTGGGCCTGTCAAGGCTCCTCCCTTTCACAGAGAGTCCACAAATTACCCCTGGATGCATTAAACTGGCTTTTGGCCAACAGCAGATTAGTTGGTGAGTTAGAATATGAACTACTGTGGGTAAAAATTTACACATATTTCAATGTATAAATCTCAAATTCTAAAAAAACAGCATCAAATATGTGCAATGTCAAGAATTAGTTGAAGTTTCTGAAACATGCCATTATATGTTTTATAATTATAAACCAAACTCCTTTAGTAATACATCTGTTTCCTGTAACTTAAATTTCACCCCTGCCAAGGATACTATTTGAATTTTTTCCTTAATACCAAATTCATTTCCAGCTGTATAATCTGTTTTATTTATACTCTTGTTGTTTTATTGGTGAATATTTTAATTGTCATGCTGACTAAGCAGGATCAATATCTGACTTTGCTGCTCTGGTGAAATTCCTTATTTACAGCTGCTGCTCGTGAGCTCCTGGATGAGAATTTTCCCTGTGTATTGTAAATGCAGGTGAAGCCAGTGGGAAAAAATGATGTGTGACTCCAGTTCAGAAGGCTGAATGATTTCTTTACTACAACTGTACTATAATACATTAATATACTATATAAAAGGAGGATACTAAAACTACATACTACTTTCTCTGACTCTAACCCAACTCGTGCCCCTCTCTGAGAGCCCAGCCCCAGTGGGTTGGATTGGGGCCACCAGGCTCAAACAATCCTCACCAGAATCCAGCCAAGCAACACCCCAGGGAAACCATTCTCCAAACACATTTCACACTGGAAAACAAGGAGCAGAAATAGAAATTGTTTTCTCTTTCTTGTGTGCCCCTCTATGAAAAATCCCGAGAGCAGAGCGTGCCTGCCCCACCTGTGGATGCAGCAGCCACTCCCACACCTCTTCTCTGCAATTCCTGCCTCTGTCCTGGGCTGCAGCTTGAGGCTAGCAGTGCCAGGAGCTTTGCTTTAATTTGGTTTATGTGAAAACCTCTGAATCAGCCATCCACCAGCCCTTCTGTTTATTTATTTCATTGGGAAATCCAGCTTCACTTAATGTTGGCAGTTTGTAACTCGTATGGACTAGAGGAAGGAGTGTTGGCAGACGCTGCATGGATCAGCTGGGCTAGCACCAGGCAAGGTTGTGCTCCATGTTAAAATGACAAGCCTTCCCTGTGATGTGCTAAAGAAAATGAACTGCACTTTAGGGCATTAATTAAAAAAGATTCCTCCTATGCTTTCACAATATTATCTAATGTTATGATTAAAATCTTTATGCTTGTCAGAGAAAATAAAATTATAACTATATTTTATTTTATCTAAGAATAAACACTTGGGCTGGAGCATTGAGGACGACAGGCACACAGAACTACCCCAAGCTGCCCAACACGGAGAAATCCCCCAGTGCTCCTCTGGCCCAGCTTTTGTTATCCCTGGGATTCCCTTCCTTAGCAGGGGCTGCAGGGGGAAGGGGGATGTGAGTGATGTCCTTGGGTTTGTCCAGAGCACCCAAGGAAACCTCCAGCAGCTCCTGCTGGTTGTGAGGAATTTTGAAGGAGTTCAAGACGGGACCCCTGAATTGTTTCTGATGATGCAGTTTATTTTTCTTGTCTTCCACCTAGGCAGGAAGGGTGAGTTTGGCTCACATCTTCACTGCATGATTCAGAAAGTCACAAGACCCTTAGTTAAAGACCTTTTGAGGAGTTACTGACCAATAAACCACTGCCAACAAGGTTATTTATGTTTTTCACCCAATCCTTAAATATTTCGTCTTATGGACCCATGCTACAGCGTGAGCTTTCTTAGTTAATTATGTTATGGCACACAAACCCAGAGTGCTGCATTCTAAACTCCTTGTTCACCTCTGTAACTACTTTTATTTTTTCTGTATCAAACTCTAAAACTCTAAACTTTGTGGGAGAGGCTCTCCAGAGCATCTCAGAGTGCCTCTTCCCAAGGACATTCCCAGCTGTATTCCAGGTCTGGGCCAGCAGAATTTGCCTTTTTGGTGAGAGCAACAGCTCCCACTGCCCTGGCTCCTGTTAGGAGCCATCCCCAGCTCACAATTGTTTCTGCTGCTCCCTGCTCAGGGCCAGTGCAGCAGAGGAAAAACGAGAGTGCAGAGGAAAAATGAAACTATTTGCAGTGCAAACACATTTTGGGTAATTAAGCCAGAATTGTTTACTGCTGATGTTGTTCTGAGGGAGAATACGAATGAAACAAACACAAGATGATCTCAGTGGTTGAGCAGCGCCCTGTTCTGCTTAAATTCCAGACAAAAAATTGTGTGTGATTACTGAAGGCAATTGTAACTTTGGAATAAATATGCCCCACTAAAAAAAAAAACAATAAAACAAAACAAAACAAAAAAAAAAACCAAACCAAAAAACCCCAAAAAAAACCAAAACCAAAAATAAACAACAGAGCAATATATAATTAAAGGTGGCAAAGTTATTACCCAGCAAAATGAGTGTTTCCAGTACAGCCTTGTTTGGGTTCCTTGTGTGAGTAGATTCTTACCCCACGCATTGCACCCACGCCTGCAATTTTTAACTCAGAACCTGGCCTTTGTCTTGGACACCAAGATAATGTGATTCACCCAATGAGCAGAGGTTCAATATTTCATTTAATTCTTACTGTTAATTGCTGTTTGTCTGCCTGGCTTGCTGGATCCCCCAGGGCTTTGGTCTGGGGAAGGAGCTGTTCATCACTGCATTGTCTGTGAGTGGCTCTCCTCAACACAATGCAGGGGTGTCTCTCAAACATTCATTTGATTTATTCCCTCTCATACTGCTCCCTGGAGATGGAGGGCTACTATTTCCATTCCACAGATAAGAAAGTAAAATCCAAAGACACTGAGGACAAAAGCTCTTGCTAATTTCAGAAAACTTGATTTTTTTTTCTGTTTAAATCAATGTTCTGAATTTCTAGAACAGAAAAAAGTCCAGGTACTCGGGGAAAACAATACAGAGCTACTGACTTCCTACAAGGGAAGTTGCTTTTAAAAGTCTCCAAAAACCCAATATTTTTTAAACTTATCAAATCATAAATCAAATCAAACTTTTGGCTGTTTGCCTGGAGCTTTGCATCCATAAGGAACCAGTCCAGGCTCTCATGGTTTCAGCCTGGCAGTGCCACAGACTCAGGTTCTTTTCCAGGTGATCTCTCTGTTCTCTGCCAGCCTTGGATCACAAGTGGGAGAAGCAGACTTGCTCTTCTCCAGCCTTTAAACACCAGGCTCAACCATCATTTCTCTGTTTCATTTCTTCCTCCTGGTTAGATTCACTCCATCCCTGCCGAGAACAAACACCTTCAGGGGCTTTGTTCACAACAGTGTGAAGAAACTCTGCTTGCAGATTTATTCCTCCAGCAAATGAGCCCAAAACCAAGAGAATTGTTGCTGAGACATTGCCACAATTACAGACAAGGTCTGCTACACAGGAAAGCTGAGAAATCAACATAATGCCTGGGTTTTGTCCTCACTGTCAATCCTCCTCTGTCACCTGTTGGGAGCCCAAAAGACACCTTGTGGTTCTAGAGAATCTCTTCTAAGTCTACAGGCTGAACTTTTGGAATGCTTGTGAAAGGGAAAACAGTTCTTTGTTCATGTTTTTTCCCTCTAAATACATCCCCAAATCTCAAATTTATAAATCTTGTATGCATTAATAACTTGTTCTTTGTCAACATGCTTAGAAAAGAGCCCTTGACAAACAAATTTCTTAGGCATGACAGTGCAGCTCTTAATTAAAAATATAATTCAGGCAGCAAGAAGCCAGAGTCAGCCAGTGGAACAATTTTTCATTGAAGAATGAGAGAACAAAAATACAGTCAGTGATATAATTTGAGCTTTTCTCTTTTCTATGACACAGTTTGATTGTTAATTCTAGATTAATAGAGAATTAAATGCTTTTAAGGATATAAAAAGCCTGCAATCTCTTTCTTCTTTGTCCACCTTTGCTGAAGTTATTAATTATATATTATCTTTTCTCAAGGTAACAGTTCCTCCTAATTAAACTCTTCCAAAGGTAAGGAGGTATTCTTGTTTTTATAGATCAAAACAATTGATATGGGGATTGGGCTAAAAGTGGTTTTGTAAAACATCAGATTGTCTTCAAACCAGAGGGGAGCCTGTTCTGCCTTACATATGAAGAAAAAACCCTCAAATTTACAAATCAGAGTTCAAAATTTCACAATTATATCAATATATAGGGGGAAATGGGGCAAGCAGGACCATCTCCCAGGCATTTCTTGTTGGTGTGATTTCTCCAGCTATGTCTTTTGGAATAATTCCAGCATTTATATAAAAAAAAAAAAAAAACAACCAACAAACCAAACCCATCCCTGTGTTACTATTCCAACCTGTTTTCATTCCAGCAGGATGCAAAGCAAAGCCATCATTGAATGATTATCCACAGAGCTGGCACAGAACACCTTGCCCGTGGTTGCAAAGGAAATTGCTTTAAGTCACCATGGAGATGGCTGGAATCAATGGGCTTTGATTTGGGATTGGTATTCAGGATCTATATAATTTCTGCATGCAGCTTGTTTGGTAGGTGCAGACTTCTGGAGAGGATAATGCAGTTGTTTCCAAGGGTGTGACTGTTCCATGAAAGCTGCTCAGCCAAACGAGCAAAACTCAGCCTTAAAATTGGGTAAATAGTGCTGGGGAGCAATGATTGCACAACTCCTTTTGTCAAATTTGCTCAGATCTTAGATAATCCTGAGAGCAACACTGTACTTACACAACTAACTGAGAAGTCAGGTTTTCCTTAAAACACCCCATTAAATCCTTTCTTTTGCCATTGTCTTGCATTCAGTGCATGACTTGGGAGGAGATGTCTTGCCTGTTTGCAGAAATTTAAATTATTATCAGTGCATGTGCAAAATGGCTCAACTGATTTGAAATAACAGGATCTGCCCAAGCCAAGCGAGCAGCTGATATTCCACTGATCATTATTTTCTACCCAGTTGCCTCCTGTGAATTTAAGTCTTCATTGGTGACATATCTATCTATAGGAATGCAGAGAAATAGAGAGTAAATATCTTTTTTTTTTTTTCCTTTTTCTTTCCTAATTTCTCTAGAAATTAGAGTCAAGAGCCCTTTGTGGTGGTTGTATTGGAGGCTAATATATGGCTTCCTTTGATAGGAATGTGCTTACTCCCCTTTATTTTCTTTCTAAGCTGAAATGAAAAGAACCTGTAACAAACAAGAACAACAGTAAACCAAACCACCAAACCAACAAAAAAAAAAACAACAAAAAAAAAACCAAAACAAAAAACCAAACTAATCAAACAACAACAACAACAAAACAAAATAGGAAAACCAAACTAAACAAAAAAACCCCACAGTTTTTTTCTCTTCTGCATGGAAAGGGTCGAATCTCCCCTGGTGTCACAACAGAAAATTCATGAAGGCTCATGAGCATTTCCACTCAACCTTCTCTTTGTAAACAGAATAAACAATCCCAGGCTTGCCAGCTTTTCCAGGGCTGGAGCTCAGGATGGAAATACCCAACTGCTGGAGGGGATTTATTGGTGGCTTTTCCAGAAATGTGCCAAGTGTCCCAGGGAAGTGATTTTGCCTCTGGGGATAAGAAATAATAGAGCTTTAGATAAGAGCTGGAGAGAAAGGTTACACTAAACACACAACTTTCTATTTGTATCATATTCATAATTGATAAAAACGCATTTCTCAAGTCTGTAAAGGAACTTACTGTATTATGCAGAATAATTCCTAAATTCTATTTACCATTAAACACAGATGAAGCTTTGTCACACCTTCCAACCACAGATACTGGGAAGGTCAGGGGTTTAATGCAGCCCAAACAAAGGCAGCGCTTGCACAGGCTGGTCAGGTTTGTTTGAGCTGGGGGAGGCATCTCTGAGTTTTCTCCCTCTGAGATTGATCCCAGCCCAGGGCTGCAGTTGTGTCTGTCCCCTCCTGGGTGTGTTGGTGGCAGCACAGTGCACAAACCCCCCAGGAGTGGAAGGAATTCCTTTTAGCACCAGGAACATCCCCACAATTACGCTGAAAGCAGCCAGCAATTAGAGACACACTGTTAATAATGTTACCCAAACACACTTAAAGACTTCTAAAGGAATTTCAGACCGGTTTAAAATTTCCAACTCCCCAAAGAGATGAGGAAGCAGCTGAATCTGCATTTGATAAAAGTCCAAGACAATCCCACTCCTGCACAGACAATCTTTAAATTCATTAAGAAACCCCTCGTTCTAATTAAAGTTAAACCACATGAAAATGAATTGAAATAACTCATCTGGTAACAAAGCTGTTTTCCTTGTTTGCTCACAAGACACAAACTTCAATGCATTTTTGGGACAGAATTGCAGAATTCCTCCCTCTGCATTTTTTTACTGTCATAGATGTCATAGAAGCTTTTAATACCAAGAGACTGTAACATGTCTCTAACCCAAAAATTGCATTATATCACTGTTTTGCTATATGGACCCAGACTCTTGGAGATTTTGTGGTAAAAAGAGACTGATTTTACTTGATGCTTTTAGCACTTCTGTTGGTATGTTGTCCATTGCTTCAGGACATTGTTTTTTCTATTTTTTTTTTTCTCTTTTCACCTCTTTTTTCTGCTGTTTTTAGCTTTGATCTACTTGGGAACAGTTTCTGGCTCAACCAGATCTCCATGGAACTTTGATAGCCACTGGACATGCAGAAGAGCTGTTCCCAACATTCCTTCCAGCAATAAATGCAGATATTTCCCACTCTCTTGATTTAATCAGTCAGAGTTTTGGTTTGGATGGTGTTGGTAGAAGCCTCCCCAGGTAAAAGTTTTTCTTTTTACCTGGAACTCGCAGGGCTTTTCACTGCAGGCTCTGCCAGGGGCAGTGCCTTGTCTCCTCTAAGCCAAATAAATGCCCTCACTTGGCATCACTGCTGCTTTGCACTATGAAAGTTTAGAAAATTTTATTCCCAGAAGGACCAGAAAAAAAGGTTTTTTTGCTAATATGGCTTTTCCCATCTTTCTCTCTGCATCCTTTTTTTCTTTTTTTCCCCAAGTCCTTTCTCTTTTTGGTAATTTCAGCAGGTCAAGCTGAGGTTTCCTGGTCTCAGACTTTGATCAATACATTTCCCTACCAAATATAAGCTGTTTTTTCTTCTATTTTCAAATCAATACCCTGGAGTCTGAAAAACAGTCAAACAAGATGAAAACCATGGCATTTAAGCAATCCTACCATAACAGACTTGTTTTCATGTTTAGAGATAAATCTGCTGCTCACATCGACTCGGGGATCAGGGGCCTTTATTTCAAATATAATTCTCTCAATAAGTTTACACAACATTTACAAAAATTAAAATGCTCCTGCTTTGTGGATTTGGTTTTTTTGGTTGTTGTTGTTGGGGTTTTTTATTTTTTTTTTTAATCTGTTTTTATATAAGCTACTTTTCCCCCACTTCTTACTTTTTTTTCCAAGTGCAGAAAACACTTTCAAAGTCACCCCAAGGGAAAGCTCTAAGCCAGAGGACATACAACATTTTCACTTTTTTGTGCTTCAGGCTAAGATAGTTTGACTGATCCATCATCTGAGTACTAGGCAAAGCATAAATGATGTATGAAACGTCAGCTGAAATCTTAGTGCACCTTCATGCCATTAATTGCATTTTTTAAATCTGTATCATCTACAGAAATGCCCCAACATAAACACAGTTGTAAATGTAAACACTTCAGAGGGTTTGGTTTGGTTTGGTTTGGTTTGGTTTGGTTTGGTTTGGTTTGGTTTGGTTTGGTTTGGTTGTAGTGCTTTTGTTGTGTTGGTTTCTTTCTCTTTTGGAGGAGGAATGTTTGTGGATTTGTGTTTGTTTGGGTTTCTCAGTGGTGCAGAAGTTGAAGAGAGACATGCCAGGGGTTTTTAATGACTGCTTTGCAAGGCTTGGTCAAAATCTCATCTTCTAGACAAAAAAATCTAGGTAAGAGTCCCGAAGTACAACGGAATTCCAATCAGCCAGCAGAATTTGGCCACTATTTTTAATTAGGAAATGTAGTATATCTTCCCTCAGAACTTTTTAAATTCCTGCAAAGGTATCTCAAAACATACTCCAGTCCTGATTAAAAGAAATGTAATATTTGATCTTCCTCCTTGGTGTGTGAGAGGACAGAAAAAATGAGGAAAGGAACTGAAGTTATGCTCTGATATTCAGAATTTTCTCTGAGGATGTGGAGCCCAGTCGGGTTTGGCTGCATGGCAGAATTTGGGTTTTTTACAAACATAAAAGCAGATTTCCATTGCTTTGAACATTGTCCTGCTGCACGTTGGGAACGAAACAAATGAAATTATCTCTCTGCTGGGAGTAATGCAGTTTTTTTGGTCAGAAAAATTCATGAATTCCCATATTTCTCTAGATCTGATGTCACTGCATGGACTCTTCCTTTGTGACCTAATGTCTGCCCCTTTCAGCTGTGGAGCTAAACTGTTCTCAGGAGTTTCTTTTGTAGTTATATTTGTCCTCTTTCTTGCCTGTTGCTTTTATCAATATTAAATGTAACATCAATTCATTGCTGCTTCAGAATGCCTGAAATTGAATTTACTGTTCCAATATTAATACAATTATTAACTTGCTTCTGGAAACTCTCCATCCTAAATCCAAGTGACTGTTGCTCATTCTGCTGGCCATGAAGCCCTCCTGTTCATTTGCTATTAATAGAGAAGTTTCTATGCTTTTTCTTTACCTAGGTACTTTTCAGATAAATGTAACCTTTTTTCCTAATGAAATTCTTAGGCTGAAGAATTTATTATTATTTTTATTCTTGCCACTTGCCTTGGGAAAGCAGAGACTTTGTGAAGAAATTCATTTTTCACTGCATGAGCACAGCCACTGCCCTGCACTCTGCTGAACTATGTTAATTTTCCTTATCAGTCTGCCATAGAAAGATAAACTGAGGTGTTTATCAAAATAAAATTTTGTGAAGGTTACATTTTCACATCCTCAGCTCCTTAACTTTATCCCTTGGTACAAAATGAAGCAATCTCCCAGTGCACAGGTTAAAGCAGAAAAGTGGCCCTTTCTGGCTGCCAGAGATTTTCAGAATAAATGAGAATTATTCCTGCTCTTTGTACCCCTCTGGGTCTCTGGAATGCTGTCATTCCCCCATTCCATCTTGCTATTTGTATAAATATCTCATTTTAATCAAACCATAAACAGAGAATTTGCCTTTGCTGATTTTGTGGGTGTTTCAAAATATCAATTTTATTGAACCTCAGGCCTTTAGCTACCTGGCTATTTTTTTTTTCCCTACTCCAATTCATTTTCTTGATAAGAATTAAAATATTTTCTGTTTCTACAGATGATAAATTTTCTTATTAAAAAAAGACTAAGAGGCTGAATTCCTTTCTAAAACGGTAAGGTATTCTATCAATCAAATACATTAAAACTGATTAAAACAAGCTTGAGGGGAAAAAGAAAATAAGAATCAAACCTATCATTTTTGAAAATTTAGCCTCCTATTTTGAGTTCTATCAGAGAATAAATATGGTGACTTTCCAGAGACTTTGATAAAAAGGCAGCTCAATAAGTTTTAAAGGTATTCCAGTCTATTGTTCAGATAAGCAAAAAGCAAAGGAGATTGGAATTACAAACCAATGATTTTTTTCACTCTCAGGAATTGAATAGTTTATCAATTCCCCTTAAACACAACTGAAATCACCTTTTCAATCTGATTTTTATTTTTTAACTGCTACTTAAGACCACTTGCCGTAATTATGTTGGAAAAGCATTATTATGAGTCCAAATGCAGAATTTTTCCAGAAAAATATTTTCATTTATGATTTTAAGCGGGAAAAATAAATCCTGTGCTTTCATTTGCTATTTTTCTCCTTAAATCATATTTTTATAAAGTTTAGTGAGTATATTTGTCTTTTCTTTAATTATCAAATGATTAATTTGTCCAAGTAGTCTGAAATATTTCTCAGCCCAAAGTAATAAATTCACAGATTGTTGAGCAGCCAAGGCAGTTGCAGATGCTTTTTTTTTTTTTTTTCAGAGTAGTTCTCAGCCATTTAAAAACTCGGTAGCTGAGCTGAACTTCTATTGTAATTCCATCACAGTTATTTAGCTAAAAGAAGCAATTCTGGAATTTTCAGGCAAGCCCATGATAGCAATGTATAATCCTTAAAATTGTGACACTGATATTACTTTAGACCTTTTTATGGCAAGATTAAAAGGGCTTTAATACCTTTCTCTCACAAAGTGGTGTGGAAATACTGTCTGCTCTGTTTCCTCAAATAGCTGCTCAGGCTTGCAATCATTTAAAAATATTATCTTGGGAGTTTCCAGGGCACAAAAGTTAAAAGATAAATTGTGCTGCTCCTCCAAATGTTAGGATATGCATGCTAATCTGACATTTCTGAGCAAGGGGTGGAATAAAAACGTCCTGGAGTAGGAGGGAGGCTGTTGGACAATAGGTGGTCATTAAGAAAATATCAGCATGTGATTAACAACTACAGATACCTGCAAAATCTTCAGAATTCATTTTTTCTTTAAGAATCAGGAGAAATTCTTGAGGATCCATTCATGTGCATATATGATGATCCTCATCTAGAAAGTCACAACAGTGCAGACCTTCCAAACAGTTTCATTATTGTTATTATTTTAAATTTCCTCAGCTTATTCTTCTCAAGACCTGCAGGGTGATCACTGAATACTGAAGGAAAGGAAGGAATTCCAGGATTTTTTGTTTCTCTCTCTTGAGCTGTGTCAGGATGCAGAAGAGATTTTATAACAGGCAGGACAGAGTTTATCTCTCCATGGAAATCAGAGCAGCTGTTATCACTTCTCTGGAGATCCCTTTGAAAGTCTCATCTGCATTTAAGTCTGATAAAATCATCTTTGAGCTGGAGGTCAGTTATGGCACAGGACATCTGGCCTGATCTCTGATTGTTCACTGAGAGCTGCTCTCCCAGGCTGAGAAATCAGAAATCCTTCTGCTCTGTGAGCCCCAGATCCGCTCCAGAGAAAGCTGCAGATTCCTCTAGATCAGCATACTCATCAGCATGGGATGGTCCTCATAAAAAACCCCAAAAATGCAAAACCATGTGTGAGTTCTCCTTCTCTGAACCAAAATCTGCTGACTGGACACCAGTTCTATGTCAGAAATTCTGCAAAAATACTTGAGTGGCAAAGTGCTGGATGATGTATGTGCAAATGCAGTGCAGGATACAGCACCAATAATGCAGGAGGGTTACAGCAGGAGCTGCCCCATGCCAAATGCACCACTGCAAAAAACTAAAAAAAAAATAGTAAAAATCTGATATAAGTAGCTTTGGAGGAAGAGTATGATTTGCAAACAAGAACAGTCCAAAAATAATTATAGAAAAGTAAGAATAGCAATATTTAGGTTAACATTTACCATAAAAGACCAGAAGCATATTACCATTGAAAAGGCTTGGAAAATATCTCGTGAAAATGTGCTGTAGTGTTTTTGTACAGAAAGTTCTGTAGAATATCCTTTTTTTCCTGAGCCGAGTGGAAGAATTACTGAGAAAGATTTCCCTAAGAGTTTGTGTGCCTTTCCATATGCCACAGTTTAACAGACACTAGCAGGTCTGTTTATATCATCATTTTTTCATCTTTACAAAAAAATAAAAATTGCTCTTTGCTAGTTTTCATATGTTCCCTGAAGATTTTCATCTTGAAAATAAAAGAGCTTAATTATTTCCATAATGGAAGGATTAGTGTTCCCATGAGCAGATTCATTCTGTTTGAAAGTCATTGTAGGTGTAATAAATGCAAGCAGTTCATGACCAATGCAGCTGCTTCACAAATTACTGGAGTTAAAAAAATAAGGGAATAATTAAAAAAAAATAAAACAAAAAACTCAACCAAACAACAAGAGAAAAGAAATTTTTAAAAGAGAGGATTAAAAATAAAACTAAACAAGACTAGTGCCATCAGGTCAAATTAGTTGAGGAAAGTGTAATACTATAGCTGACACCTAAACAACCCTCAATGTTCCTGTGGTTTTTCACAAGAGAGTTTAGGGATGTGGCATTACAGCTGCCAGGAGGGTTTCCATATGCTGAATGCCTTTAGATGTGCATTATATTTTATTTTCTGTTGACCAGTGGATTGGGGATTCTGTGTTCTCATTGCACTGCTGTAACCACGGGCTGCCCTGTTCGTGTTTTACACTCTGCATGGCCCAGGGGCAGTGCCCAGCTCAGAACAGAAATCACCCCGTGGATGTGGCTCCAAACCTGTGCAGCAGCTCTGGCTGCCTTCAGAGCTCTGCTTGTGAAGAGGGTCCCACAGAGAGCCAGCAGGAGGAATGACACTCTCAAACCAGCATGGCTGGGTGTCATCCTCCTTTATTGTCTCATTTATCCATGTTTTCTACCTTATTGCCTTACATCATGCAATAGCTAATTAACACTCATTGGCTAATGTAATATAATTACATATACAGATCACTTATTGATTGGCTGTTGTACTGCAAGTGTCTGATCAGAATCACAGAATCACAGAATCACAGAATCACGGAATCACAGAATTATAGAATCACAGAATCACAGAGAAATGAGCCTGGAAGAGACATCATCAAGTCCAACCCATGCCCTCACACCACAACTAGACCATAGCACCAAGTGCCATGTCCAGTCTTTTTTTGAACACATCCAGAGATGGTGATTCCACCACCTCCCTGGGAAGATAGTTCCAGTACTTTATTATTCTTTCAGTGATTTTTTTTTCCTGATATCCAATCTGTACCTTCCCTGATGTAGCCGAGGCTGTGTCCTCTTGTTCTGCCAGTGCTGCCTGGGGTCAGAGACTGACCCCACCTGTCTGCAGCCTCCCTTCAGGAGTTGTGGAGAGCAATGAGGTCACCTCTGAGCCTCCTCTTCTCCAGCTGAACAACCCCAGCTCCTTCAAATGTTCCTCACAGGGCTAAACAGGCTAAAGAACCCAGGCTGAACAACCCCAGCTCCTTCAAACATCCCTCACAAGACTTGTGTTCCCAGACCCTCATCCGTCCGTGACATTTTCAGCATCCAGCATTGACTACTCTGTTTGTACAAAGCTTATTGTCTTTTCAAGGATGTCCTAAATCCTTCTAAAGTAACTAAAGTAACTCAGTAATCTGCAGGCCAAGGTTGTCCAGTTCCTGCAAAGGAGCAGCATCTAGGACAGCGTGTCCTTGTTCCTGAGAAATTCCCCAGCAGTTTGTGCTGGTTCTAAAGCAAAAGCTGCTGGATCCGAGTCAGTGAATTCAAGGAGCTTCCCAAGCTCCCTTCTGCAGCAGAGCTCGGTGGCACAGGTAGGAGAAGGAGGTTTCACCATCCCTGCCCGGCTGCAGGGCTCTCTCTGCTGCACCAAAACTCGGTGGCACAGGTAGGAGAAGGGGGTTTCACCCATCCCTGCCGGGCTGCAGGGCTGTCTCTGCTGCACCAAAGGCTGAGGAGGCAGAGCAGTTCATGTGGGCACTGCAGAGCTCCTCTCCTTCCCTTTATTGTTTTACAGTCCCTTCCTGCTCATGCAGGAATCTCTTTATGGCTGTGAGAGTCTCATGGCTTTAAACTGCTCCTGTGTTTTCTGGGGACTTCACAAGTTCCCAGAGCAATTTAAACTCGGTGTGGTAAAGGAGACCTTAAAAGTTCTCTTCCTTTTTCTTACCTTTTAGGAAGTAGCATCAAACTGTCCTTTCAAAATGAGTCTGCATTTATGATTCAGTGCAGTGCAGCAGCCCAAGGGCCAGTCCAGATAAGCTGCTATAAATCATTCAAAGCAGGGAGATAATAACACTCTTATTTAAGATCCAGGTTTATATTATGTATGTTTATAAAAGAGAAATAGGTGTCTCTGACTGACTCCCAACATCCCAGCCTATTTGGGGAAGTCTTTTCTGTGACTTATGTAGTCTTTGATCAATTTTCACCGCTGTTCAGTGAGCAACTTTATGTTTACTTATCTGAGGTTTTTAAAAGTAGTTATAATTAAAGTAAGTCTAGTATGTTGTAGAAATAGACTAGTATCCTGCCATTGTGGAAACACTACTTTAAAATGCTGAATTTTGTCCTCTGAAACTATATATCTGTGCATGAAGGGTGATTTCCGTAATCACTGGTCCAATTTAACAGATTCAAAAAGATGCAGTCCTGCCACCAGCTCCTCCTGTCCCTCCCTTTCCTCTATTACATTACATTTAGCAGTCATGCAAAACATGAAATGTAGAAACAACTGGAAACTGATTTAAAAACTCCCCCAAAACACTGGTTTTCCATCAGATGAGTGAGCTGAACTGGCTTAATTTCTCACACTGAATGTGATGCACTGTGAGTGTCGGGGGAAAAGGAAATCGTGTCTTTCCATGGAAGTTTCCAGTTACTTGAGTTTGTATACACTGGGCAATCATGCTCTAAATTACTGGGTTGCCAGCAGGCTCCTGGCTCCCACTTAGAGTGTGTTTTGGACCACTCTCTGGAAAAGGTGGAATGCAATTAGAGCATCTCAGCTGAGTCTGTAGTGCCACGTTTAACCTCTCCAGAAACCCCAGTAGTGCTCTGCGTTTCTGTGAAGTACTAGTGCTGGCATTAGGAGCAATTCCTGATTTATTATTACGTGTCACTTTAATTAACATGCTGTTTCACTCCCTCTTGCAGACTGTTAATGAAGATGTTAAATAAACAGGACCAAACAGTGATCCCTGCAGAGCTCCACCAGACACCTCCCACCAGCTTGATGCATTGCCATTTTTCATTACCCTTTATTTGCACTCAGCCAGCCATTTTTAAATCCAAGTGACAGTACTCCATGTCCAAGCCAATTTGAATTAATTTTGCAAGTAGAGATTTTGTAAGACACTACATCAAGTGTTTTTTACTCAGACCAGATATATTACACATGCTTTCATCCACTAATTTTCTAAAGCTATCAGAAAAAGCAATCAAGCTTTGAAGATTACTAACACCCAGCCAGCTTTTTGCTGGTTTATTCACTTACAAAACTAATCTTGGCTTTATTAAAGATTTGCCACTCCTTCAGCTGATGACTGATTTAAAACAATGCATCTTTCTAATCCATTACCTTCCCAAAATAACATAGAGCCCTGATTATTCCTCCTAAGTGCTATTTTAGGGCCATGTGGTGTGTGAGTTTAAATTGTGATTGGCAGACAGATATTTTTCTTGAAAAGGATCTCTGATTTCAGCAGCTTAGCTTATGTTTATTTTACATGCTTCCAGCTGTTAGCTTGTATCAGCAGTTATTCCTTATTCCCAGTATGAAAGCAAGTAGGTCCTGTGCCACCTCTTTAATTATATCAGGGAAGGAACATCAGACTGGCAGTAGAGGCAAAAAATACAGTGTAGCAGGATTAGTTCTCACAAAACCAGATTTATTTCTTACAGCAGAGGAACATGCCAGCCAAAATAAACTTTCTCTCCTTATTTAATGTATTTCCTTCCTCTATGTTTTATTGCCTACTCATGCTATAAATTGTTACACTTAAGACTTCTAGTCAGAATTTGGGTTTTTATTTTCGTCTTTTGGCTTGTCCATTCCTTGTTCTCGTGCCTCCCTAAAGCTGGAACCACTGATTCAACGCCTGCTCCCTTCTGAACAGCTCCTGTGGCTGTGCAGGGCTGTGTTTGTTTCCCAGGTGTGGTTTGGGGTGCAGAGAAATGTGGTGCCTGCAGCTTTCTGCAGACCCTTCAGTCCAACTGGGAAGGTCCCAGGGATTTTTCCCTCCTGAGGCTTGGCTCACATCCTGGTTATCAAATTGTGTTTTTTTTTTAACAGCTGCCCCTACTGAAACACTTTCTTATTCTTGCCAGTGTCATTCAAATACTGTTCTTGGTTATTCCCTTACCTGGGGCTCAGCTTTGCTGATGGTGTTTTTACACTGAAATGAGTCCAAAAAGTTTACTGCTACATTTTCTCTAAATTTTTCATGCTGTTAAGTCAGCTGGTTCAGGGTAAAATTTTCAAACTGGAATGTCACCCTCACAAAAATGCTGAGTGTTTTTCAGGCTTCTGCGAGTTTAGATCACTGGGCTCCCACGATGCATGTTGAATTGTTTATTGAATGTGGTTTTTCTTTATTTCTTCACTTAATTTTGTTTATCAAAATGAATGGTCTCTTGATTCAAGACTTTCAGCTCACTGTGGAATGACTACATCAGAATACCCAGAGCTGAACTTTGCATGTATGCATGTGTGCATGAAGGCAGAAAGCACATCGATTTTCTTCCCAAGGATAAGGGAAACAAAGGTCAGAGCTCCTCACACTCTAATTTATGCAAGATTAATGCACAGAATACAGCAGAGTTCACTTAATGAGGGTGAAACATGCAGATGAGTGAAGAAGTATCATTTTCAGTTTTGATTTCCCAGTTGAAAGAATATAAAACAATACAATAATATAAAATATCTTTAAAAATAATTTCTGATTAAGAGGTAAGCAGTAGCGTATGATCCTGTTTTGAGCTGGAAACAAGGAGCTCAGCCTTTGGAATATCCTGCATTTTAGGCTTCCACACTTGTGGAAAACTGGGCACACATCTTGGGCTCTTGCCTTGGCGAGGCTGCACTTGTGGGATGCTGTCTCACAGAAATATTTCTGTGCTAATGCTTTCGTGGCTCTGGAGGCAGACTGCTGGAGAAAATCCAGAGGTTTGTGTTAAGCAGTGTCTGCAACCCTTAAAAACAAAGAAATTGCTGATGGGCTCAGAATGATAAGAAATGTCTGGTGTCTCCAGCAAAGTGCCTGGAGTTAAGAGTCCCTCCTCTGCACGGAATGACCTTCTGGAAGCTGCGCTGCCCACTTGCACTCGTGCTCAGCAGTGTTCCTCCAGATCAAGATTATGTTGTCAGCTGCCTCCCAAGGCTCCCTTTTAGTCTGTGCAGAGCTTTTCCTCAGCACGGCGTTAGTGACAGAGACACAGAGCAGACAAGTGAAAGCACAGAGAGAAAAAAGAACATTGGTGTTACTGCAGCAGGAAAAAAAAGTCACTGCCAGTGTCTGTTTGGAGCATTCCAAT
This sequence comes from Taeniopygia guttata, assembly GCF_048771995.1. NCBI lineage: Eukaryota > Metazoa > Chordata > Aves > Passeriformes > Estrildidae > Taeniopygia > Taeniopygia guttata. The sequence continues at coordinate 1,401,027 of NC_133029.1, read as the reverse complement.
TTGTATAGTCTATTGTAGAAAATGAAGCTCTGCTCTTTAGAAGGGATTTATTGTCTCTAAATGGACAGGTTTGGATTTACTGTGGGCTTGAGAGGCTAAAATGAGTTTTGCTGCTGAGCATTCACATGTCTGGGTCTGTGTCTGCTCTTCCTTGGTGACCTGCCCCATATCCAGTCCCTGTTCTGTCACCTCCCCCTGAGCCACCACATTATTAATGGGCAACAGGCACACAGAAGTTCAGCCCTAATTTCTCTCCTTAAAACTGTAATGGAGGCTTTGGAAGCAGCTTCATTTTCAGCAATGTGCTGCGACTTGCACTCGAAGCAGAAATAAAAATGCCCATTTCACTCTATAACTGACTTTAATCTCCAAATTTGGCACATTCGCTCCTGAGAGGTTAACTGAATTTTCAGTTCACCAAACAGAAGTCCTTATAATGTTTCCTGGAGTTTTGCTCAGTTTTTCTCATGTTTCATGGATTTTCTGAAATAGTTCAGCCCGATGTCAAGTTTTAAACACCAGCCAGGCATCTGAGAGATAGAAAACTTCTGAACATTCTGTAGGAACTGCATAAGTGTTTTTCTCTGTATTCATCAGGATCTAGTGAGTTTAAAAGATTGTTCACAGAAACATGTTGAAAGTTGCTTCTGGAAATTCCTAGACAATATTTTGTTGAAAAAAAAAATCCACTCAGAAAAAAATAATCCCCTCTGAAAAAAATAATCAACTCTTGCCTCTTTTTTAAAATCAGAACATCACAGCTTTTTTTCTGTGCTCTCTCTTCATCTATGGTCAGTGCAAACCATAGGGTCAAGGTAGGGGCTTGTGTGATAAATCTGAAATGAGAAAATAAAGTTTCATTTGGACCCAGCTTCATGTTCTCCCTCCAAAGTTTGCTTTGTGCTCCTGAGTCTTTTGTCTGAAATTCTTGGAGTAACACTGTTAGGCTGGGAGGAAGAAATGTAATTCACAGCTTTATTCGCATCTGTAATGCCTATTACTTAATTAAAATCCATCCTGATAAAAGTCCAGATTGCATCTGCCCAGTAAGAGATGGTCTCCAATTCTCTTATCATAGAAACCGTTGTGTTTGACTGAGTTTTCCCTCTATTCTAGAATTTAAATGTTGAATTAATGAGCTTCTTCCTCCCCTCTGATTTCTAAAAGCAAAGAAAAGAACAATATTCATGCTGGTAAGAATTTCCTACAGTACTAAAATATATTTCTGCTGTGTTGGCTTTTCTGTATTTTTTCGTGCTTCTCTTTTGTTTCTAACAAAACTGGTTGCTTCCCCAAAATCTTATCATAACTTTTAGACTACAATCAATTTCTAGTGCCTTTATGAAAGCAAAGCTCTGTCATTATGTTCCCAAAGGGATGCACCAGTAAAACTGAAGTCTGGGGAATAAAATTGGAAGATTACTGTTTCTTGTCATGTATTTCTGTTTTATGGTGTTGAGTACACTGGAATGGCTTAGTGGGGAGAAAAAACAACAGCAGGGAAGGGAAGTAGCTATTAATGTCCTATCAGAGCTTGATAGGGCTTGATATCATTAAAAAAACAAACTTGTGATATCTTCAGCAATTGTAATTTCAATTATTTGCTAGCTAAAGGCAACTTTCACTGCTCCAAGTTAGGAAATCATGTAAATAGACTAATTAATATAATTTGCCTTGTGCTCCACTAAGAGAACAAAACCAAATATTTCATTTTCTAAGAGGAAAAAAAAAAAACAAAAACAAAAACCCGTGTAAACGAAATATGATAAATATTCAGTCCATCTGTAAAGCAAACATTACATATTTCCAGTCATCCTCAGCATTTCTGAGGCACTCAGCAGGATTTAATGGGATGGTGATGGCTTGCTTTGGCTCCCCAACTGCTCCCCAGTGAAGGGAAGTGCTCCTTTGTGTGGATTAGAGGCAGCTCTCCCAGAACACAGCGGAACAACGTGTGCAGCGGGGGGCCAGCAGATAGAAAGGAGGTTTCATCATCTTCTATCTGCAGCCCTTTAATATCAAGAGACTTCCACAAAACTTAAAATGAGTCTTTGAAATATTCCGTGCTGTGGAGGTAGAAAGGTACAATAAATAATATTTCTCTTTTTCCTCGTGTGGAATGGAGAGATAAAGCTATTTATAAAACTGTAAAGGCTTACAAATCATTCTAACAGGTTGTCATATGTTAATGTCAGCGAGAATTTAATCACCCAAAGTAAAAAATCTGTATTTTTTTCTCCAATCCTATCTTATTTTCGTAACTCTCTCCATTGACAGATTCTCTTGTGATGATAGATTAAAGGAATGCCCAGGACCACAAAAATGTAAAATCAGAAAAAATACAGGGACTGACCCTGTAGGTTGTTTTTAAACTGCATGTCAGTTTTATTTTTTTGTTCTTGTAGCAGTTACAGGATCTAATGAGGAGTCATTGTGCTCAGCACTGTACACCTGCTGAACAAGAAAATAAAGAGCTAATAAATAGATGGACTGTGAAGATCCAGATTTATATAACAAGTGGCAAGGCTTTCTGTATAAACCCTTTGTGGAGTTGTTGATTCAGGAATAAACAACCTTGCTTAGGAGCAGAACAATTTTATTCATCAATTTATTAATAAAGATTTTTATGACAGCTGCTTACCCAAAAAGCTGTTCAGTGACGGGTTTAATTTGCCATCTGGGACTGGAGTGCCCTGAATTCTTTGGCTTTTAGCCACTTTCACTCCTGTTAAAAGGAGACACATCCTCGGGCTTTCCAGGTGATCCCACGGTGAATTCGACTTTATCCTCTGAACCAAAGAGGAGTTTTAGAGAAAAATAAAGGCATGCATGAAGTGTAGATTTGTGATTTTATAATTTTGTTCCTATCTCTCAGTAGGTCCAGTATTGGTGAGGTTCTTTTCCAAAGCATTCCTTGGTTGCCTTTACCACTCAGATTGAATTGGGGAAGCCTCATGCCAATCTTGCTGTGCTTTTTATTATGGTGAGTGTTAGAAAAACTAATCTTTAAAGCCACCCTATTCTCTCCTTCAAAATAATGTCATGCTGTGGATGGAACTGATGGCTTTGGTTCTTTTCTTCAGCGCATGTGAGCTGTACACAGACCTGAAATGTGAATTTTGACCTGGTATTTCCCGGGATGCTGTGAAGCCCCTTTTGGGCTCAGGCAGAGGGAGCAGAACCCCTGTCCTGAGTTTCCTTTCCACTCCTGGAGGTGGCCTGCAGCAATTGAAAAAGCAGAGAACAAAAACTCAAACACATAAAGAGCACAGTGGGTCCCAGCCCTTTTGTTTGTGCTGAGGACATTCGCCTCTCCCTGGGTTTTTAGGACATGATCCTCATTTCCCTCTCCCTACATTTCACCATGTAGGGTTTGTTTCCAAGCCTTTTTAAATGAGGAATTCGGCCTATTAGAAACACAGATTTCTGTGCTGGGCTCCCTGATGAAAGGCTGGCTGTCTGATGGTGTGGGTTTGGGGGCTGTGGCACAGTGCAGAGTGTTAAGGCTGTAATAGGAAATCAAATAGTTCATTTCACAACCATCAAGTACATGCTGAGCTGCCTGACTGCTTTATGCTGCTTTATCTTTGAGGACATAAAACCTATTCTTACTTTATGAAAACATACTTTGTGTTGGATAATCATTTCATTTACATATAAAGGTTACACTTAATAAAAATATATGAACCAAAATTGCAACAAAGATACAACATCATAAACCACCTTTTTTAGAGTGTGCTGGTTTTTCCCCTTGAAAGGCTTCATTGCCTTTAAGACAGGAGATACTGCTTCAGAACTAAAGATTTAAAGCTCCTTTCTTCTGCCTGTAGTAAAAGTAATAAAGCTTTTTATTGTACAAAGACTGTAAATATATTTAGCAATAATTTCAACAGCTGGAAGTGTCTAGATGTCTACCGTGGAAATACAAGGATCATATTTACCTAGACTTGGCCTTGAAATTTCTATAACCCTTTTCTTTCCACCTAAGCAGCACTGAGCAGTTATTGGCTGTTATCTTGTAAACACGGCAAGACAATCTCGTGGAGAAAATGACTCGGTGCAGTCCGAAATAAGACACTGCTGGAGCAAGAATGCTGCGAGTATTTTCTGTTGTCGTTGTTTGTGACAACTGTTTCCTGCAAAGAGGAATCGGCCCCGCAGCCCCAAAGCTCCTGCAGAGCTCCCAGAGCACAGGCAGGGATGTTGTTTGGGGAATTCACGGCGAAAAAAATAATAGAGAATGTGGGAATAATGGTTTTTATCATTGCTTTTGTTGTCCTGAATGCACGGGATGTTTGGGTTCGGTAGAGTGGCAGATTTAGGGGACACTAAAGTTTGTTGCTGTTGGAATTGCAGAAAGCTGAGAAGCAAACCTGCATCAATTTTCATTCCTGCCAACATCTCGTTGCCTTTCTCAGTAAATATCTCAGCACTGCCAGCGTTTCATCCCTAAATCAGTATTAATACATTTCCATTCTTCCAGTTTTATACTGTACTTCTGTTGACCCAAGAATACAAACACACTCTCAGCTCCTAAAGCTTATTATCCTCTGAGGAACGTGCGCAGAGAGACAAAGGTTCTCTGTAAGCACTGCAGCAGTGCCTCCTCCAAGCCCATTTATAAAATAATTATAATTGTTCTAACTCTGTGTGATGGGAAGTACAGCCAATTATTGCACAGTTATAATCACAAAATAGAGACAAAATGCAGGCACAGACATTCCTTGTGGGGAGAAGAGTAATCAGGAGTAAGTTGATGAGTGTGGTTAGAATGTCTGTTGAAATTTAGCTGTGAGAGGTATTATCTGAAGGATAAATACTTGCAGAGTTTCCAGGAAAAGAAGGAAAAATATTCCAAAATATTAGTTAGCTCCACTGAAATTGTTCTTTTGGGGGTTTTTCAGAGGTGCACTTAGGCCTTTCAGTCATTCAGATTTTTCTGGGCATGGTCTCCTACCCTAGCATGTCGAATGTGGATGTGACCTACTGTAAAATGCTAATTTATTATCCTATTAAATGGTTTTGGTGACCTTTTGGTAGAGTTTTCTCATCTTCTCAGCTGACCTATGCCCTGCCTTTTGCACTCTGAAATTGAAGAGACCACACTGAAACAGAGAAATTTTGATTAACAGAACAAACGTTTCACTCAGGAAATTTTAAATTTTGACTTGTAATACTTCACAGTTCAAAACAGCATGAAAAAAAAAATCATATCTTTATGTCTCAAAAGGTTTTGAGAAAATACTAAAACATCCAGTTTTTGACAGCATCTTGCCAGCTACTTGAATTTGAAACATGAGAAAAGTCTCTAGAGAATACAGGAAGAGTGATGATAGTCAGAAGGAAATGGATTGTGTATTGTTAAAAAACAAGACCTATCCAAACATGCAGGAGTAATGGTAGGTATCAAATCAAGACAAATGTTATTGTGCTGATAATAAGTTAGGTTAAGACAGTAAAGTTTTCTAACAAGGCTGGAGGAGGAGACTTCTTTCTGATGGATGAGAAGACCCCCAAAGTGAAGGAAAACAATCTGTAAAATAATTCATCTCTCATTTTCTAACAACAGCTGTTTTAAAAATTATTATTGAAACAGATTTGAGCAACTTTTAAGTATCATATCTTGATATTAGTGCTACATTTTTTGCAATAGGCAGCAAACCTTGTATACCATGAATTTCTAAATTAAAATATTTAACTTAGTGGAAAGTAGAAGAGCATTTTTAAAAGGAGACATCAGTAGTGATTAGCAATGTCAATTAGCAGTGTAAACAAGCATGAGCTCATGTATTTCTGTGAAATTAAATCCAACTGTCTCAGCAGGGATAAAGTTACTTTCTTTGCCACTGAAAGGGAACTGTTCCATGGCTCCCAGACCTGCAGGTGATCTATTACAGCAGCTATCAGATACAGAGCATTACATTATCAATTTCTATCTTAAATCTCTGATAGGATTTACTGAATCTGATTGTAGGAAACATACACTTGACAAGACCATTTCTCTGGGATCCTTTGGGGATGGCAATGGAGTTTTGGGTTTGTAAAACACAATCACATGTCCAGCTGATACAAATTGGCACTGATATTAATGCAATTCCATCTGGTTTGTCAAGATTTTATGTTTCTGGGTCTAAAATAAATGTACCAGTAAGTCTAATGTCCACCTGGCATGTCTTAAAAAAAAAAAAGTATATGATGATATATTATATAACAATGTAATATTATATATCATATGATATATTATATATTATGGATAATATATAATATATAATATATATTATGGATAATATATATTATATATTATGGATAATATATAATATATAATATATAATATACAATATACAATATATAATATATAATATATAATATATAAGATATAATATATAATATATAATATATAATAGAAAATATATAATAGAAAATATATAATAGAAAATATAATATTGTATATTATATTATATATTATATATTATAACATACGAATGCATTATTATTATTATTATATATTATTAATAATATTGTATAATAGTATTCTACAATAACAGATTTAGGTCTCCATTTTGGGTAAAATAAGATGTATAAAGATACTCTCCCCTACAAAAATAAGCCTCTATTGATGAAATATTGATGAAAGATGAGAAAATATCAAGAGGAACTGAAAGTGTCTGCACAGGAGGATTTGTTTTATAAGCAGGAACAGGAGGTTGCACCAATACAGAGCCACAAGGGCTTGGGTTCCACCTTCTGCAGGGAATAAACTGCTGAAAGTGGGACACTGAGCAAGCACAGCCACCTCAGCACACAGCACCAGTGGCCTGGGAAGGGAATTAATCTAAATATAAATTTAAATATAAATTTAAATGTAAATTTAAATATAAATTTAAAAAAATACAAAAAGCTCCTGCAATCCCCTGTGAAGGAGTTCAGGGTGATGGGGCTTTATAAATAAATGTGGCTACTTGGATGCAGATTGTTAAAGCTGCATAACTTTGTACTTCCTTCAATGCTTTTAATTCTTCCTTCATAAAATCAAATTAAAGTTAGAAAGTGTAGAAGTTGAAGAGAAATTTATACTGAATAATGTGATTTTGATTCTGAAATGACCTAAATCTTCTTTGTTTCCACCTTCAGGATGAGATGGGGTGAACATTTCTGTCCATGTTTCCTGCAGAAGACCTTGCTCTCACCTGCACCTTCGTGCCACAGACAAATCTTCCAGCTCACAGAACGGGATAATTAGAAAGGAAGAAATTTTTATGGTTTGACTTGGAGCCTTTCATTGCAGTTTATTTGATAGTTAGAAGCATCAGCACCTCAGAAGTTAATGATCTGCCTGAAATAATGGGGATTTTAGAAGATGGAATGTTACTAAATTAATAAATATAATAAATATTAACCATTTCACTGCAAGTATATAGCCTTTCTGAAAAATAAAGCTGAGAATAATGCTGGATTTTCAGCTCAGAAGTAATGGTTTCATATATTACTGAGATATATTTTATTAATGATGCTGATATCCTGAACAGAGCTGTGCATTACATTCATAATGCCCATCTGGGCTGTGCTTGCATGTTAATTAAAAAACTATTCCTCTTAATGTGGAGATGCTCCCTGTCTTCAGGCTTGGTTCATTCAGCAAGTTTAGAACATTGATAAGCGTGGGGGAAATGTTTAATATCTGCTCCTTAAGTTTATGGTGAAACAGTGAAAGTTTACCACCTCCCCAGGTAATTAGCTTCCAATACAGAAAATATTTTGGGATTCTCTAGGATCTACTGAACAAAATAAAAAGTATGGTGAGAGATGAAATGAATTATAGACAAGTGAAGGAAATGGGGAAAGTTTTAAGAGAAATTGTTTTATATAGAATAGTTATTATAACACTTAGTCATTAAAACAGCAGTAATAAAATTATATTTATAGCTGAATAAGGAGTCTCGGTGTGATTAAGATATGGAAGTAGCTAATTGGACTGCTGAAATATTAGGATATTGAAGTGATGAAAAGTATACAAATGAAAATAAAAGTGCATAAAAATTAATGAGGAGGCTGAAATAGGAAATGGAATAAAGGAAAATAACAAATGAAGCAATGTGGAATGAATAAACACCCAGCTGGTAGACAAGGAGATATTGAGGGCATTGCAGAAGTGAAGGGATATTCATTGTCTCAGAGCTGCCATTTGTGCAGCAGCTCTGCCCGGGGTCAGGATTTGGGGTTCCTGTGGGTCCAGCTCATCCCTCTGGCTGCCCTGGCTGCCTCCAGGGGCACAAACCCAAAAACACCCGTGGCTTTGATTTTAGCCCATGGAAAAAGCTGTCAAATTTGTATGAGGAATTACAAACCACAAGGGTTTGAGTAGTGTGATATTTGAACTAACACAGGGTGTAAAACTAGAATTTTTTGATTTTTAGAATGGGGTTCAAGGGGGTAGAAGATGGAGAGATTTGGGTGTGTCCTGACCTTCTTCTCCTTCTCCTTGCCCTCCATGTCTTGGTGTGATGGTGACACTTTTCTATCGGTTTAAGGCAGAGATTCAGAGTCAAACATGGGTGATGGGAATTGGTAATAAATTGTAAACAGACACATAGTTTTGAGTATATAAGGTGGGAGCTGCTCAAGGCTCAGGGTCAGAGTGCCACGGCCTCCTTGCTAGCCAGAGCTGGGCAGGTCAGAGAGAGAATGTTTAGATAAGAAGAATAAACAACCTTGAAACACAATGGGAAACATTCCAGGCTCCTCTGGCCTCTGAGCCCTCCCTGGGGTTTTCTCTTCCCCAGCAGGAACAATCTCCCCTCTCAGCCTGTCCTCACAGCAGAGCTGCTCCAGCCCTCTCAGCACCTGTTTTCTCTCTCTCAGTAAGAAAAACTGTTCTCAGAACACACTATATTTATAGGTTTATTAATCAGATGATTCTAAATTCTTCGACTCATATTTCAATCCTTTCAAGATTCTCATAATCGTTTTTAAAAATGTGTTGTCCCAGCTTGGAAGATTTGGTAAAAATACAAACAATTTGGAAAACATATAAAACACTTATGATGAAAACAATGAGATTTGCTGCACACTTCTATCTGCAGCTTTGCAGTGATAAATTCAATAGAATTGTTACTGCAATTATACATCAGGACACACCAAGTTTATGCTTGCACATAAATATGAGATGAACTGTCCTGCCAAGCACTTTAAGTAGCAGCTGATGTTTCATTATATCCCTGATTTATACCAACAAGGTAAGATATCTACAGTTAACTAACTCTGTAAATAATTTTGTCCTCTGAGATACCTCGATGTGAAATATGGTCAGGAAGGAACAGCAAAACAAAGAGTTTGGAATAAACATATTCTTTGATTATGAAGAAACAACTTTACCTATATTTATCCACCTAAACTGAATTCTGTTTTACACAGAATTATCTGATCTCTTCACTATATGTAGCTAGAGAGGCTAAACCCCAGAGCTACATTCTTATTGCATGTTCTGTCAAACAGACATGGTTTCAGCAAATTCCTTGCAGGAAAATGTGGAATTTTGATTTAGATGACCACTGAGTCTTTAGTTTTAGATGATTTTCCCCCCTGAGAACTGTAGTTTTTATCATGACCACTGTGACACTGCCCAGAAGGAAAACCTATCCTCCCTGCAGAAAGCCAAATTTCTGCTCTCAAACTTGAGTTTGGAATTCAGAGAGTAGAGAGAGAGTAGTTATATGCTAAGGCAGAAGCAACAGTTCCTGAACTGTTAACAAACAAATAACAGAACTCTGCAAAGCCCACCATGGATTCTGGGCTGAGCAGATCTGTGTCCTTTCAGAAAGGTTCTCTCCCAGTTTGCTAGCAGAGAAACTGTCAGAGCAGTCCTTTGGATTATTATTAGTCCTTGCTATTATTAGGATGAAGTTTTTTCCTCTAATATCCAGCTTTGAGCTTCCTTACGCCATTTAAACCTATTGCTTATTCACTGTGGCCATGAGGAACAGATAATTCCTTTCCTCTTTGCAACAGCCTTTTATTTTCCTGATGACTGCTATAATGTTGTCTCATTTTTCTGTCTTTAGGCAAACTACTGCAATTCAATTATTCTTTTGGCACAGGTGGTATTGATTATTCCTAAGTATTCTTGTCCCCAGCACTTTTGCCATTTAAACTATCCTCTGTTTTAAGAGCTAATCTCTACCTCAATAAATTTGTCATGTGGAAGCTTAAGAAAACACAAGGTCTTTTTTTTTTTTTCATACAGTGTGTAAATAAATGATGGAAGACTTTACACTGGGCACTGCAGAAGCCAAATTATAAATGGGTTCAAAAAAGGATTATACACAGCCCTTATGGAAGAACGGTCCAGAGGGAGCAGCTGAAAATAATTTTCTAAATGCAACCTCTAGCACAGGAGTTCTGAAATTATGGATTGTACCTGGGAGGGATGAACAAGGAAAGGGTTGTTCTTTACTTGCCCTGTTTCTCACATCCTTTCTCTAAGCATCTGTGACAGGATGCTTCAGTTATGACCTTCTTTTTTGGGATTGCTTCATCCTTAATAAGCTTAGGATACACTGGTTTGCATATGCGTTTTGTAAATTTGTTGGCTTATTATTTCTGATAAAACTCATAAAAGGATTATGGGCCTCTTATCTCCTACCAGATTAATTGTGAGCTAAAACAGTAAAGGTTAAGAGGCTTGCCATTTCCTTTCTTCTCCTCTTGCAGATGGCTGCCTGAGTCTCTCTAAAAACATTTATCCTTCATCTTGTTCATTAGTTGTTGACCTATACCTTGTAATATAATCCTCACTCCTTTATAAGATAAAGGGAAAATATTATGTAATTATGGAGATAGTCTCATTCTTTGAAACATTTAATTATTTTTTTGAACTGTCCCTATTTCTTGGTTTAACTTAAGTTTTAAAACAGGGAATTCCAATTCTGAGTTATTAAAAAAAAATCATACTGCTTGTTTTTAAGTAGCATCATTTTGATTTTACTTACTTCCCTCTTCTCCTTCCCTTATTGTTATTATTAAGAAATTTGGTTGAGACTGGTCTTTGGAGGAGAGTAAATTGACTCTGTACAACCTGGATATGATTAGTGGGTGGGGGAAGAGCCAATTAATTTAATGCCAGAGCTAATATTTATCCCTTTTCCAGCTTCTATTTTCTAGCTCATTTTGTCATTTCTTAGTACTGTTTATCCCCGCCTGGCTTTCAATGCTGTGACATTATTTTTCTTTCATCTGCTCTGGCAAGAGATTGTGTGTTTTGATCTCTAATCTCGCCCTTCCAGGGTGGGTTTTGCTGCAGTGCCTTTCCTGGGGGGCTGCAGACAGAACCAAATGCAAACCCCAGCTGGAGCCGTGCTGCTGTGGCACAGGGAGGCGGCTCGGGCACCGTGTGGAGCTGCTGGCTGGGAAATAAAGGATCCCTGGGGGGGTTTGAATGCCCTGGCGGGTGTTGATAGCCCTGACCTGCCCCAGGTGGGCATTGGCATCCCCACCCAGCCCAATCCAATCCAATCCAATCCAGTCCAATCCAATCCAATCCAATCCAATCCAATCCAATCCAATCCAATCCAATCCAATCCAATCCAATCCAATCCAACCCAATCCAATCCAATCCAATCCAATCCAATCCAATCCAATCCAATCCAATCCAATCCAATCCAATCTAATCCAATCCAATCCAATCCAATCCAATCCAATCCAATCCAATCCAGTCCAATCCAATCCAATCCAACCCAATCCAATCCAATCCAATCCAATCCTATACGATCCAACCCAATCCAATCCAACCCAATTTAATTCAATCCCATCCCATCCCATCCCATCCCATCCCATCCCATCCCATCCCATCCCATCCCATCCCGGGTGGGTTTTTGTGGGTCTGCAGGTGTCCTGCTCTACAGTTTGTAAGGTCCTTTGGCTTTTGAGAGTTGCTGCGATGTTTGTTTCCTCATTGAAAGCTCCTCTAAAGAACTGTTTTGAAAAGAAATGGATTTGGGTCATGGTGTGGGCAGCTGAGGATGAAAATGTTTGAACTATTTTCCATTAATCTACTTGCAAGTGTGAGCTAACTTCCCCAGTCACAGGCAGTTAATATTTCTCATGCCCTTCACTTGGACTTTGTTTTATGTTGCTCACCTGCTGTGATTTCAGGAAGGGAATATGAATGTTACCCTTGCACTGAAGAGTGGTGAGATGGCTGTGGAGTTTTGCTTGTTAATAAAAGCTGAAAATCTTCCGTGCAAGTTCATAGAATTGGCTGAAGAGCATGTAGCTAAAATCCTGCAATTTATAATTATTCTGTTCATACACCAGGTTTTATCTGCTTGCAGAAGCCTCAGGCTTCACTGAGGTTTGATCCAGCCATTAATGACCACATTAAAAATAAGCCTATGACAAGTACCTGACTTTATTTTTGTTTTGAGGTGTGTTGAAATTATGGACTTTTTGGAGCAAAACCAAAATCTCTGTGAATGAGGTCAAAATGGAGTAGAAAGATTGATTTATTTGAGTAGATGTTGTCTTCCTTCATTTTTATTTTTAATTGATTGCTCTCATTTTCTCCTGGAGCTGCAAGGGTCTACTTGCTCCTTCATAATTTAACTCTGTCATGTCCATGTAGCAAAGCAAAATGATAACTGATGTGTATTATCTGATTCCTCGTGGAGAAATTCTGCACAGTAAACATAATGCACAAAAATAACACAGCACTAATTGAGAGATATATCTTAAATTAGATGTGTTCTTTTCTTAATTCTTAACAATTACTAAGCATTTTTATGAGCCAGATACCATTCCTTGCTTTCCACAGTAAGTTTTGTAATTAACAATTGAAATAAGCAGCTTCAGGCAAGATCTTTGTGTTTGTGTACATATACATAGATATATATATATATGAGATACTTTCTGCAAGGAAATTTATGAGATGCATATTTTTGCTTTGGGGGGACCTTTATTGCCTTCTATAAAGTTTTTAATATTTTGAGCAAAGCAGTAACTTTTCTCAATTGTTTGTGAGCTCATCTCATTTACACTTTACTTGTTAACTGAAAGTAGCATTGCTGGAGAAAATAAAATGGACATTTTGGAATGGGAATGCCTGTGAAGCTGTATCATCTGGCTTTTTGAAGATAATAAAAATGAAAATAACTAAATGCAAAAGAACAAAATTAATGATAGCTGATCTTATGTAGTGGAGTGTTCCTCCCCTAAAACTTTCAATGGAGACAACAGTTACAAATTGTTTGGGAAAGCAAAGTCAGACTTTAAAGTGTACAAGAGGCAGCTCCATGGTCATTATACTCACTGAACAAGCATGCAGGCGAACATCACAAAATTCAACATTTCAAAACATTTCCAGAGATGCAAGAAGGCATTTGAAAGGCACCCAGCTCTATCAAACAGCTTTGGATGAAGATTCCAGCTGAGAGCAAATTAAGAATCGGCCTGGAATGTGGCTGCTGGTTTTGGTTTAATCTGGCACTGAGCATTTAATAGCAATAGAAAAGTGGGGTTGGGATACTTCTTGTGGATTCCCTCACGGAATAACCCTTTGGATGCTGTTACTGTAGTGTTTGATGGGAGAAAATGGCTGAAAATGCAGCAAATGTGGCTCATACTGACAAAGCCAAGGGGCTCTGGCAGCAGAAAGCTGAACTTCAATTCAGTAATCTCTCACTGCCATTTATAGTAATTTTATGTATACTTTTTTTTTCAATGTGTGGAGTTTTCAGAACTGTTGTTCAGACTCAATCAAGATTAAAATGCAAAACAGGCCATGTTTATCCATTGTTTTTATCACCAGTGGACTTCACTCAGCAGTTTGTCCAAGGTGTTCTGTAGATGAAGGTTCCTGTTAATATTCCTTGCATATGAAAATGCTCAATCTCTTAGGAGACAGTAAGAGAACACATTCCTGGATAAGTTTGGTAAATACACTTGGTTTCTACAATACTGAAATGCAGAAAAGTTTGTAAAACAGTGGTGTTCTATGCTAAGGACTGGGTTCAGCCAGTCCTTATTTACACTGGTTTTACACTTATTTTTACACTTATTTACACTGTTTTTTTCCCCTAAAGTGCTGGTTTGGCCCTGGTGTGTAGCAGTTCCCCACTATGGACTGCCCCCCATGCTCAGTGTGCTATTTTGTGTGAAAGCAGCTCCTTTGGTTGGTTTTGTACCCAGATGAGAGGCATCAGCACCTTGATGGAGCTTTGCACTAACGAAGGGACTGATACTGAAGATTGTTTTTTATCCCCACTGCTATTTTATCAACTAAACTCTAGTACTGTATGTCTGAGTAATGAATATAACGTAATAAATGTTGCTGCATTTTCTGTTTTGTCGCCAGAAGATGCATCTCGTGGGAAAGGTTAAATCTAACAACATGATCACTTGGTGGCTTCAGCACTCCACTGAATCAAGGCTTTCTTTATTCTAAGTAGAGTTGCAGAATAATCCCTGTGTAAGGATGCAGTGGAAACCTGCAGGATTTCAAATGGGCAACTAGCAGGAATTCCTGACTGGTGTTCAGAAAATGCTTCATGGCTGCTTTAAGAGATGAGGGAAATCATTATTTAAATAAAGATTGTATTCAAGAACAGCTATTTCCCTGAAATTAAGGTCATATTTACAACTTTTCATATCTTCTGTCTTTTTCATAACCAAAAGACCTTTTTTTGTTGCTTTTCCTAGATAAAAATCTAGTGGGTTTTTTTTTTTTTTTTCTTTTGGAAAATATTCTGTTTAAATTGGCAAAATAGCAAACATTGCTGATTATCAAAATTAATTCGCTTCATATCCTTTGATCTTTAAGAAGACCTCTACAAGACTGAGAGAAAGAAAATATTTGTTACTACTTTAGCATGACATATTTTTAAATATACAGTTGTACAAATGCTGACCCACGCATCTTTAATGGGTGTGCCTCACTGTAAGAGAACTTTAGTTTATCTTTTATTTTAGGTGTAGTTAGTATATAGTTCTTGAAATCAGAATTGGTCTTCTACTGTTCTTAAGCTTTCATCCTGTTGGGAGTGAGGGTTTGTTCCACGTTATTTTATTTCTTTCTGTCCTGTTCTGTTGAGGAGGAGCTGGGAACGTGTGACACGTGCAGGTGATCTGACTGTACAGCTATTTACAAGATACTTTTTCCAACTCCTGTTTGTGAAATAAGGGATGAAGAACTTTTAAAAGAAGTTCAGAACACTGAAAAATCATTGTTTGAGTCACTTCACAGAGCCTTTGGGACATGCTTGGGGCAGATGGCAATTTGCCACCAAAGCACTCAAACTATTTGAGTTACTTTAACACTGTTGAGCGAGCCACAGACAAAATTTTATTTGATTTCTGGTTACTCTTCTATTAAATGGACCAAGCTTAAGTGAGGTTTACCCTGGAGAACAGCAGAAATAATGATGCCTTGCTGGAAATACTGAAATAAGGAATCTGTTGGCTTTTAAAACTTTTTAGTAAGAATCTCTTGGCACATGATACTAGTTCAGAGAAAAAGGTATATCCCATTTTCTGGGTGTAAAATCTGCAATCCTTTTTTTCTCTTGAGGAAAACATTCATTAAATTGTCAAGGACACTGGAGCTTCCTCCTGTCCATTACAGAAGAAGTCATTGAGGCTGTCTGGTGCCCACCTTGTTCTGGGTACTCCAGCTCCTGATCAGCCTGGATGCCCCAGAGTTGGTTTTTGCTGTTCCATTCCAGCTGATGTGCCTGGTTTGAGAAAGGATCTGGAGTGTAACAGCTTTGTGTACACACACAGTCACTTACATCCTGTGCTTTCTAGTGGGATGTTTGGATCCCAAAATGAAGCAGATGAAAATGGAGCTTATAATAACTTTATTTATGCCTACTTTTTGATGGTGAGTCCTGGACAGTGTCAAACAGTAGGAGATTATCCTGAACAGAGCTTCTATTTCCAGCAGCACTCATTCTTCCAGAAGTTCTAGTGAGCATATGCATTAAATATTTTTAAGTTTTGAGCAGTAATATGGGAAAGGATAATCTTACAGACTTTCTCACTACCATGCATGAGAGTTTTGATCAATATCTAGCTGCTCAAATTTCTTAGTGGCTTTAGTCTTTTTCTGTTTAAACAAAGAAGATTCAAATGCACAGAAAAGGCTCCTTAGTGCTCTGTTTAATTCCATAATATCTACTTCAGATTCTGTAACAAGGTAGAAATTTCTGGCTTTAAAATTCATTCCCCTTATAATGGACCTACTTAACGTAAATGCCTTTTTGCACTGGATGAAGAGCATCCTCCCAGCAGCTCAGCTGCACATTTCCCCTTCAAATGGGGGAAGGAGGTTGCACTGTCCTTGGTTTTAGCAGTGACATATGACAAATCTGCCTGATCCCTCGTTGTTGTGCCACTGGTTAGTGCCAGAAGAATACCTAGACTTGAATTAAGAAATAGTATTTCTATAAAATATCTAGTAAATGTTGAGTTCCACATGTGTAATTTGCAAAAGCCAATATAATCTGAGTGGGAGCTACCTAGAATAGACACTCTGAAGTGCCAAGGGAAGCTCAAGGGGTCAGCTGGGCCATCTCTTAGCTGATGACTATGGGTAATTATGGAGAACAAAACAATTTGAACAAATCTCTTCAAGAAAACCTTAGAAAATCCAGTCAATTTATTCCTGGAGAATGACCTAAGTGTGAAAGAACTGAGTCAAAACACGTCCTTAAATGAGTCTGATAGAAGAAGTGAAAATAGATCCCCACTTTCCTGAGTGCCTTCAAGGGGCTGTTGAACAGACAGAGACACATGCTGGCCAAGCAGCTCCCAAATGTTTCCTTCCTCTTGCACTGATTAGCTATATAAAACTCCATTTCTCCAGCCAAATTTTTATTTTCTGAGAATATTTGACAAAATTGGCCTTGCAAGGGAGGAACCCATGGCTTGAGAGTTTTCTCGTGCCCAGGGGCAGACCAGAGCTTAGACCAGATGTGAGACTGAGGCTTCTCAAGCGACAAAATTCTGTTCTGCTCCCTGCTCCAGTCTCCAGAGGGGTTTGAGGTTAAACCTGTGGAATTTGTACAGGGGCTGTACTGGGAGGGACACTGGGAAGGTGGTGGAATAGCAGTGGAGATCTGCAAGAGTTGTGGGGCTGCCTGGGCATCGTTGTCATGAGCTGGGGACACTTCTGGGGGACCGAGGGGCTGGAAGGGAAAGCTGCAGGGGCTGGAAGGGAAAGCTGCAGGGGCTTTCTTTGGCATTTTTGTGGGGGATTTGCACTTGGCACTCGGTCAGGTCAAATAGAATAGATGGATCTCCTTTTCTGGGGCAGGGGGACATGTGCTCTTTTCAGTTTTGGTTATTTTTTTGGTGGCTGGCGTTTGTTCCTGCCTTTGAGGCTGGATTAACTGGACATCTGCTGCTGGAGATTTTCTCCTCCTCGTTAAAGAGACACGAGTTGCTTCCATGCCAGTCTTCTGATGTCTGTCCAGAAGATTCTGCAGGCCCTGAGACATGCTGAGTCGTGAGTTTAATTATCCTGGCAGGTTGTTAGAGACAAAACAAAAGATGGGAATTGCCACTCTGATATCAGGAGCCTGTACAGAAAATTCCCAAAAGAATACATAAAAATGTAAACTGCTTAGTAATATGGCACTTTTTCTGCTCAGGAGCTGCCTAAATGACTTCTGCATGTTTCTGGAAATTCCAGAGTTGTGATTGTGTTTACTTTTAATGCTTAATAGATGCTATAAAATGATTTTTTATGGGGTGAAAATAAAATAAAGCATTTGCATTTGTTGATATTTTCTCTATCTGAAAAGCAGGGGATTGTTAACTGATGCCAATCAAATTTGGCACTGGATTCTATTGAGTTTGATAGAGTTATTGGCCAGAATATGTTTCAACATCTATTTTATATGTTAAATATTAGTGTACATTTAAATTACCCAGTATATAAAATGCAGTTCATGTTATTGCCTGTCATTAACCCTGCATAGCTACCTTGCCAAGGTTCAAGCAAGTTTAGGAGGGCTTCAAGACTGTCCGAAACTGCAAATGACTGAATTTAGAAGACTTAGTTATTATTTTATTATTTGTTTTTCAAGATGAAGTAGCTTGCCATGCATTGCAAAGATCCATGTCTGTAAAACCAGAAAACTGCTTTTGTTAGTTAGTCCTGTGCTTCATTCAGAGCAGAATTACTCTTCCAGGAGGACAAAGTATGATGAATGGATTTCCTGTGAAATGCTGGCAAGCACGCTGGCACAGCACATTTCAAGTCTGATAGATAATGATGTAAAAAGTGTGTGGCTGAATAAAATGCCATGATCTCTCCCACATTCACTTCAGGTATCCTGGGAAGCCCTAGATTTATAAACAACATTACAGGTTCTGAAACAGGGTCTTGATATTTCTCATGGCTTATGGATATATTGGATGGCAGTGGTTAAAATCCAGAAAGAGAGGCAGAATGTCAGGAAACTGATAGAGAGTGGAAAATAAAGAACATGATTGTCTCCTTCGTGGGACTCTTGTGCTGTCTGTGGATTTGGTCTTTGTCTCAGGGTGCAGTAGAACTGCAGAAGATCTGGGAAGGAATGCTACGTGATAATCAGCAGAATGGAACTTGTTTTTAAGTAACTCATGCTAGGAGCTTTTAGGATGAGAAAAGAAAACAGAGAGGAAGTAAGAATTAGCTGGAGAAAGAGAACAGGAGGGAGTTGTCTCTTCCATATGAGAATTAAGAGCTATCAAGCTCAGCAAGTGGTTGGCTCAGTATGATTAAAGCAAACAGTTCCTCACACAGCATGAAGTTAAGCTGTGGAAGTTGTTGATCCAATGCATTGTGTGTAGATAATAAAATCTGTGTGGGTTCAAAAGCAATTGGACAAGTAGGCAGCAAATTCAAATTATTAAGGCTTTCTGTATTAAAAAAAAAATACTTTTCTTCAAGAGGTTCTTGACCCCTGAATCTTTGGATTGTAGAACATTCTTGCAGAACGCTGTGTACACTCTGTCCCTGGGTACTTGTCATGTTCCCAAAGCTTCCTCAGACATCTGCTGTTGGCAGCTGCTGGAGTATTGAACTGGAGGGATCTTTGGTTTGACCTTGCTTCCTGTTCTTACAAGTTAGATTACTTGTATGTATCTGATTAAAAAAAATAAAAACTTTTAAAAATGTGAAAGGGAAAAGGGCTTGCATCCACTTCCAATTATAAATATAAATTTGTAACTAAAATCACAATACCTCTTACGATTCCTTGTCTCTGACTTCTTGGACAAAACAAAAACTGGGGTGCCACATCAGATTCACTGGCAGCATTGGCCTCACTTCAACTGTTTTGTTTTTCCTGACAGAACCAGAGAACTTTGCTCACCTCTAATCCAGACAAACTAGCAGATCAGGGAATAGAGATAATGCAACACATTTAACTTGTGCTTTATTTACACACACGGAGTTGTGGTGTATCATGGGCAAGCAGTACCCAGGTCCCTGAATAGGAACATGATCCATTTCACTCAGGCTTATAAATCTGTGTGTCTTACAAGTCCCTCTTTTTGATTCACAAAGATGTTGAGCTCTTGTGTAAAAGTAGAATTTACAGTTGTCAGACCTGTGAAAGAGATGATTTTTCTCTATGGAACAGTTCTGAATATAACAATGTCTTTAGCACTGTTTAGCATTTAATTGTATATTCAGCACTTCCTTGGGAAGAGAAAGATCTCTTGCTATCTACAGAGATATTCAAAAGGCTTTATTTCCCCATTCTTCAAAAGACCTTTAGACTGTTATATTTGCCTTTCTATGCAGGAGCAGCAAAGCAGTCTCTGGAAGCTGGTGAAGTTTTGAGGAGATGGGGAAGGGGATGAACTCCATGGTGCATTTTGGTGGTGTCCCCCTGCCAAGCAGCATTTGAAGCTCAGGGTTGGGACCCCAGGGGTGAGCAGCAGCTCCTGCATCGGCTCTGCCCGTGCTGAGGGCAGGAGAAAAGGTGCCAGAGCCTTCCCTGTCATCTGTTTGGTGTCACCTGCCCAGGTGTGAGCAGGGGAGGGTCCCTGAGCTCAGCCCAGCACTGGGGAGCAGAGCAGCTCCCAACTCTGCTTGTAGGCATCTGTTATTGCTTGAGGTGTGGATGAAAAACGTGCCTGGCGACTCGAGGGAACCAGTCTGGCTGTTTCTGGTGATTTGTAGTTTCCATTGCATTGATTTGGGGTTGCCCCTGTACTTGGAGAGACCAAAACCCCCAAAGCTCAAAGCAAAGCCTCCCCTTCCCCACCCCAAAACAGCCCCTCAGGAGAAGGCTTTTGCTGCAAAGTCGGATTCCTTTGGAAGCTTTTTCAATGTGGGTAATTGCCATTGGCTTGTCCCCTCCTTTTATGCCAAACCCTTATATAGTAATCTTTTTCTTAATCTATTTTTTTAATAAAGTTCTATCACCATTGGCTCCTAATTTATTCTATTCTACATTACAGCAAAATGTGCAGAGGCAAAAGCTGTGGGAGTTCAGTGCAATCCCTAATGGAACATACATCTAATTTGGAAATCATAGAATTTTTAAACTGAAACTCTTGGGATTGATTTTTTTTTTTTTTTTTTTTTTTTTTTTTGTATCAGGTTCTTAAGAATTTTTTAGATAATTGTTAATTCATATTTCTTGGAGTTAGAGCTGCTGATCTCATTGCTTCACTGTTCTGTACTTTAATTCACAGAAATGTTTTACTTTTTCCTTTTTTACAGAAAATAATAATTAGTATAATACCTAAAAAATTCATTATTTCTACTGTTGAATAAAGTCAGTGATAAATGGCCTTTGTCAAATTAGATAATGTTGTGTGTACTTTTTCTAACCAGGTATAATTTAAAGAAAGAATTTTAAAAAATCACAGCTCCATTGTTGTTAGTGTTGCACCTTTGAAAGGTATTGAACACGTGTTCTGAATGGTACTAAATTTCTGTAATGCAACTTGATGATAAAAGAAATACACAACTTTACAACACAGCCGTTGCTAGGGATTGGCAGCATTTGCAAATTACCAGAACAAGTCAAGACCTCTGGAATAAGAACCCAATAAAACAAAATGTTTCAGGCACATTAGGAGACTGTGAGTAGAATTCTCATGATAGACGAGAAGTTTTTAATAAAAGGAGAACCAAGAAGTTTAATGCCCTGAAGTTATTATAACTATTTTCTTTTAACAAGTAGACTAAAGCTGTACAGCAACCACAAAAATACAAGATAAAAGTATCTAGGTCTCCTATATTGTAGAAAAAAATTGATTAATGTATTCTGAATGAAAATTACCACTCACTTGATTTTTTTCCCCCCAGATTCTTTTCTGTTGGACAGAGCCAGGGAGGAAGGTCAGCTGTCAGGGAGTGTCCACAGCTCTCTGAGTGGACTGGAACTCTCTTGCTTTCCAGTTTAATTCTTAATTTGTATCTTCAGTAAATTGTGGTTTCGTGGTGGCTTTTCTGTAGGACTCTGCAAGAGTGATTTCATTATTACATGGTGTGAGACATGCTGGTTTAGGTATCCTTTTCTATCCTGTATTAAATATCAAAGCAATAACCTGCTTTAGAATAATTTATTGTGTTTATGTGACCAGATCACACTGAACTGTTGGAGTATTTTTGGGTGGGAAGACTGATTTGTCCTTTCAGTCAAAGAATAAACATTCAATGCATTTATTGTATTTGGTAACTGGGGATTAATCCTTCTTTAACCAGAGTTGGTTTTAAATCCTTTTACCCCTTTCACAATGAGAGGTGACTGCTTTTACAGGGACTAAATATTTCCTCTGTCCTGGGTGCTTGGGGAGGTTTTTGGCTGTCAGGGATGGTGGGGAGGGTGTGTATGGTGGTTTGTGATTAAACAAATGAAGCAAGGGGATTTTATTTTGTGGCACACAATTCATACACAGAGTAAGAAATATAATAATAGCCCATAAAGACCTTTCTAGACATGCAAACTGACAAATCTGTGTGCTTCATACTTGGAAAATGTTATTGAATAGCTATTACTTGAACAGACTCAGTTAGAAAATTGTTATAATAGTTGTGCAGTGAAAATTGCCAGCTGAAGGCTAATTTGTAAAAGGGATTGAAGTCGATTGAATTACTTTTCTGGTGTAGTAGGTGGAAACTCTTCTGGCTCTTCCCAAGCTGTGAGGTGGAGCTGTAAATGTTGAAGGTGCTGAGTGAAAATTCAGCCACACATGTTCCAAGCTGCCACACTGGAGCCTTTTCTGTGCTGCTGTAGCCAGAGCAGTAATTCCTGGCTTGGGTTTTGGAACCTCTGGGAACAGGAAGGTGGGGAAGCTGCATTCTGCTCGTTCTGTTTCTCTGTAGCCTCTGGAATTAGACTTTTTACTGTCTCGTTGCTGTCAGCACAAGCGTGTGGAAGGTGAAGTACTCTCACATGAGAGTCAGATCTGTGGTGAGAGGCTGATCCCAGATAAGAGGGGAAGGATTCATGGTGAGGATCTGATTTCAAGGTGAACCTTTCCCTTGGCTCTTCTCCTCTTCTGCTTGAGTCCCTGCTGTTTATTTTATTTCATGCACAGCCCTTTGGAAACGTGTCTGTCAAACCTGAGCGCAGCAGCCCTGAGGAACAGGTTTCCACCAGCAGCTCCTGCTCTCTCTAATCAGCTCAAGTGCTAACGAGTAATCAAGGGTGGAGGGGGAATTTTCAGCAGGGCTGTGTTCATGCTCAGCGTACTGAGCAGGATTTTGCTGCCGTTGGGTCCCAGCTTGGCACCTGGTGATGCATCTCAGATGTTTGAGACAAGCTGAGAGTGGAGCCATGGGCATCTGGGGTGCAGTTTGCTGGCTCAGGAGCCTGGGGTGAGGAAACCTCAACACCTGCAAGGGAACATTTCCATTGTCTGAAAAGTACAGAGTGAACCCTGGTGTTTTACTGTGGTGGCAGATGACACCAGCTGTATTTTGTGTTGTAAATTCAGGTTTCGATGTGTAACTGAGAATATGGCTGCAGGGCTAGAAGGAATAAAAAGAGCATCCCTGTAAATGTTTAGCAGTAATTTAATCTTCCTAGTGTAAACAATGAACCTGTTCCCTTAGTACATCATTTCAGTAAATATTCTTGCAGACTGCAGTCATCCAAAATAGTTTTGGTACCGATACAGCCAGCAGACCACTAACTCCAAAGCTTGGAAAAAGTGCAGTAAACATTTCAGCATCCAAGAATGTGGATTTTAACAGAAAATGAATAGCTCAAAAGTGTGTGCTTTGGCTTTGATGTAGCTAAATATGTTGAACCTCAGAGACTTGAAAGAATTTGATAAATACTCCAAAAGAAAATCAACTTCCTCCCAGCAGCCCAATAAATAATTTTCCCCACTCTCGCATAACGTGTGTTGCAGAGGGGTGGAATAGAAAGGCTACTAGAAAACATTAAATCTCAAAAACTGAGCCAAAACCAGCCACGTGAGCATGAAGCCTTCCCACAGAGAGATGGAAGATTCCAGACATAATCCCATCCCTTGGTAATCTACAGCTTAATCTCCTTCCTGTGCCACGGCAGTGCTGCAGCATTGCAGTGAGGAGTTCTCTGTGCCAGGAGTGCTGTACAGCATTGCAGGAGACAACAGCTCTGGGATTTCCATCTGGGTGATACAGCTCGTGACACAGAATGGTAAAACTGTGGTGAAGGTGGAAACTGTGGATAAAAATCAGAGAATACTGGATTCTTACACAGTGGGGGTTTCTTTGTTGATGCTGAGATGCTGGAAATAGGAAAGAATTTGGTGTAAGTTCTGGTGTGAGTCTTTCTGCCATTCCCCCTCACTGTTCCCCATGCCATGGGTGGGAATGCCCTTAATGCATCTTTCTTAGCCAAAAATTTGTGTGTGCTGTTAAAGCAAACAAAATCCTGCTCTGGTTGTTGCATGTCCTGGTGGGATGAGTGCCACTCTCTCTGCCACTGACAGCAATTCTCTGGAGAGCTCGCACAGCGTTGCTCAGCGTTGTCATTGTGAATGTCAGCACAGAAACACTTCTGTGTTTCACACTCCAGCCTGGCTTTCAGATCACTACTGCACAGCAGAAGAGGTGCCAAAGACCACCCTGGGTCAGGGGTGGCTTTGTGTGGTGGAAAATCTCCTCCTCCAAGCCGAGCTTCCAAAGAAAGGCTCAGCAGTCTCTGTTGTTCGGTCTCAAGGCAGTTTATTGCAAGTTATCTAAAAGATTTTCTTCTGGGGCTGCTGCGGTTTGCTCACAGCTCAGGCAGAGGCACACACACACCCTGACATCCTCTCTGACTCCCGACTGCTTCTTCTCTCCCTGCCCAGGGCTGCTGCTGTCTTTTATATGGTACATTACGTGTTACATGGGTACAGTTTTTCCCAATGCCTATTACCTATATTAAATGGTTATTTTCTATCTTTTATATGGTACATTACGTGTTACATGTTACAGTTTTTCCCCAATGCCCATTACCTATATTAAATGGTGCTTTTCTATCTTTTATATGGTACATTACGTGTTACATGGGTACAGTTTTTCCCCAATGCCCATTACCTATATTAAATGGTGCTTTTCTATCTTTTATATGGTACATTACGTGTTACATGGGTACAGTTTTTCCCCAGTGCCTATTACCTGTATTAAATGGTGCTTTTCTACTCTAAACCAATCTGTGAGTGCCAACATCACCAAGAACATGGAGGGAAGGAAGGAGAAAGAGGGAGGACAGGACAGGCCCAAATCCCTCCATCTTAAACCCTCTGACCCCCATGTACAAAACCAAAACCCCCCTGTACAGCACTCAAAAATTCTTCCCTCTACTTTGTGACTACTTCTGCTATAATATCTAAACTTTTGTGACTTTTTGTTCTTCCTGCAAGGTTGGTAAATCATTCCATGGCCCAAACCCAAAATCACAGCTGTTTCCAGCTGCCTGCCAGGGTCTCAAATGCTTCTGACCTGGGCCCGGAACATCCAAAAATGTCTGAGGGATATTTTGAGGTCCGACAAAGAGGATTTAGCATCTCAGTGGTGGTGGCACTCAGAATGTGATGCCCACTCTCTGTATCCCTCACTTGTGCATTCAGAGTCCATTGGTAATTTGATAGCACTGAATATCACCCTGGGCTTTATTTTGGGATTAGCTATGGTTTAGAGGAATTCAGCTTGGATGCTCCTAGATCACTCTGCAGTGCCAACTAGCATATGAAATAAGGCTACAAATGTCAGATTTTTTTCCTACAGTTCATGAATGCTGAAACAGATGCACTGTTTTTAATCCATGTGTCAGACACAGTGAAACAATGAGACTAATGCTGAGTTGGAAATTGACTTTTTGGTCCCTGATACCCTTCTACTCAGGGTTCTGCAGAAATTTGCTCAAGAGGAATATTTGGATTCTATTAGAAACAGGAGAAAATGTCCAGTAATTCTGTGATTACCTTTACATGGCAGGACTTTCTTGTGTTCAGTTATTCCTTTTGACTTGGAGTCTGTTCATAGTAAACTTGTTGCTTGAGACATCAAGTCAAAGAGAAAACTTCAGAATAAGTGTTCAAACAGAAACCTAAACTGACAAACACCTCCAGGGTGAATGTTTTCAGGCAGCAGAGTATCCCAGCTACCACACAGGCTGGAAAATGCACTTATTAGCAAATACTGAGCTAAAAGTTCCTGTAGTATTATCAGCTTTGAAATCTGTCTCTTAGTGGTTGAAAGTAGCACATTTGGGGGTCCAGCAGACTCTGAGGTGCTGCTTCAGTCTGTACAAGTGTAAATAATTTCAAGAGTGAGTGTTGTGTGGGTGGGGAGATGTGTAAAGCCTTGAGCAGTGATCTTCGTGATATTAATTTTTAGGTATTCTGGTACAAGTGGCTTTCATCTCAAGAATTCTTGCATATTACAGGTGGATTTAGGTGGCAACGACCCAGAAGTTTCTAAATGCAAAGGTTCTGCTACCTGTCCAGAGCAAATTGTAAATACATAACACTCTTAACTCAGTAGCCACACATGCTCTTCAGACTTAGAGGTGATGTTTGCAGTGATTGTCATTTGAAAAGGTTTACTTGGGCATGGGAGTAATTACTGCTGATGGATGCCAATGGGTTTAGGTTTCAGTGCAGAGAACTTAGCTCTGCTTATAGGATTTTGTTAACACCTCTCACTGGAGATTAACCTGATCTCCCTAGCACAGGAAATTAAAAATCCTTTGACAGTCATCTTCAGATTAGGAGTGGGAAGGCAAGATGAAGTGTGTCTTAGCCCCTTAGCGTGCACCTTTCTCTTCTATTTCCTAGAGAGAGGTAGAAAAGTTGTAGAGATTAAAAAGAAATCCAATGGTACTGACAAGCAACACATCTTTCCCCTGGGTTATGGTGCTTCTCACTTCTCTGAATGTTATTCAAGTAGCTGAAAGTGCTTTTATGTTTAAAATTCATCTTTCAAAGCTTGTACCTGAGAAAGGGGTAAGTCATTGTAATTTTTCAAGTGTTTTAATCCTTGGGTAGTGGCCATAAATATTTAACAGTGGCTACTACAGCACGGTTTTAGTCTTGTGGATAGACGTGGGCATTACTGTGGTGCAGGTAAGAAATGAGAAACTGGGGGCAGTAAAAAAACCTTAATAACTTCCTTGTTCTCCCAGAACTTGTGGGTTTGTGCTGCTAAGCCCCATCACAAAAAAAAAAATCTATTGAGGTGGTTTTCTTTCTGTCCTGCTTCTGTCTCTGCCTTACCCCAGCAGGACGTGCTGTCAGGGGTCACTGAGATGCTCCTGGACTTGTCTGTATGTGATGCCCTTCTGCTGCTTTAATCAACAGGCTCTTTGCCTCTGCAGCTTCCAGAATTAAAATGAAGTTTGTTTTTTTAATAATTGCAGATGGAAAGTCTCTTCCTTCCATTTTGTTTGTAATTCCTTGGATGTAATGTTGCCAAGAGCTGGCTTTGTTGCCCTGGTGGCACTGGATATAGGCAAGGTTTATGTCTGGGGGAGGAAACCAGATAAACTCCTGAGGATTCAGTTCACTGGGTGTTTTGTACCCCCCTCCTCAGGCCAGTCTCATTTTGTGGCAATTCAGTGTTTCAGTGGCTGCATCAGCCTTTTATGAGTGGAATATTGCACTGAGAACTTGACTTGTATGAAGGCTGCATCTCAGCTTTTCCAAACCACAAGGAGCCCCAGGAAAAGGCTCCCCTCCCAAAATCCCAGGATGTTCAGGGTGGAAGGGACCCCTGGAGGTCACCTGGACCAAGATCCCTGCTCCAGCTGCAGGAGCTCGCTGCTTTTTGGGGACAGCAGGGACTCCTCAGGCTCTGCTCCCATTGCTGAGTGCTGGGGAACCTCCAAGGGGAAGGGTGAAGCATGAAAAGAGAGAAAAACCAGGAGTGGGTGAGGACTCAGTGCCTTCTGTCACTTCTCTCTGGCTAAATGCTCTGTGTCAGTGGCTGCTGGCTTTGGGGCTTAATGCACCTGGTTTTCTTTCTGGTGTTTCACTTTTATCCAGCTCATAAAAATAAAACAGTTCTGTGGTGGATTTACTGTGCCTGGAAAGCAGCTAAGAGGATGGAGTGTGCTGTAAATTTCTGATGGAAGATACTGAGGGTTTTAAGTGTAAAAATTAAGAGGGTTGTTGTGATCAGTCCTTTTGGGTACAAATAAAAAGCTCCTGCTCCTGTAGGTGTGTCTGCCTGCATCCCTGTGGACAAAAATGACACTGGAATACCTGGGTGGGTGAATTTAGGAGAAGTGAGCTGAGCAGTGGCAGAGTACGTGTTCAGACACCTCTCCTAAAGTCATGTACCTGCTTCTTTCATCCAGCTTAGATGCAAATAATTTCCTTGGTAGGAAAATCAAAAGCCTAAAAGGCAAACTGTCCCCCCTCCCTTGCTGCCATGGGCACTTAGAGCTAAACTCCCTTTGATATCCTAATTTTTAAAGCTACTTGGTGCTAGGCTGATTCATTTTCATAATCCTTTGACTGTAATATGTGTATTTTAGTCATTGAGTGTGTCACTAAATCATGAGTTTGGATCTGAATTCTCGGTAATTTAGGAAATTCAAAAGGTGGTTTGGGCTGGTTACATTTTCATCCCTTTTGTTTGCCTCCAGTTTTGCTACTGGAATTGCATTCCAGTGGGAACTGGAAGTATTTAAATCCTCCTAAGGAGTGATGGCAATTGGGTGGTTCCAGGCCCTTAGTGACCCCTGAGGTGTTCTCTGTGCTCCTGCTGCAGCTGTGCAGGTGCAGAATCACCCTGCAGGGATTATTTGTCCTTCCCCATGATGGGAAGTTGTTGTAAATCACCACAACCTGGTTTATGTTGTCTTGATTCAGCATGTCAAACAAACAACCCCAAAGCACACCAGAAAGCTGCCTGAAATTAGCAACATCACAAAAGATGCCATTCCCTCCTTCCCAAATTCTGCAGCTCCTTCCTTCACTGTTGGGTGTGATTAAATGGAGAGGCAGGATGAACATCACTCAGGAATGCCAAATCCTGACTCCAGTCAGCTGCTGTGAAATCACAGAAGGTACAGCAGAGAGATAACAGGCTCTGGTGTAAAATAAATACAGAAAAATTTATTAACTTGAAAGAATTTTGTTTAAACATCACCTGGCAGCCTATGCATCAGAGGAGATGAAAATACAGAGTAGAACAAATGGAGGAAAATAAAGGTCTGTGTTCTGGTAGTTCTCTACTTTGATGTGCAGTGTGTGCTTATGAGATAGTTAATAACTGTTAAACAAGAAGGAACAGGAAAAAGTCGAGCTCAAAAGGAAATTAATTTTGAAGGCCACATTCTTGAATGTCAGAAATCAGATAGATAAGGAGAAAATTCTAGTGTCAACTGTTAGGGGTTTTGTACATGATCTAACTTTAGATTTCCCTGAGTTAATATAAAACTCCTTAATTTGTCATCCACTACTATTTCAAATCATCTGCTTCTTTATTTCGTACCACTGAAGAAGTATGAAATGAGGAAAAAATAATTCTGATGCAGGAGACAGGAGCAGTTTAACCTTTCCTTTGACATTTCTATAAGACATTCACTGATGTTTATTTTATCCAGAAAGTTGTAATGGAGGAAATCGAAGCTTTGGGAGAGAATGAGGGGAGGGGGAACAGTTTTCAATAATGAAAATTAATCCAAATTGTCTCTTAAATAAGCAGTCTTTGTTGTCTTTAATTGTTCAAGTTAGGCACTGCCCAGGACAAGTGGGACCAGAGCCCTGTGCCTGAAAGTTCTGGAAATTGGGGCAGAGTTTGGCAGGCCAAGCCTAACCCTGTGGGCTGGAATCTCCCAGAGCCTTCTGCACCAGGGCTGGAGTTTCACCTCTGCCCTTTGGGGACTTTGTGCAATTTCATTTCCTTTTCTTTTCCTCCTTTTTGAGGAACTTACAGCAGCAAACATTTGAAACCTGGCTCGTGGTTCACCGTGCAGGCAACGAGCCTGGCAGTTACAGAAAACAGCATTTCTAGCTGACCCAAAGCCTTATGAAATGAGAAATCTGGGCAACTACTGCCAAGGTGTGCGAAAATCAGATTGAGACACTTCCACTCAAGCCTGGCTTTCTGCTTTTGAACAGATTGGAGCTGTGGTGACATCACAGATGGAAGCTGAAAATATATTCATTCTCCTGAGATATTCTTATCTAGAATGTTGAGAGGCCTGGTTTCTATCCGAAGTGTCATATAAATATATGACTAAGTGGAAAAATGCTTTTTAACTACTGAATGTGATCTTTCTTGTTTGCCTCTCACAAGTCAAAGCGAAGCTGGCTGTGCTGTCAGTCCCTCTGCTACTTTGGGAGTGTTCTCAGGGAGAGAAGTCAGCTCTATTTTGCATTTTCTTTGTGAATTTACCACCAAAGGTAGTTTTTAGTTCGACCAGGCGTGTTTAAGGATTTTTTCATTAGTTACAGATTTTCTTAGGCAGCAGCATGTTTTTGAATGAACTTTCTGCATGAGGAACAAATCAACTTTCTGCAAGTGACACCAGAAGAAATGAGCTTCAAAATAAGCTTTTTCTCCAGTCTTTATTAGGTGATTCATGTGCAAGGCAGTCAACGATTTGTTTGAGGAATCAATAAACCCAATTACGTGATTTTTGCAAACACGAACACATTTTGGTGTCAAAACCATGGAAAATTGTATCCTGACCCAAAAGCTGAGGTGAGGATCAGGCCGCCCTGCTCCGAGGCACGGGAAGCAATGTCACAGCCCGATTCTGAGCCAGACTGAAAATCTGTCTGAGCATCTGTCTGCTCTTCATGCTGAGGAGGGCAATCTCTGCTCATCCATGGCCTGGCAGGACCTTTCAGCTAAGGAGTTGATAATATAAATAATAATTTATTTATTTTATATATATATATATATATATATATATAAATATATATATATAAAAAAAAATAAGAAGTTATTTCCCTTTCTTGCTCTTTGACTTTCATACAAGAGGGAATGTCAGAAGGAGGGGGGAGATTGATACTATGCAGAATCCAAGTTGGAAGGTAAAGCAACCATTTGCGTGGAAAATGAGGTTATAAAAAAAGAAAAAAATAAATAAACAGTCCAGTCATTGTCCAGTTTTATTCAGGGATTCTACAAGAGAACTTTATGAGAAACTTCAGGGGAAAAAGTATCAATCTTGGCGTGATTGTGGCAATTCTGTAGAATTCAAGAGAGGGATTATTTCAGTAGGATTCAAGCTGCACTGTATTAACACAATTTCAGTTCTAGACTAGCTGGAATATCTCTGTGAAGCTGTTGTCAGACCATAGAACACTCCAGGCAAATGGTTTCATTTCCTTTGTCCAGCTTTCCAGCCACTGTTTTATGTCCTTTGTGGCAGTCTCAAAGCAAATGATACAGGTTGAATTTTTCTGCTGTGTCTACAAATGATGAGGTTTTTGGGCACCTATTAAGTCCTATAAATAGGGCAGTTTTGGGCAGAGAAAGACTTTGTTTCTATTGCCTCTACTCTGCCTGTTCAGCAGCTGTTTAATAAGAGTTTGGGTTCATTTGTGGTTAAATCAATACTGTTAATGAGTATATGTGATGTTTATTAAAAAAAAAAAAAATCAAAGAATCATTTAGGGGAAAAAAACCCACAACCAAATGAAGACAATTTCACTCATGTCCAAGTCGTGTCTCATTTCATACACGTTTCAAGGCTCCAGAGAATCTTACAATTCTTTTATTAAGTAAAAAGAAAAACTGTAAAAGGGAGCTCAGTTGGTACATGCAGAGTGTTGGCACCTCTGCTAATTGAAAGAGAAGATAAAATAAACGTGTGAAGAAATTATTTCTAGCAGTTTTCATCTCTGAATTAGTGAAAGCAGGTTATGAAAGCCCTGTCTAAAGTTCAGCAGCAGTTCACCTTTTAGTACTTGTCTGGAACTTAGGCAGCCACATCTTTAATTGCATGGAGAAAGGGGGGAGAAATTCCATATATGAATGTGAGTGACCCAAAGAAATTAGTAACTATTCCCCAGGTGATTTTTACATATGCAAGTGAATTTCCATCTCTTGTCATCCTTTGATACAAAAGGAGCGGGTCAGGCTCAGCTCAGCCCATGTTTTCCATCCCACCTCCTCCTGGGTTCTTGCAGTGGGCCAGGTCCATGTTTGCTGTCATTAATTTCAATTTGGCAGTGTTGATTTACAGTGCCAGAGAGTTTGGCCTGGGTTTTGAAGAGGCTGGCTAGCTGGAAGGAAATATCATTGCATATTCAAAGGCTCTTTTATAACCACCATGGAGTAATTGTGAGTATTTTGGTAGTTTCAAAAGAATAGCAACTCACAGAGGGAATTAAATTAAGCTAATGAAAGAAAACCTTTTACTTAGAACCAATAAAACGTATTAGACTTTGCAATAATCTGTCTGAAGTGGTTTTGAAGCCCTTTGCCTTGATTTTGTTTGAAGCTGAATTGGACAGTAAATTTAACATACTGTGGGAAGCGATCTTGAACTGGTGTGGGGAACTCTTAAATTGGATGTTGGAGCTCTCACTCAACCCCTGCAACCACAGAGGAATTGAGGGAAAGATCTCCCTGAATGATCAGGCTTTGCCTGGCTGAGATAGATTGGCTTTTGTAGAGGAAACTGAAACAAAACAGCTTCTGGGTGATTTCCCAGTTTGAGATGGGAAGTTTTGGGTGATTTCCCATCCTCGTGGTGGGGAGACCCTTCATGTGCCCTCTGCTCTGCCCAGCTGTGTCCTGGCCATTGTTAGTGAGGTCTGGAGCTCAGTGGGTCACTGGCCTCACTTTTTGCATGGTAGCTCCTGTGATCTGTGTGTTTTCTTTTCCCTTTAAAAGATTTTAATGCAAAACAACACTGAAATTGTCCTGTCCAAGTAGCAATGAATATTTCATAGAAGACTGTGATGCTGCTTGGCTTCAGATTGCCTTTCTCATTCCCCTGCATCTTTTTCTCTGTGTAAAATAACCTGGCAATCAAAATAAGAAACAAATAATATAAAAAGAAGGTTCATTAGAATATCACCTTTTTATTGTTAAGATCACCACTCATTTAAAAAATGAATGAAAAAGCTTTTACAGGTTTATGGGAGCTTTTATAAAGTATTTAGTTACTTCTCGGATTTAAGCTACCATTTTTGTCATCATAACATATTGACAAAAACTCCTGTAGGAAAATGACATTTATTATTAAAAATTTCCCTGGGAAACTTCCAGCAGACAAAAAAAATTTGCTAGCTAGAGCTATTCCTCCTTTGTTCTTTTTTAGCTGCGCTTATCACAATACCAAAAGTTCATTCTTCATAATTGGAATAACCATAACTTCTATCCAGTAGTTCCTGTAAAATACTATCTTAGTGCATTTATTTCATAACCAGTTAAGGTGTTCTGCCTGCCTCGAGGCTTTTTCTGTCATGTCTTTTCTGTAAGCAGAAGGCAGAAGATTGAGTTTTGCATTGTCAGAATGTTTATTTCTCATTCAGGGTGTCACACAGCTTTTTCTGGTGTTCACAACAGGCTCCAGAGACAGTTTGCCTCTAAATTCTGTGTTTTTTGCAGTGCTGTACAGAGATTTTCCCCAAACCCAAGGAGGCTCACAACCTCCCTGCCTTCTTTGGGGAAAATGCTAATCCACCGAATTTTCCTGGGCGTTGTTTGATGCATAAACTCGTATTTGCAGATTTCTGTTGAAACAAATTAGGAACAGAAAGTTTCCTAGTAACCACCACCTCCTTCAAGTTTTATCTAGCAGATAAAGTAAGAGATGTTTGTTCTAGTGTGCCTGTGGCTTATCAATGCTGTTGTCAGAAAGCAGGCACATTATCAAGCAGACTACAGGTGGTGTTGACATTTATGGATCCCATTTTCTCTAAATAGGCTCCTTTAGAATCAAAATCGTATTCAAAAGCTGACTTTCAAAACAGTGTTATTTCTCTTTGAAGAGGGAATTTTGTGAATTCAGACAATTAGCATTTTTAACAGCTTGCACTTTAGAAAGAAGGTAAGAAAGTCAGCACCCACAGCTCTTCCATGAGGGATTAAGTAACTTTTAAACTGGAGGCATTCTCAGCTCTCAGTAATTAGCTCTCCAATGAAACTTTGCTCCAAAACTGCTTTAAAACAGAATTAACTTTGCCTGGTTCTTGTGCAAAACCTGATCCTCCTGCAATGCTCCATAATATCATTAAATAGGAAACATGGCATTGCTTCTGAAAAATATTTTTAGTGAAAATGACCACATGCCAAAACAGACAAAGCTCCTCTCCCTAGTTCTAGAGGTCTCATTTTCCTGACAGTCATCCCTGCCCAGCTGTGCCTCCTGCAGCAGCCCTGGCAGTGCTGCTGCTGGTTTTTGGGTGCCCTGCAGTGCCAGGTTTCATAGCAGCAATGGTTTGATGGTTTTTGGTGCCCTGCAGTGCCAGGTTTCAGCAGCAGCAGTAGTGTATGGTTTTTGGGTGCCCTGCAGTGCCAGGTTTCAGCAGCAGTTTGTGCTTTTTGGGTGCCCTGCAGTGCCACGTTTCAGCAGCAGCAGTTTTTGGGTACCCTGCAGTGCCAGGTGTCATAGCAGAAATGGTTTGATGGGTTTTGGGTGCCCTGCAGTGCTGCCAGCAGCCCCCAGGCTCTGGGACATGCAGTGCATCTGTGCCCTGAGCCTTTCTTCTCAAGGACACCTGAGATTGTTTCCTTGCAATCAAGGCAGATTTTTAATGAGAATAATAAGAGACAGTGGCTGCTGCTTCCCTTTATTCTGCACCTTTTCTTCCCTCTTGGGCAAGTGGAATTCCTGCAGGAATTGCAAAGGATCAGAGTTGCTCTGAGGGCACCTCAAACCATCTCAATATCCTTGTCCATGGGAGGGACTGGGGACAAAATACTGGACTGACTTTACATTTTATTTCCACTTCATTACATCTCTGTTTGAAAAGATTTTTGTTTTCACTATGCCAGGAGTATGTTGCCATTTCAAACATCATTTTAAGGCATATTAATTTGGAAAACACATCTGAGGCACAAATGTAATAACTGAAACATTTTATTTACCATGTTTCTAATACCTAGGTAACTGCAAGGATTGCGTGGGCTTTTTCCACCCCATTTAAAAAGAAATTGCATCTGGGTCATGCTGAAAGCTGAAGAGATTTTAGCCCAGCTGGTGTTTTGTAGTTCTTGTTTGTTTTCCCTCTGCAAAGTAATAAGTGAGGAATCATCTTGAGAATTGCTGAAACCGTTTCCTATATGATACTATGATTTTTTTAAAAAAGTGAAACTGTGTTTTGCTTGGCTATAAATCCTAACGTGGATAAAAGAGAAACAAATCTCATCTGCAACGTTATCACACGCCTCAAGCAGCAGGAGAGTGATTTTCCCCTTAATAAAAAAATTGCTTGTTTACAAATAATAAAGACAGAAGACACTTCACATTATAATGGGAATGGTTGCTAAACTGATATTCTTTAAATATGAAAATCTAGTTTTAAGAACAAGAATTGAGAACCTCCAGGATTCTCTCTGGACGATCAAAGACTTATTTAATAATTCCAGTTGTTTGAAATGCATTGCAATTTGTAAACCTGCGATGTGAATTTGCACTTCTATTAAAAAATATCAAAGTCACCTCCCAAGGCTCTTCAGGTGATAATATATTTCTTTTAGATGGGCAAACTAAAGCATGGAATAATTAATTAGTTGTTCCAGGTCAGTTAGCTTAAGCCCAAACCACAACAGAAAGATCCCAAATGTCCAATATGCAGCAGAAATCAGTAAACAAACAACTCCTGACATGCTCTTCTTTGAAACCATGTACAGACTTCTTGAGATCGTGGTGAAGAAATAATGCTGCATTTCCATAATGCACCACGGACTCAAGTGTTGAAACTTTGAATGGTTGCTTTATTGTTTTTTTCCCTTTTCTTTCTCTTTGCTTGGCCAAGAGCAGGAGCAGAGCAGTGCTGGGGTTTGCCAGGGAGGGTTTGAGCAGTGACTGAGCAGAGCTGGTGCTGCCAGCCCCCTGTGAGGGGCAGTGCCCGTGTTCCTGTGCACTGCTGTGCTGGACTGGGGTGTGTTCTGCACAGGATCATCATTTATTGCTGCCTTCAAACAGCCACAGAAAGAGATTCATAATATTCGCTTTAACAGCACTGCTGTACAGATGTTTAAACGAGTTAGGCAGTGGTTTTCAGACAGCTGCTGTTGCTCAGCAGTCAGAAACAGGGATTTTATTTCTAACAGTCCAGCACAGATCAGACAAAACCCAAGACCTGTGTTAACCTCACATGCAATCCTCTTGTAAGAGCAGCTATTGTGTGTTCATTGGGCTCCACACTTCTGGCCATAATCTGACTGGGAAAACTTTAATTTTAAGTCACTGGTTCATTCTCATCAGTGCAGCATTCAGCAGGAAATAAGCAGAAAATGAATAAAGGAAAAATAAACCATATGTATATATATTTTTAACCATACATAGTATTTTTAGTTGTACATATTGACTTTTTTTTTTTGAGTGTATTCCCTTCAGCCTTTGACCATCTTCACTGAACTGCTTCAGCTCTGGCCACTCCTTTATATGAAATTATTCCTCCCATGGCAGGTCAGTGCTGCTCCATCCTCTGCTGTGCCCTCCCAGGAAGGCAGGGGTGGCGCAGGGCTTTGTTCTTCCTCCCTGCACACCCTCTCTGGGGAGGGGAAAAGATTGCCCCTCATTTTCAGGTCCTTCTTTTCATGTGGAAAGTGCATTTCCACACTTGGTGCTCTGCTGAATTTCTGTAGTGCTGCCTAAAGGTCGAGCAGCACAGCCTGCTCCAGAATTGCTGGGAATTCTCAGGAAAAAAGGGTGAATTTTGTTTCTACTGTTTTATACAAACAAACCAGATAAATATGAGCAGGGGGGAAAGGCAAACTAGATCTGAAACCTTGTTATGTCTAATTCTTTCCCCAAAATCTGTAGCCTGGTACTGATCCAGCCCATGTTACAAGTTCATACACTGCCTAGAGAAATAGACATAATTGTTTCATTAATTTCAAGATTATAATTAAGTCTTCTTCAGTGTTTTCAATCCTTTTCTCACAATGTCTCTATGAATAAAACATCTCCCAATGGTATATTGTCTATTTTTTAAACATCCTTCTGGATTCCTCTCTAAACTCATTCTAAATAAAGATACCATCTTGAACAGTACAGTAGGTCAATTTGCTTTTTACAAATTAGGATTTCTACTATTAATTGGACAGTTTCTAAAGTATGGCGAATCAAGGATTCATAATTGTGTCTTAAAAGACTTGTACAAATACATGAATGAATTTTTCATGCATTCTTGATTTGTTAAAATGTGTTCGTTTCTCAGCGGAGAGAGAATAATGGGAACGATACTAAAAAAGGCCTTAATTTGTGGGCAGAGGAATGAGGAAAGGCTTAAAAGGCATTAATGAAGTTGGAGGGGGATGTTCAGGTGAGAGGGGGGAAGGCTGGGTGGGGTGCAGCTCATGGAAGGGGATTTTGTGGGGTTGGAGAGAGGAGAGCTCTGCAGAAATGGGTTCTGAAGGAAGAGAAATTCAGAGGTGGGAAGGGAAGCAGAGGGAGAAATAGCTGGGGCAGGTGGAGGAGAGAGAAAGGAGGCAGAGAAGCCAAGAGCACTCAGCAGCTCCTTGGAAAGAACCAAATTTGTGCTAATCCACCCCAAAGGGAGCAGAGGAGGGTTCCAGGCTGGAGAGCCCTTGGCAGGGACTGGGGTCGGCAGTGGGCAGGGCTGGCTGTGCCCTGGGCTCCTCTGGGCTCTGCTGGGCATTTCCTGCCAGGAGAGAAATTCCCCTTTGAAACGAGGAGCTTTGGGAAATCTTCTCACAATTTTGTGCCTTTGGGAGGCTGTGGAAGGAAAGCCTGTGCTCTGCAATCTTTTCCATGTGTGTAACTCTTCCTCCTGGGCTACCTGCATGTGATACCCACCAATTTATCACCAGGAGCTAAGGCACTTGCTGTCCACTTCTTTGTCTTTATGTTGTTCAGTTTTATTATTTTTATTATTTTTTAACTACGAAAATATAATTCTAATAAGGCTCTTGTTTTTTTCCATTCTAGAAGGCAGATTTGTATTTAAAATTGCCTGAAAAAACTTCAAATTCACAATAACTGTGTGGACAATCTCAACACTTATTTTTAATTCAAAAGAAAACAACTGATAAATAATACATGTTTTCTCTGTTTGTTATTGGAAGGTTGAAAAAACCAGAAGTCTGTTTGTGCATATAAAGTACAGCATCATCATTAAATAAAGAACAGTTTATTCCTCTGGCTTTCTCCTTTATAATACACATCAGTACCAAAAACAGGGGGAAGATTTTTGTTTTCTTTCAGATAAAATACTTTTACTTTATTATTAATGGTGATTCAGATTTAAGCTATGGGATCTTTCACACACTTTGAATCAAGATGCTGTTGAAAGTGTCACTTTCTGTTGTAATGATTTTTGTTTCATTTCTGTTTTGTAAGGCCACTAGCTGCAAAAGAAAGAAAAAAAAGCAAATAATTTTGTTTTCTTGGTTTTAATAACAAATGCCTTAGGAACTCTGAAACAGTGGATTTAGATATCTTAAAGAGGAAATCATGCAGGGTGGGTAGCCTGTGTGTTTTTAAAACTCATAGTGTGTTTTTCCTGTTCCAATGGACTTGGGACTTGCTTTACCCAGCAGCCAAAGCTCACAGAGCCTGCTGGAATCAAATAATCTCTGAAAACTTTGTCAAAATTAATTTACTGATTCCAAAATTGTGCTGGGACATGAAGTACTGGCAGGCAGGCAGATGGAGAATGTCATTGCTTAATTGGCATTTCCTCTGGAAACAAAACTTAAAATAACATAAGACTGTGTGTGTTTATTGGATCAGACCAAAGCTGTGTCTGGTGCAGCGTGCTGTGGATGGCAAAGAGGGATGGAAGGATGAAATGGGCTGCAGCAATATTTCTCCATCATACTTTTTAACTTCAGAAACTTTGGGCTTCAGGATTTACTGAGTTAGAGGTTTTGCATTTGTATTTGATAGCCCTCAATGGAGAATACGTGGAGGGAAAAAGGCAGTTGAGCCCATAAAAGCTTTTTAGCAGCTGCATAATTGTGTGTTGAAGTATTTAATGAAATACTTTATTGAAAGGTGTGTGAAGAACCAAATAGTTCAATTATTTTGAACAGGACTGCCTGTCTCTTTTGAACTTTGAGGCTCTGACCACTTTGACAAAAGAGGAAGAAATTCCACATAAGGACCAGGTTTTAGATGGAAGTTGCAAATACTGGGAGACTTCTAATAAAAGGAGATTTTGGGAGCATTCTTATTGTAGGTGGTACTTTATGATAAAACCCTTGTGATGCTGGGGGTTCATTTTCTCTTTATTTCAAGTTTATGCTTTAATTGGACACTTCAAGCTCATTTCTCTGCAGGAGAGGGTTTGAACCTGGCTGTGATCTGGGGTGCTGGGCTGGCAGAGGGAGGAGTTTTCCTCTCAGCTCAGTAAATGTCCCAGTGCTGCATTCTGCACAGGTCAGGGAGTGCATTTTAACTGACGTTGTACAAAGTCAGAGTCAAATTAAAAAATATGCTGCTCAAAAGCCATACCCTGAGGTACCTGGTTTGTGTCTGAACGAGCATTAAAAGAAAACAGCAAGCCAGAAATCACCTGCTTGTATTAAAAGGAATTTAAATTCACATCTGAAATGCGACAATGGTCAAAGTGGGGAAAAAAGGAAATTTCAGCCATCTGATTTTTATTGAGCATCCCTCAGGGAAGGAGACAGGCAGGAAAATAAACATTCCAACCTTCTGAATTTTCACAGGACAAATCCCCTTGTTGGGACACTGGTAATTTGTTGCATTAAAATGTGGAAAGAGCACAGCCCATGCAGGCCTGTTCCTTTGTACCTTGAGGAATCCTGGAGGCACTGGGACCATTCTTGAAGTGCTTTTACGTGGGGTGGGTTTGGGTTTTTCATGCTCTGCTGAAATCTCTCCTGTCTTGGTGAGTACAAGTCTGAAAGTTTTGATTCTTATCTACCTCCATTGCTACCAGGACGACTTTATTCATGAGTTATTTATAATGTAAAAAAAGAAAAGAAATCTGGTGCTTGCAATTTTTAGAAGAAGTCTTTTTCATTTTCATTACAAGTTTCATTTAGTAGACAAGCACTGTGAAGGCTTCAGATTTTAATTAAATCATGTCCATTTTCATCAATTTGTCTTAAGTACAAGGGAAATATGAACTGAGATTAGTGTTGCATGAAGAGAGAAATCCATCTCGAGTTGCTGAGCTTTCTAGGAGTTAAATTTTTCCTCACATAAATCTGGCTATTCTTGCTAAAGCTAATTATTCACTTGTCCATGGTGCTCAGATGCTATGAAATGGACATGATAGACTGCAGTTACTTAATGTGGATGGGGACAGCCAAAAAACGTACATTTAAAAATTCTCAGGCCACTTATAATTTATTGTAATACTTGCCAAAGCATGAGAGATGCTTTCAAAGTTCCAAAAAAGGGGCAGCTCAATACTCCAAGGAGTGTACAACAAGTTATCCATGTGAAGGGCAGAGATATTTAATTGAAAATGTTCCAGGCTCTCTGGGATGTGGGAGAACCAAGGTCTCCCCACAGCTGGATTTTCCTATATACAGAAATAAAGACATTTTTCCCTAAGAAAAACTTTTCTTTTGATGAAGAATGCCTTTCTTTTTTTTAATGACATGCAGATGATGACTTAAAAAAAAAAAATCAAGGTTCATTTGTAAGCACTGTTACTTGTCCCTAATAAAATTAATATTCTCCATATTAGGGTTTGAAGTCAGCCTTGCAAAAAGGGGCAGACAGGTTACGGCAAAGTCTCATAAGATTGGCAAAGTCTTTTCCTAGATCAAGCATGTAGAAGTAAACCCTGGAAATGCTGATGTGAGCCTAGGAACCAGTGGATGTGCTGCTCTTCAGCTGAAATTTTTATGCTGAAGATTGCAGCCTTTAATTGCTGCTGTTCAGAGCAGCAGATTTTGCAGTAGGCAGTGCTAGGAAATGGCAGACAATAATAGACAAGTTTTCATTATCAAAAATCTCTTCAAGGTAACTGCTGCAATATCAGTGTTAATATTGCCATACTTTACCAAATGACTGCATTAATCTGATCTCCTGACTGGTGGCGTGATAGAGAACTATAAAAGGGAGATATACCCAAGTGATATCAATGCTTGACAACTTGAGTCTGAACTTTTCCAGAGGCTCTCAGGGTAGTTGAGGCATTTGCTTGAAGTCCAGTGGAAAACCAAACCCAAGGATTGAGTGGTGCAAACACCAGGGAGTGTTTGCAGTAACATGAAATGTAAATCCTGAAAGCAGCAAGGAGGAAAAAAATTGAAAAAAAAAAAAATATGACTTAATGTTGTATTTTAGGATCAAAAATATCTTAAGAGGGAATTTCAGCAAATAATGAAACTGATTCCAAAAGGGAAATGATGAAAGCCTCAGCTCATTATAGCTGAGCTAAACAGGCCAATGCACTCTAATAAGAATTCCTGCATCCTCTCTTGACAGACAGGTTCCTGACGTGATAGGTCTTTGATGTTTTACAATTTTCTGATTCCAGAAATATATTCATAAAGTGAAATCTGTTTCCATTAGAAACAGTCAATTTGGTGGGGGGGCACACTGGTGTAACATCAGGTAGTGGGAGAATAGAATATCCAAGAGGACAAACTTAAATCTGTGGGTTTGTACATGCTATATATGCTTTGGTGAGCTCATTAAATTATTACAGCATTTCAGAATTTTTCAGATTTTCTGAATGTTGATTTTTTTTTTTTTTAATTTGTTAACTCCTTACTTTTCTTTGCCCTGCTGCAATCCCAGCGTGCTTTAATGAAGGGAGAGATCTGCTGTCATTAGAACAATCTGGCAGGGAATTTTTAGGTGCTGAACACCTTCAGGACCTTTAAAAAGAAAGGCTGCACAGAAATTTCCTTTTATGTAATAATTAGGAGCTATAGGGTGGAGGTAAATCTGTGCAGTTTCTTTACACACCTTTTGGCTTCCTGGCCATGGACATTCACAGGGCCTTGAGTCTTCAGCTGATGGAGAATCTTTAGAAAATGTTTTTGAAAAGTTTGAGCTGAATGTGGCTCTGCCATCAGATTTCACAGGCTGAGACACCTCAGAGCTCAGCTGTCCTGCTTATTTTTTCTTCCGTCATTTCCTTTTTCCTTAAAGAAGACTGGAATTGGGTTTGTCAGGGCTTAAAAACGTGGTTCAGTCACAAAGGTGTGGGGGTTTTTCTCTTGCTATGCCTGAGGTACCCTGGTACAATATTGCTGTTCCTATGAACATTAGGGAAGGTTTAGGTTGGATATTAGGAAAAAAATTTTCACTGAAAGAATAATAAAATACTGGAATTGTCTTCCTAGGGAGGTGGTGGAATCACCATCTCTGGATGTGTTTAAAAAAAGACTGGACATGGACTTGGTGCTGTGGTCTAGTTGAGGTGTGAGGGCATGGGTTGGACTTGATGATCTTAGAGGTCTCTTCCAACCTCATATTTCTGTGATTCTGTGATTCTGTGATTCTGTGATTCTCTGATTCTCTGATTCTCTGATTCTCTGATTCTCTGATTCTCTGATTCTCTGATTCTCTGATTCTGAGATTCTCCAATCCTCTGATTCTGTGATTCTCTGATTCTCAGATTCTCTGATTCTGAGATTCTCCCATTCTCTGATTCTGTGAATTTGAAGCTCTCTATTCTTATTTGACCTTGTACTTACAAAGAAGAACTTTATAAAAGCAAAGGCACAAACAACTTTTGTATTCCCAAGCAGACCAAAGGACCAAAGTCATGGTAGGGTTGCTAAAGGCCTGAGCACGTGGGCTGCAGTATTTAAATCAATATTTCCACATTGCAAGGTTTTTCATTCCTTCCTAGCATGGATTTGGTGCAATAGTCAAAGTTTGTGCATAAATTACGATCAAAAACTGATATGTGAAATACAGCTTCTGTTTGTACTGGGTGTACAAAGTGCTGAATTCTTTTTAATGAAAAATATTTATCAGTGTCTCTGGAATATGAGACAGATCATCTTGAATTTTGGTGGTAGCTCTTTGCCTTATGGGAATTTCTCCTGCAGAAAAGAAACAAAGAAATTGTTAAGGTTTTAGGGAAGAGTAATTTTAATTGCCAAAAATACAATTTAAAAAAGACATCATAGTGTTTCTTTCTTTAGAGTAGATGAAAAATATTTTAAATTATTAATACAAAATATTTTTGTTTGTGTTTTACAAAGAAATAGTATCAGGATTTGCATCTTTGTTCTTTCCCTTTTAGCATGCTCAAAGTCAAATGAAATTTGGAGACATGATCAAATTAAGCCTTGATTTTTATTTTATTCTTTTCTTCAGCTTTGTTGTTAAAAAATTATGTAGGTTATAAAATTAGTTAACCTGAAAATAAAATTTATGAAATACTGTCTTTTTCATTTGGGACTGTATAATTTCCAAGGAATCTCAATTCTGTAGCTTTTGCTTACGTGCTATCATATATGGGTTTTTTTTTTCATACACTCAGTGGTTGGTAGCTGCTTTAGTGATTATATTGCTATTAGCAACAGAGTTTTTTAAAGTAGTGCAAAATCAAATATTTAAGCTGTTGTCAATCTGTAAAGGGAGGATTTTAAGCAAGGATCCCTGTGAAATGCAGACTTGTAACTTCCCAGTGCTTTGTGCATCAGGAGACTCTGGCGAGACTTAAATCCTCTAAAATAATGGAGGAAGCCACTCGTAATTCCAAATAATCTCATTGCAGCAGGCAGTCTGTGCCCGGGGCTGTGAGCCTGCAGCTCTGGGTGCCAGTAAAGCAGAGCAGTGCCCAGTGCCAGCCGGGGTGCCAGGGGTCAGCTCAGCCCAGGGAAGTTCTGTGCCCCACACCAGGCTCCTCCTGTGCTTCACACCGCGACACCAAATAACTCCCAGAAGCAGGCTGGATGTAAAAGGAAAGAAAAAGAAACCAAAAAACCAAACTTTATTTTCTGACTCCTCTATATACTCAATAACAAAAATAACAGAGGATTGGAGGGTGAAGCTGCCACCTCTCCAACCACACTGGTACAACCAACAGTCCATCAATTCTCTCTACCCACAAAGAAAAATACAAAAATACATTATTTACATGAACAGTGTGTAAGAAAATTCAGTTGAAATATGTAAATATCAAAAAGCATAAGAACTTTTAGAAAAACTTTAAAACTCTCAAAAGAA
Organism: Taeniopygia guttata; assembly: GCF_048771995.1. Taxonomy (NCBI): domain Eukaryota; kingdom Metazoa; phylum Chordata; class Aves; order Passeriformes; family Estrildidae; genus Taeniopygia; species Taeniopygia guttata. Next base: position 1,357,330 of record NC_133029.1, on the reverse strand, counting down.
CAGGGTGACACAGCTGGACACAGGCGGGGGAAGAGAATCAGTGTGGCTCCGAGGTGAGCTCTTGCTGCTTTTACAGGATGGGTCTGTTGGAGGTAGGAACAGATCTCTCACTTTTTAGAGACACGGTGCTCGGTCCCTCAGCCCCAGTTTTAACTCAAAACTCTTCCATTTCAATTATTCCTTGCTGTGTTTAACCCACTGAAGAGGGTAAAGAAAGAAAATTCAGAGCAAACAGCCATGAGCCCAAGTGATGCTCACCTGCGTTCCTGGCACCAGGGAACTGGAGAGGTTGGATGTAGGAATATAAGAAGGTAAAAGACTTTAGAAAGTGTAAAAATGACAGATAATAAATCCTAAATCTGCAACCAGCCAGGGTCCCTTCCCATTTGTGAGACACGGACCCATCCAGCAGAGTTGGACAGCAAAATTCTCTGCCTTGAGCCCTTCTTGGGGGCTTAAGTGCCAGCTAGGCAGGGAGGAGAGTCAGGAACAACATCACCAATTTCCAGCTGCTCTTCTGCTTGGGTTTTTTGGGGTGTTTTTGTTGTTATTGTTAGGTTTTTTATTTTTTATTTTTTTTTAAATCTTGTTTCGGAGCTCAGCACTTTAGGACTTGCAGGAGTGTTACAGACATCTGCAAAAAGCACTTGTATTTCCTTGCCCTGAACTGACTGCAGAGAGCTGCTCTGGGCTCCCACAGGGGCTGTGCAATCCATTATAAATTGCTTGACTAAAAGAAGGGTACTCTGTTCATGTACTGCTGCTGCCTAAGGCTCCTCTGCTAAAACATCCTGTTCACTGTATCACATTGCCATTCCCTAATTTTTATTAATAAATAAGCATGGCTGTGCTGTTATTTGCATACTTCTGGGTAGACTCTTCTCCCTTCAGTTTTAGAATGATGGAGGGGTGAATGAAATTGTGTGTATTGTGTGAAGGCTGAAGGAAAGGGAGCAACACAGAGATGCTAAATATTCATAATAAATGATGTAGGGAAGTAAATTGAAGGCATCACTAATTTTAGTGCCTGAAATTACTTCTTGGGTTGGAAAGGACCTTAAAGATCATCTTGTTCCAGACCCTCTGCCATGGCAGGGACACTTCTACTGTCCCAGCTGCTCCAAACCCCATCTAGCCTGGCCTTGGGCACTGCCAGGGATCCAGGGGCAGCCACAGCTGCTCTGGGCACCTGTGCCAGGGCCTGCCCACCCTGCCAAGGAGGAATTCCTTCCCAAATCCCATCCAGCCCTGCCCTCTGGCAGTGGGAGCCATTCCCTGTGCCCTGTTCCTGCATGTCCTTGTAAATCCTTCTGGAAAGCCTTTCTCCAGAGACACAGCACATGGGCAGTATTTATTTCTGTTCTCTGGCCCTTACCTGCACTCTGAGCTCTGCACCCCGCGCTGTTCCCCTGTGCTCAGTTCATTTGGGTTTCCTGTGGAGGAAGATGTTCCCGAGCTGTTACAAAGGCAGTAAATAAAATACTGCTTTTGCTTATCAATAGGAGTGGATGGGTTTTTTGTTCCTGACGTGTGTGGCTTTTAAGCCCTTATTTGTAACTGTGGAGTGGGCTGGTATGATGCTGAATTATATTTCCATCACTGATGGCCTCCTTATTCTCCATAGTTCTGTTTTGTCCCCACCACACAAGATTGCTGTTTAATTTGTGAGCTCTCTAACTACAGCCTGTGTGGAGAGTACATTTTTAGAGCAGCATGTGATAAACTAAACAGATAATAAAAGAACCTTGGATCTAGATTAAGAAAAAAAAAAAGAAAAAAAAAATCAGTTGGAGCTTTCAAAAGGAAGAGGTTAATGGGTTCCAAGGAAGAAATGGACTGGAGAGTGTTGTCATTCACTTGTACCCAGCTTTCATTTCTTTGATCAGGCTGAGTAATGACTGGAGGCACTTGCCCTGTCCCTATCATTATAATGTGCAATAAAATGAAATGCTGAGGACTTTCTGCATTAGCTGAGGAATATAATTGACCATTTGCTTGCAGATTCATGGCCTGGTGCTTATTTCAGAGAAGAAGTAAATAAATAGGACGGTTGGTTTTATTTTAAGAGTTCAGGTATACATAAAATGAAGTATCAGCTTGTACAAAACTCCTTCAACTTCATCTGAAACTCTGAAGGACTGCTGTCAGCTGTTTGGAGCTATGGAAAAGGAGGGAGCATCCTGAAAAATTGCCAAATATAATTTATACACATTCCTAAAAAAAAACAAACCTGACTTGAGTAGGGGGCTGTTTTTCAAGGAACCAGAATATTCCATAACTCTCCTTGAGAATTGTGAGAATTTATTTAAGATGAGGAATTAGGTGCTGAGCTTCTAATATCTAATTTTCATAAACATGTCACTAAACACGTCCATAAAAAAGCCCCAAGCAACTGTTACCCACTTCATCTTCCACTAGAGGAAAAAAAATTCCTGTCACTCTGTCTCAAAGATATTTACTTACTTGCTTTGGAATTTTGTTTTTAATTTGGTCAGCAAAACTGTTTGGAATGGCATACACTGGTATTTCACTGACACCAATATAGTTCAGAAATCCCTGAAAAAGGGAGATTAAGGATAAAATGAGAGAAAATCCTGAATGCCTCAAGCCAACTTAATACTTTTGTCTGTATGTGATGGAGAGCCTTCCTACAGGTCTGATGTTACTCAGAACATGGAATAAATGGATTAAAAGTGAATTACTCATAGGAAAGCAGAGTCTTCAGCAAACATTCTAAGAAATGCATATTTACTATTTGCAGAAAAACACTCCTTCCTTGGTTTTTATTTACAACCTCCACGTCACTAATTTAAAAAGCAGAAAGCAGTACAAGGTGCAGGTTTGTTCCTTGGTGAGGGGATCAGACTGCTGCCCACATTCCCAGGTGCTCCAAGGTTTGAGCAGTGACAGCCACAGTCCTGGGGCTGCCGTGCAGTTTGTCTTTGTCAGGACAGGAGCAATAAATAACACACACACAGGGTTTGCTGAGCACCCTGAGGAAAGCTGCTTTGCAGAAGAGCTGTCTCTGCCCATTTTCCAGCTGCTGTCCTGACTCCCAGTGCCCGTGTCAGGCTGTGTCTGACCCAGCAGAGAAAGGAAACAATTAAATGTCCTTTTTGTGCTCAGTGTGGAGTCAAAGCTGACAGCAGAGCCTGTGTGTTCCAGCTCAGGGCAGGGATGGATCCATGCAAGGGGCTGGAAGGAAAACACAAACAGGGCTGCCACGGGCATGACCCCTTGATAGGGAAAATCAGAGATGATATGGAAAATTTTTGTTCCTCTTCATTCGGGAAACTTGAACCCAGCCATTTTCTTCTTCAGTTTTCTTTAAGTTTTCTCTCACTTGTCTGTGGTTCCTGTGTGCATGGCTTATTTCCCCTGCACTGAGAAGAGGAAGCTGCAGGACAGATCATGTTAAGCAAACTCACTATGCTAAAGAACCTTCCCTGTATTTCTTCAAATAGATTAATGCCCATCCTTCCCCTTGTATTAAGGTCAGTTTATATTAAGCTGATTTGGGCAGATCCTCAAGCAGCTGCTAGAGATAGCTTGCTTGTAAACTTAAGAGAGTGCCAAAAATTATATTTCTGAGCATTATAACCTGCATCATACAGGAATTATAGCCACTAAAGCTAAAAGTTAAGTATCTCCCAAGATGGTTCTGGTGGTGTCAGCAATGAGCTGCTGCAGGAAGATTTGGAGTCCCCAAGCAAGATTAGGATTCCAACTGTACTTTTAGTGCCTCTCACCTTGGCAGCTGAGCAGGACTCAGTTTCCCTCCCTGGCTGAGGTGATTGATCAGCAATTGCAGGAGCTGGGGTATGGCCCACCACAGTATTTAAATCCTGATTTTCATCAGAGGACTGAGGTAGTGCTGGGGAATTGCTGGCAAAACCATCATTTTATAACCCAAGTGCAACTTCAGCCCCATAAATCCTGCTTGGGATGAAATGGAGGGAGCTTTGTCAAGCTGCATTTTGGTGTTTTGAAGCTATTAGATTCTGTCACAGTTGTGGGAAATTCTAATAAATAGTAATATTAGACTACATGTGGTCTCTCTTTAAATCATAAATCAAACTGCAGTTTTTTCTTTATTGTGTCTCTGTTTAAGCAAAATATTTTAGCCTCTGTTATGAATCTAAATGGGAGAAATAAACAGTCTGCTTTCAGGCTTCCAATATTAATATAGATTGTCTCCCAATTTATTTATCCTGCTGTTGTGCTACTGAAAATGTGTTTTTTGAATTGCATATTGCATTCTGTCATTTTGGGACAGGAGCTGGATTTGTCATGTGGTGAATCTGGATTTTCAGCAGCGAGTTCTACCCCACTGTCAGGCCGGTGGAGCTGACAGCTCTGCCCTTACCTGCATAAATCATGGCCCAGCTCAGCTTGACTTTGTTCTGCTGACAGCTCTGAGCAGCTCTGCCTTTCAGCTCAGGAGTGTGGAAGCCAGACTCAAAGCCAAGCCATACAAAAATACAAATAAAAAGGGTTTGCTTCCTTTTATGGTGGGTTAGAGAGGTGCAAAGGCGATTTTAGAATTGGGAAAATACACAGAGCGTGCTGTAGAGACAGAAAATATTAAAAATGCATTAAGGGGTGAACATTCCAATGTGATGTTTGGTTGTGAGGTGTAGGAAGGGGGGAAAATATGGTTTAATTTGGAAGAAAGTTAGAAAAGACTGAAGTAGGAGCCCAGGCTGATGTGCAGAGGATCCAAGTTGACAGGCACTGTCCCAGGCTGAGTACAAATGGTCAGGACCCTTTTAATAAAACCAGGAAAGTTCCTTTTACTGAGGATCTTTGCCAAGAGAGGGAGGAGAAAACCTTACAGATTGGATATTTGGGAGGCTTTGGAGGTCTCATTTTAAAGTCTGGATCTGCACAGATTTCCTGTGTGTGTCTTTTCTGTGCAGGGCCTCATTTCTCACAATTCAAAGAGGATGCTCACAATCCCTGGTAACAGAGATCCTGGGACAGCAGAACTTTTGCTTGAGGGGCTCACACTGGGCAGAGGAGCTATGGACTGCTCTGGCTGCTTTCAAGGAAAAAGAAATAACCCCTGTCTGATCTGCAGTGTGCTGTGCTGCTCCTCTTGTGCAGACACAGGGGAAGAGGTGCCCACTGACCTGTTCCACCAAAAGGAGTGAGCCAGGTCAGCACCTGAGATCTGATCAGGGTCCTGCTGGCAGCAATGAATACAGTCAAAATTCATGCTAGCATCATCTCCACCAGCAATGAATAAAGTCAAAATTCATGCTAGCATCATCTCCACCAGCAATGAGTAAAGTCAAAATTCATGGTAGCATCATCTCCATCAGCAATTAATAAAGTAAAAGTTCATGGTAGCATCATCTCCATCAGCACCTCAAAAGCTGAGCACAAAGCACAAATAATGCATCTGCCTGTGTCACTTGCAGGAAGATTTTCTCAAGAAAGAGCTCAGAGATGGGGAGAGGGTGGACTGAGGGGGATCATGCAGGGAAATGACCCAGCCTAAACCAGTGGGAGTAGAAAAGGCTATAGGAGTCAGCTCTCACTGTAATTACTGGCAAAAGCAGTAGGAGATTTTCAGTGTTGTGTGTGGTTTGGGTTGGTTTTTTATCTTTCTGGGTAATCAGTCCTTCAGGGTGCTTGCATCCACATCCTTTTCTTTGGTAGTGTTTCAGTGTTCTCATGCAAGTAGAAGCTGAAAAGCAATTCTCTGCAACTTGGAGGAGAGATTCCTGACATTATTTCCACCCAGGTTAAATGCACAGTGAGAATTTTCTGTGCACAGCATGTGTTATGCAGGATTTAACTGAGTACGGAATTCTGGTCATTTGCCTTGTCACTAGAATTGAGATTTCTTGGCTTTGCTCCTGGCCTCCTTCAGTTTCCTCACCTCATTTTGCCTGATAACCTGCCTTACCAAAAAATCTTTAAACGTCTTCACAGAAAGATTTTGTGTTTTGAGGGATTGATGTGAAAGTTATTGGATGCTGCACTTGGCAGTTGAGTCCCTTCAACAGAAACACTTCAGAAATCACAGTTACCATCTTTGTCCTTATTTTCCTACTCACAAACTTTTTCCTTTCTTTTTTCCTCTCTTTTTTTTCTTTCTTTTTCCTTCTTTCACAGTTGAAACATGTCTTTTTTTAATGCAGCCACTCAAAATAAACAGCAGGTGCTGTGGGTGTTCCCAGGCACATACAGCAATGCACATAATCCACTGCTGGACTGCAGGGAGAGCTATTTTTGCCATTAGCAGAGTGTGGAGCCTTGGCTCACACGCTGAATTCTGGCAAACTTTGCTCTGTTAAGTGCAAGTGGGATTTTATTCATTGTACAGTCTCCAAATAAATATATGTGCCTGTCCAAATGTATTGTTAAATTCTTCAGAGGGAAAGAGCTTAGAGTGGGAGACTTGCCATTTTTTCTCTAATTAGGAAACAAACAGAACAAACCAGGATCTGTAAAATAAAAACATTTATTTGTCCAAAAGAAATTTAAAAAAAATAAGCTATGATTAATGTCCGTGTCCTTTGGAGTTCCATGTAGGTGTGGAGTTTTTTCTTCCCTCCACTCTGAAACATGAAGGTGTCAGTATAAGGTGATTAAATCTAATCTGCTACCAATGGCATTGCTGGCCAGGATTTAACCTTCCAGCGGATAAAAGCCTCAGCCTCAGGTAAATTGGAAGAATTTTAGTACTTAGGGTTTCTTGTGCTGTAAATTAGGGAGGAATAGCTTGTGGTTTCAGCATTTTGTGTTGTGACAATTGGTAGCTCAGGGCACTGGGTATGGGCTGGTTAAAATACCCCCCAGGCTGGTTTAGAAGGTGAATCTTCTGCCTCTTTCCCTACAAACTATGAGCATATTACCATATTTTGTCCATTATGATTGCCAGAAATTAGGGTTTCCACTGGTGGGTATAGGGATTTGTTCTGGGCTGACAGAAGTTAAAATAGCCAGAAAATACAGAAGTGACTGTACCCACAGGCAGGGGTAGCTTCTTCCTCTGTGCTTTGTATTTTATTCCCTCCTCTTACACCCAAGTACAAACGCCCCCATTCTAATTCACTGTATGCAGCACGTGTTTCACAAGGCCTGTATTTATCAGTGTTGGTGAGGTTTTACATTTCTTAGCTCTGTAGTGCTCTATATATGTTGGAGGTTTCATGTTTCTCTTGTTTTCCCCCTGTTTCCCCCCAGTTTTCCAGTATGTGCCAGAAGATCCTTAATGTGTTGATTCAAACTGCTATATTTTCAAATGTAACTTTTTCTGCTTTTGTTTTCTTCTTGAATAAAAGAAATTCTCATTACATTCTCCTTGTGGTGTGTGTGTGTGTGTATAAAAAATAGTCTTTGAAATGTGAGTGTAACAATTTCTTCATAACTGATTTAACTTGTAAATTCATGGAAGTCTCATCAGAAATTCCAAGGATGTTCCTTGGGCCTGGCATCTTAAAAGTGATCTCTTTAGATGGCAGTGTGAAGTATTTGAGGGGTTGTAGCACTTTGACTACTCAGGAAGAATTAGTGCAAGAGGAAGTCAAGAACATATCCTCAGAATAAATCCCTATTACCATTGAAAGGATTCTGTAAGAGCCTAGAGGGAGAGAAAAGCAGAAGGTGCTGTTGTGAACTGGCATCATTTGAGTGGTACATAGGGCCAACATACAGAAAAATTATTTACAGTTTGTCCATATTCTCTTTGTCTGATTAAAGAGGATTTTTTAAACTTCATTTACCAGGTAACTGCCCTGAACTTGGGATAATGCAGCTTCTATCAAGTGCTAGAACCACCTGCTGCTCCTGCTGTTTTAACCATCCCAGCCAGTCAGCAATTTTTCCTTGAAAGGAGAAACTAATGACAAATAATTAACATTCAATTTCCTTCCCCTCCCTGCTGCTCTGGCCCTGGTGACAGCTCTGCTTTCCTCGGTGCTTGTGGCTGTGGCTGCCCAGCCTGAATTTGGGAACTCTGGATTAGCTTTAAGCAGCTGCCAGTGGTACCCAGAGAGAGCAGGCAGCGCCCAAACGCTGTTAGTTGGTGTCAGCCAGGCTGAAGGAGGGAGCTGCTTCTTTTTCAAGGGGTTGAAAGTCATTTTTGGAGTGGGGTGTGACACAAAAACACTGCCCTGCTTTGTCTCAGGGTCTGCACAGCCTCTGTGGCTGCCCACCGCAAGAAACAGGGGCAGGGGAGCTCAGAAATCATCAGGGAGGGGAAAGGAATGGGAAGAGGAAAGGAAAGGGAGAAAGGAAAAGGGAAGAGGAGAGGGAGAAAGGAAAAGGGAAGAGGAAAGGAAAGAAAGGAGAAAAGGGAAAAGGAAATGGAGAAAGGAAAGGGAGAATGGAAAAGAGGAAAGGAAAGGGTGAAAGGAAAAGGGAAAAGGAAAGGGAGAAAGGAAAAGGACAGAATGGAGAGGAGCTCAGTCTTAGAGCCTTCTGTTGCATTTTCAGCTGCTCCAGGTCACCAACTCTGTTTTCTTTTCTCTCGGCATGTCGGTTTTTTTAAGATTACCTTGAGGCTTAGTTCAGCTGTAGGGCAAGCCTGACTTAGCAGACTTTTATTGAAATCATTGTTAAACAAAAAAAAAAAAAAAAAAAAAGCAAAAAAAACCCAAAAAAAAAAAAAAAAAAAAGAGAGAGATGATGTGGCTGGTCTTGTGTTCATTTAGAGCAGCTCTGCCCATTCTGGAGGTGCTGATGGTTTACTCTGTGCCTGTGCTTAGAACATTGGTCATTCTTCTAAGGCTTGATCCAGAGCTAATTGAGGTCAGTGCTCCATCTCCTGTTACCTTGATTGAAGCTTAGATCAGTTTTTAGTGCTGCCAAATTGATGAAGCACTGCATGAATTTTGAACACTTTCTCATTGCTCAGTTAAAGCAGATGAGGGTGGTGAATGTATCTTTTGAAAAACATATGCAAATGTTATATATAGACATGGACTTGTGCTGAAAGCATGCAAGCATGCAGAAATGAGTGTGTTCTGTTGTTACCTTCGGATATTTTCTTCTTCCACAGCTGATTCTACATATTTTAGAGGTTTTGGTGGTTTGTGCCTCAGTATTTAGTGTATAATCGATACAATACTTAGGTTTCATATTAGTTTACTCAGTTTTCTACTGATCAGCAGATAACTTACCCTGGAACTTTTTAATGGACTTTTGACAGAGCTGTCTATCACACAGAAACTTTGCTACTACTGCTAATAAAATCACACAACTCTTCATTCTTTGACACACAATCCTCTTTGGGTCAATTCCACTTCATTTTGTACCCTGACATCTCCGATATTTTCTGAGCCTTTGAGACCCTTCATTGGAGTCCCAGAGGATAAAAGTGGGGAGTGAAATGGTAATTTTCTTATTGTCTCATGTGTGAAATACCACTGCAGACCTTATTCACATTGTATAAAAGCTTGATCAAAACATGGCTGTGGTACCCAAATACACAGAGATGCAGAAATGTTTCTGGATTTGTCAGATGCTTTGCTCTGTGTTGGCCACTGCTTTTTACTCTGCCTTGATGTCTTACTGCTCTCATTTTGCAGTGTCCCACGTCTCATTGTTTGTTTACTGCAAAATGTGTTTGGAGCTGATTTGGCACATCTTTAATTTACAGCAGGGATGTGCTTAAGGGTAGGCTATAATGCAAACTTTCTGTATGTTTACAAAATTAAAGGAAAATAATCGTTTTGAACATATTGCATCTGCTGCTGTTTTATGGGTGTGTTATAACAATTTTATGCAGCTCCATTTAACATGGAGCTAAAGCTGAGAACATAGTTTATTAATTTAGCAGGTTGAACTTTGAAGGGATTTTTGTTCTGCTGCAGAAAAGACATTGTAAACCAGAACTTAAGGCAGCAAAATAATAAAATTAAACAAGGTAATCATAAATTATCCCTATTCAGGAGGAACAAGTCCACTGTTCCCTCTTAGGGGAAAAAAATGAAGACAAGAAAGACAAACTTAAATATGCTATGAAAACGAATAGGAACACATTCATATTTGCAGTTGTTATGAGAAACAGGTTTGGTTTTTTTTCCTTCCTTGACTCGTTTTCATGTTTGAGTACAACTGTCCATACTTGTAACATGAGGCAGTTTAATAAGGTTAAGATTATTCAGTGCAGTATTAAAAACAAGGCTGCTTTAACAGAAATATATTGATAGTCTGCACTGGAGGAAAACTTTGCATCCAAGCAGTGTCTAACAGGTTTCTCTGACCTGTCAGGTGTTTTTTGTTACTGGACCCAGAAACAGATCAGAGCTGAGGAAGGTTTCAGTGAGCTGGGCTCAGGCAGAGTTTTTTTGGGTGACCCTGTGACCATGTGCTCCATGGTCCAAGGTTTGCACTGCCAGTCAGGTGTGGCCTCAAACCTTCCCAAGCCCAGCTGGCCTTTGAAGAGAGTTTGAAATGTAATTTCTGTTATGGAAACAGAACTTTGCCATGTGGTAAATGCCTATTTACTTCAGAAATGGGATAAATCCTGCAGTGAGGCACTGCATCAAAGGGCACCAATTGAAGCTAAATGTGGGTTGGTTCAGATCAGCTCTCCATGAGCTGTAAGGAGGGGACTGGGAGAGGGGAAATGGAACCCATGGCAGGAGGGAGAAGAGGGATGGAGAATTGCTCCCTGGCCTAATCCTACCTGGAACTCACAGGCAGAGAGTAGGAGTGAAAAGAAAGAGACCCTAATCCTAATATGCAAGAGAGCCTAATCCTAAAATAGGTATGAACTGTGTAGAGGGGTGTGGATTTTGTGGCTGGCAGTGGACTGAGAGGGTGACGTGTCAGATGTAAAGCTCAGCAGATTCAGATGAAGGAAGGATATATAGATATTTAAGCACTGCTTGTTCTAATGAAAAGAAGCCATTAAGTTCAGTTGGACACAGCCCTGTGCTGGAGCAGAACTAACAGCAGAAATTCCATTTATAATGGAATGGATGCTCCTGGTGACCGAGCTGTGACAGGAGACAAAAGGCAACCTTGTAGAATGTGTGGTTCTATTCCACTTTGAGCTGCCATCCAGTTTGAAAATTAACTCCTAAAGTTGATTTCCACTCTTAATTCTTCATTGAAACCTCCTTAGACACCTGGGACCATAAGTTGTGCTGTAGGTTTCTCCATGCATAGTTCATCTAAAACATTTTGCTATGAAAAAGAGTAACCTTTTCAGCAGAGCTTACAAAATGGGGTAGATTCTATAAAAAGCCAACACTGCTTTCTGAAATAGAGCAGTATCTCATCTGTTTTTCATCTGTGAATTTAGAGTCTTATTTTTTGCCTTTGTCCTTCACTCCATATCTCTATTCTAAAGATCCAGCAAAAATACTAATACTCCCTGGCAGCATAAGCAGGTCACAACTCAAATGAGCTCTGAATATTGTTCCCAAGGGAACCAAGAACTATGTCACACTTGCTTAATTTCAACATACATATATTCAGAAATTTTGGGAGTGAGGGTATACATTGAAAGTTATATTCTTAATGTATCCAAATGTGATGAAATATTTTATTATGTAACAGCACTGCTTGAAAGGGAAAATCATATTTTTTTCTTCCCATGACTTATTTACAGATGGTGGGTCAGAACTAAAAAAGCTATGAAAATGTAATACTATTAATGTCTAAATATTCAATACTGGATGAAAATAAGAATGGATTATGAACTTTTGTTTTGAGTGCAAGCTGGATAGTGTCTGAAATATCATTGCAGGTTCTAGAGAAAAAGGCCTGTAGAAATGAATTTTCCTGTCTGTAACATTAAAAGGGGTTTGCAAATGATCTTTATGTTAAGTGGATGCTAATGAGAAATGCTGTTTTATGGTGGGATTTCAAGGATGGATCTGCACTTTGCCATGCACCCAAACAGAAACATTACAGAAAGTTTCACGGCTACAAAAACAAAGCCATGCATGTAGTTGCCTAGGGCAACAGGCTGGTTTTTCTGACTCATTTGGCTGCATTAGAGCTCTGGAGAGATGAGCTGCTGCTGCTGTGTGGCAGGAAAGGTCAGCACATGGGGAGCAGGCTCTTGGCAGCGTGGGCTGTGCTCCTGGAGGAGTGCACCATCCATCCATCCATCCATCTATCATCCCTCCATCCATCCCTCCATCCGTCCATCTGTCCCTCATCCATCCATCCCTCATCCCTCCGTCTGTCCATCCCTCCATCCATCATCGATCCGTCCCTCCATCCATCCCTCCATCCCTCCATCCGTCCATCCATTCATCATACCTCCATCCATCCCTCCATCCACCCATCATCCATCCTCCCATCATCCATCCATTCCTCATCCATCATTCCTCCATCTCTCTATCACTCCATCCTCTTGGTCTCCTTCGCAGCTATCTGGGACCAGCACACATCAGTTTCCCTATTTCCCCATTCTCTGAAGAGAAGGTGTCCCTAGGGGCAGGGACTAGAGCTGTTTGTTACACAACTAACCAGGTTGGAAGGGCCTGTAGGAGTGCTGTTCATTACACAATTAACCAGGTTAGAACGGCCTGTAGGAGTTCTGTTTGTTGTACAATTAACCAGGTTGGAACGGCCTGTTGGAGTGCTGTTGGTTACACAACTAACCAGGTTGGAAGGGCCTGTAGGAGCGCTGTTGGTTACACAATTGACCACTCTGCTATCTGTGTACTCCACTCACAGCACCTGTGAACAGGGTCATTGCTCTGGAGCACCTCAATCTGCTCTGGTTCCCTGGGCTACTTTTGTGCTGCATCTTTGATTTATAAACCAGTGGGGTTTTTTCTGTTCCCTACCTGCTTGCAGAGGCCACTGGGGGATGTGCAGGAAAGAAATAAATACAAGATTCTGGTAGCTGAATAACTGGTACTGAGGTATGTAAAAAGTTAGTGATTAAAGAAAGCCCTTTCCCAGAACAATCCTCTCCACATGTAAGGAGAGAGAAAAGGAATTGGTAAATAATAGCAAATCAGTCTGAATAGCAAAATGAAATCAATAATTCTCAGAGCTCTGCACAGAGATGATGTGCCCTGATACTGTTCATTAGCCTGTCCTAGCAGTGGAGCAGGATCTGCTGCAAACCTCTGCCTCTCACACTCAGTGCTGAGTAACATCTCTGCTGACTTTATGTGGTTTATTTCCATCAAGGTAAAAGTCTTCTTCCAGTCTCAAAACACCCTCTGAATTATATCACAGCATCAACAGCACAGAAAGTTATTCATTAACAAGCAGCGTGCCCAGGTCCATGTGGTTTCTTAGGTACCAGTGCAAAAGGAAATGTTTCCCACTGGTTCACATAAAATTTCTTAAAGTATATTTACACAGCTTGAAACAGAGGGAAAGTAAGTGCTTATCTTGCTAAAACTGGGCAAGGTGAAAGGTTTGTGATGTGCCATTTACTACACATTAATATTATTTTGGTGAAAAAGCTGCTGGGCAGCAGCATGGGCCCCTCAAAAGAGACTGTGAAAGAAGAATGGAGCAATCACTGCTTCCCAAAATGAGGATATTAACTGCAAAATTAGCAGGAATACCTGAATCCTGTTTATCCTGCTGCCGTCCCACTTTCTGATTGTCTGCGTGGTTCTTTCCTATTTCCAGTGCTTGAAGAAGCTGCAGCCTTCCAAAGTTGTACCCTAGAGTGGAGAATATTTAAAAGACACCAGATATATTACACCAAATTTATTCTATTATATTCTCAGGTTTAGGGATTTTTTTACTAGATAGTTTCTATATTTTTTTATTTTGGGGGGGTTTGTTAGCGGGTGGTTGGTGGGTTTTGGGTTTTGTTAGTGCGTGGTGTTTTTTGGTGTTTTTTGGTTTTGTTTTTTTTTTTTGGTCAGAATATGAGAAATCTGTTCCTGGATTGTTAAGCAAATATTTTATCTAATGCTTTCCAGAAGTATTTGAACTTTGAAAGATGTATTCACTGCCCTTTTAAAAGATGCCCAGCAAGCTTTTGTAGAACATAAAGGAAAGAAAAATGTTCATGTATGCCCTTATCTTGCTCTTATTGAGCATGCCATCTTTCATGGGAGTAGCCCTCAACTATAAAAGAATGATGGGAGTGTGCTCTAACCAGGCTTTGGAGATCACTGATTTATGTTGTTTTATTCCTATTACAAAGTAACTGTTCAAACACCTGGGTATTAATGCACACCAAATTCAATGTATTTAACAATGTTGCAAAAAACTCTTCGTTTTTTTCCTTATTGCTCCTAAAAATTATGTTTGTAATCCCTGTTCTGGTTTTCAGCCATGAATAAAAAAATATCAATATTTATTTGATTACTGCCTGTGCCCATGAAAGAGATTTTCAAAGGAATATTGTTAACTCAGACAGCAGATCCACAGTGTCTCCCTTTTGAGATTCCCTGCATATTCTGTTATCTCCAACCAGTGTCTGATGAATTGCACTGAGCATTTTCAGATGGGTCATTATTTTCTTTCCTTTTAGAGGAGTTCTAAACTGCAGCTTTAGATGGCTTTTTTGGCAGTTGTTTTGTTTGGTTTTTTGTTTGGTTGGTTTTTTGTTTGGTTGGTTTTTTGTTTGTTTTTATCTTTTGGAGCTCTCAGGGTGAATTTTCTAATGCCAGTTGGAGAGATCTGTAAAACTGTCCAGAGTTATTAAGAGTTGAATCAGTATAACAAACTGTAAGTTTGATTTCCACCTGGTGACAATGAAAGCATTAAACAAAGCTATTTCTCAATATCACCTCCTGTGAACTTCCAGCTTCCCTCTTCAGGCCAAGATGTAAAAATATTGGTATTGACCAGAACCAATTATAAATATACACAATGTTCTGCATTGCACAGGAAAGGGGAGCTGGGGTGGGAGGCAAGAAATTGTCTCAGTCTTTACCTCCAGTAGCTCACACCAATATAAAAGAAAATCTCTCATGAAGCACAATCAAATTAACACTGCTGGCAACCAAAAGTGAAGTGCTAATATGCAGGAAAGCACACAGATGTCAGAATTGAACTTTCTGCTCTCAGTACTGCATCTCAGAAATAGTTTGTAAGTAATGGATTGTGTTGGTGGGGGAGAAGAATTTGCCTGCCTTGTGCTGTCAAGATTGTGTAGAGATTTTACAGCTGAAATGGGGTTCTTTGAGTTTGAAGTGCAGAGGGGACAGTGGCTAATAGGATGTGGAATACACCTTTAAGAACAGAAGATGATGAACAAATAGAGAAATCAGAAATAGAGAAATCAGAAATGTTGGATGGAAGGTACCAGGTAAGAGAGAGAAGAAGGAGTGGAAGGAAAAATGAAAATGGAAGTTATAAACTTGGCTAAATTGAGTGGAATCTTGAACTGGAGTTTTTTAGTCCGCAGCAGAGAGGAGTGAGCTGGCTGAGGCTCTCAGGACAAGAGACATGGCACACACCTGGAGGCTGCTTGTGTTTCTGGGGAGGTTTTCCCCGAGTTTTTGGGAGGATTCAGCTCAGCAGCCACCAGCAGGAGGTGTCAAGCAGAAGCCCAGGCAGGAGGAATGTGCTGCGAGGCACAGCAGGGGCTTCAGGGGAGCACCCCTGACCAGGATTGATGCAGGGGAGCATCTCTGACCAGGATTGCTGCCCGGGATTGCTGCAGGGGAGCATCCCTGGCCAGGATTGCTGCTGGCTGTGCTCTCTGGAGGGCTGCTCAGCCCTGTGTGTGTGTGTGTGTGTGTGTGCGCCACAACTGGGACACATCTGGGACAATGTTCCCTCCCATTGCCCCCTGCCATCCCTGTGTGCTGCACACGTCTGAGCCTGAACCAGAACCCATAAACTCCACTGCATAAAAACACCCCCATGGAAATACTCATTGAAATAACGTGGAAAAGTGCTAAATAGCTGCACTTGCTATTTTGTTTGCACAGAAATGAAAGCTGAAATTATTTCGTGGACTACTGAGAGCTGGTACTATATGAGCTCTTTTACTGGTTCAAACTGAATCCATGAAAAATGTTTTCTTCTCATACCTTTCATTAATCTGGCTCTGCATTTTTGCAGACGACACTGAGCATCAGAGAAGCAAGATGCCTACTAAGATCATATTATAAATTCTTATCATATTTCTTCTTTGCTTTTTATTGCTTCCTTACTTGGCTTGACATTTTCATATGAATAAAGTACAGTGCCAACATCAAGTTGTTCTCACACAGGTTTACAAAGTAAAAAAAATCATTTGATAAGCATTCTGGAAAGGTGAAAGAAAATATTGGAAGCTAAGCTACAAATGGAATGGATTTTGCATTTTTTTCTTCCCCTCTCTTGTTCTTATTCAGAATCAGATGCACTGGTCAGTTTTGTTAATAGCTCCAATAGCTGCTAACCCAGTGCAGGGTTCCTGATGTATGAGGTCAGTTTTCTTCCTGTGCTGAGGTAAAATGAAGACAATATCAGTGTGCATACTAATTTTCTTTAAGTAGTGGTGTGATTTTCTTTTTTTTTTTGGGTTTTTTTTTTTGTTCTTGCCAGCCCTGATTCTGACTCAGATCACAAGACCGAGTCATTAACTCTTCTGTCCTTGAGAGCAAGTCATACACAGAGAATAAATATTAATAAAGAGCTCATAGTTACTCCCATATAAGTTTAGCTAGATTGCATTAGCTTAATTTGAGAAGGCTGTCTCAGGGACAGACTGCTGTGAATTTGTGCATTTTTCTCGTTTCTCTGGTGTTTCAGTCTTGTCTTCCCTTCAATTCCCTCAGCCAGTTATGTTACAAAAAAACAGTGTGATAGAGAAGCCAAGGTTACCTTATGGACCAATATCCTGTGGATTCACAACAGAATTATAATTCAGAACAGATTTATAAAGATTCTGAATCAGTAAATTTGAATATAAAGTAAGAGTTTGATGCAGCTCTGGTGAGGATTTTTAGAAGAGCCTAGGGAATAAAAATATGAATAATCCAAAGCACAAATTGAAATATCATTTGTTTAGAATGCATGGTTCAGCTTCTCCTCATCCTTTGGACGAGGAAGGTTTTATTTTTGGGGAGGTGTTGCCATTGTGTGGGGCTCCTTTGTTTGGGTTTTTGCGTGTGTGGAAGCAACGTGAATAATTTTTCCAGATATAACAGGTTCAGCATTACCTGTCAATTTGTTCTGAAATGAATGTGGGCTAGAGAATTTTCTTTGTTCTTGATGCTTTCAAGAGTTCAGAGTTTGAAACTGGTTCAATTGCTAATTGATGATGCATAAAATTGTACTATAAAACACCATATGAATTCTCTTGCAAACATTCAATTACGATAAAGTGGTTTTCAGAACTTTGCTGTGTAATGGATCTTATGATGGATTTTCTTAAATCTTAACAGATCTGAACATGTGTTATCTCAGTTGAGAAATATTTTCTAGGAAGTCCCAGTTTATTTTCTTATGGGGCAGCTTCAGGAGGTGTTGGGGGAAGTTGTTTCAGTGGAAAGCGTAAAAAGAGAAATCTCTAACTGAGCTTTATTTGCTTTGGAAGCTTTGCATTTGGTTTTTACTCTTCATTTAATGCTGCAGATTGCTGAGAGAGTTCTAAAGTTTAAATTTACCAGTTTCTGTTATCCTTCACAGGCAATGGTTTAACTAGTGAGGAAAGTTTGCCAAAAACAGGAACAGGATGGCCAGATTTAACTGAGGGGGGGACAATTTTTTGTGTGCAGAAAAACATTGAAAATCTTCAAGAAACTTGCACAATCCTGGGGAAAGAAAAAAGCATTAATTTAAAAACTCTGCTTGAAATGTTCCTGGCCATAGAAATTTTTTTTTTCTTACCAGCACCAGGAGTTATCTCTGAAACCAAATCCCTTCTGAAAGATCTCACACGGGTGGAGGTTGTGATCCTGTTCAGGTTTTCTGGATAAATTATTATAGCCAAAGCCCTGGGAGGACTTCTGCAATGGAGTCCAGTGTCCATAGTTTAAACAAGAAGAAAAGCCCCTGCTGTGAAGCCCTGCAGAACTGCTTGGATGGGGAGCAAAACCTCAGCTCAGCTTTTTGAGCTGAGGCTTTATTGACTGTGCAAGACGATAGAAGTAGAAAAAGAAAATAACACTGGAGAGCTCCTGAATATCCTTCTGTACAAAACTGAAGGATTTTGTAATGAAAGGTGACTTTTGTCAAATTTGGCCATTTCAGTGTTGCTCTGGCATGAAACATCCACATGTTGTGCTGAGTGGCAAGCACGGTTAACAACTTATTTAATCAAGCTCCAAAATTCTCCTGGTGCAGTTGGAATATAAATGTCTGCCCAAAAAAATGAAAGGGATTTAATTGTGTCTTATGCAATACAGAAGTTGCAGATCAGTGTAGAAGGAGAGATGGAATATTAATTTTCCTGCTTGATATTTTCTACTTTATTGGAATATCTTGTTTAACTTCCAGAAATAGCAAGTGTCTTCAAGAATAAAATACTCCTTCTGTTAACATAGGGCTCATGACAACCTGCTAACCCTGGAAATTTAAGATATGTTATCTAACATTTGTAAGTGGTGACAGAAGAATATTTCTATTCTGTTTTTTTGTCATATGCCAAACACCTCTGAAAGAAAGGGGTATTTCAGTCTTTAGAGCTGAAAACTTCTCATTGAAGTTTCTGTTGGAACTTCTGTCAAAGGTTCTATAATTTACATTTTATCTCTGTGTAGGCTTTTGGATTTCTCTTTCAGTGTGGATTAATTGATTGCTTGATTGGTTTGGGGGTGTGGGTGTGATTTATTTGTTTTTTCCCCAGAGTCAATAACTCCAGAGTTGTTGCCTAAATGCCTGCTCAGTTATTTTAGTTCACAATTTCCTGTGCATCTGCTGAGGTATCTCAAACGTGGTGTCCCATTTGTGGCTGTGGCGTGGGTCCTCTCTATTGTAAATGTAGGTGAACTTAACGGGAAGAAATGATGATGTCTGACTCAATTTAGGAGGTTGAATTATTTTTTTATTATAACTATGTTAAAATATTTTAATATGTTATATAAAAGGAGGATATTAAAACTACATATTACGTTTTTTGACTCTATGTCTAACTTTAACACAACTCATGACCCTCTCTTGAGAGTTTAGACACAGGTGGATTGGATTGGCCATTAGGCTTAAATAATTTTTACTAGAATCTAATTAAGCAATCACTCCTGGTAAACAATTTTCTAAACACATTCCACATAGGAAAAACAAAGAGCAGAAATAGAAATTGTTTTCTCTTTCATTTTTTTCTGTATACTTCTATACAAAACATTAAAAAAAAAAAATGTACTTACCACACCTCCCCTTGTCCTGCCGACCCTTCCTCCTGCCCCAGCTGTGTCTTCGCACGTCTCTTGTCTTTTCAATAGGAACTTACTGGTTATTGATCAGATGTTCATGCTTTAGTTTTAATATTTTTTTGTATTTGTCACTGTTCTAGCCCTTCCACTGCCTGTGTTGCCTTAGGAAATCGATTGGGTGGATTTTCTCCTGTGCATTTATTTAATAACATTGGATTTGTATGTTCTAATTGCTTTGAATCTCCTCATCAGTCTTTATCATTCTGTGTTATAATTTTATTAGTATCATGCTCATTAACTCCCTTTTCCATATTGTTTTCCCCTACCTTTCCTTTTCCCAGCTTTCTCCCAGCCTTTACCACTGCGCACAATTTGGTCCTTTTCAAAAATTTGTCATTTCTGAGGTGACTGCTCTTGTCCTGCCTACTTCTTCCTCTTTTGGATGTCATAATATTGCCAAGCCATTGTTACTGATGCCTCACAGTTTCTATTTTAGTGGTTTTCCCAGTACTTTGCATGTGGATCAGTTAATGAACATTCACAAACCATCAGCAGTGAGACACAGGCACACCTCCAGAGCCCAGGAAAATATGTCACTGAAACATGGGCAATATGTTTAATCAGCACTGCAGCCAGGGCTCATCTCAGGAGCAGAAACTGAAGGTCTCCAAGTGAGCAGTAAATTCTGCAGCACAGAATGCTCCTAGAGAACACAAAACGTAGCAAATTAAGGTCATCAAACCGAATTTATGGTCGGTGTTAACGGATGGAATGGGTGGAAACTGCCTGAAAATTAAATATTCACCAAAAAGAGGGCTCAAAATGCTCCCTGTGAGCATGAGGTGAGCCACCAGCGCTGTCTGGGCAGCACTTGGTGCCTTTCACGTGCTCTCTGTCCATTTAGTGCAGTGAATTGGCTACTCATGAGTAAAGTGAGCGCGTTGAAAGAGGGGTGTAGAAACTCAAAATGTCCCTCAGATATCTTTGGAGGTTCCAGGCCCAGGTCAGAAGCATTTGAGACCCTGGCAGGCAGCTGGAAACAGCTGTGATTTTGGGTTTGAGCCATGGAACGATTTACCAACCTTGCAGGAAGAACAAGAAGTCACAAAAGTTTAGATGTTTTAGTAGAAGTAGTCACAAAGGAAAGGGAAGAATTTTTGAGTGCTGTACAGGGGGGTTTTGGTTTTGTACATGGGGTCAGAGGGTTTAAGATGGAGGGATTTGGGCCTGCCCTGTCCTCCCACTTTCTCCTTCCTTACCTCCATGTTCTTGGTGATGTTGGCACTCCCAGATTGGTTTAGAGTAGAAAAGCACCATTTAATATAGGTAATGGGCATTGGGGAAAAACTGTAAACATGTAACACGTAATGTACCATATAAAAGATAGAAAAGCACCATTTAATATAGGTAATAGGCATTGGGGAAAACTGTAACATGTAATACGTAATGTACCATATAAAAGACAGCAGCAGCCCTGGGCGGGGAGAGAATGCAAATTAATGTAAAATTCACTTGGCTTTTGCTGCAAATGATCGCTTGAGTGGCAATCGTGGTGGTGCTCTGAGCTGTCCCAAGGCTGGTGGCGTGGCCATCGATGGATGTCACGGGCAATCAGTGTGAGCTCTGGGACACAAACGGGCCCTGGCAGTGGGATTCCCATGTGAACACGCATTTCCATAAACCAGGGGACTGGGGAAAAGGAGAAACAAAACCCAGAGCTAATTCTATCAACCTTTTGCTAATTAAAGATCCAGCTCAGGCTGCTCCACTGTCTACTTCATGGCTGTGCCCTAATTTGTTCCTGAAAGAAAGACAAACAGCTTCCTTCAGGGTGCTGGTTTTTAGTGACAAAGGATCTCACAATTATGTGTGCTCTTCAAAAAAATGAGACAACCAGCAGCTCTGGAATATTATTGTCTGGTTTTTGTGTACCCATCTATCTTCTCCAGGAATTTTATTGGCACACAGATCGATGCAAATTCCTAAACAGATCTAGAAAATAAATTAAAAATACGTGCAATGGTTTGCTGCAGTTTTGGGGGAATAGTTCAGCAAACAGGTTTTGGAACTTTAAGTGTGACAATTTGGCTTCTTTCCAGTGCCAGGAGCACTTCCATTACAAGTTAATTTAGAGGCTTAGCTGCTGAAATAACATCATCATGCTGGGCTTGGGAATTTTCTTCTTCTTATTAGATGTTAGTGATTTTTCAAAGAGCAAACCCACGAAACAGCCTGTCCCACGGATTTATTGTGCTTTGTCATGTGTGTTCTCCAAACCAGGGATTTCTGAAGCCTCTTTGCAAGAGCACTTCCATCTCTGCTCCTGCTGAGTCAGCAGCACTTCAGCCTCTCCGAGGTAATAGAATGACAACGAAATTTTTTATTGGCTACAGGTGTTTATTCTTATTTGACCCCAAAGCATAAGAAACCCTGCTAGCAATTCAAGGTAATTAACAGTTTCCAATACAAACACTAATGCAAACGTTTGTGTGCAGTAATTAGAGCTTCTTCCCATTTTCCCCTAACAAACGAAAATGTTCCTGATAGCTGCCATTAGTACTTCCCAACTTTTTAAAACCTGAGCCATGTCACTGTTAATTGTTTGAGAAATACCATTCTGAAAAACCTGTTTGGATTTTAGACTGAGAGAAAATTCAGTTTTCCTTCTGTGAGCTGCTATTGTTTTGGCTCCTGTGGTCTGCCCTGGGAAATCTGTCAAAGTTTCTTTCATTGCTCCTCTTGGTGGGATAATAGGGTCCTCTTTGCAGTTTGCCTGGAAAGTTTTGTCCTGTTTTTCTTGAAACAAATGGCAAATAATCATCAGCATCTACAAAAATATTTATGTGATTTTTTTACCATCATGGGAAAGAATCAAAGTAAAAGTAAATATGAGCAGCAGAAAAAAAATTACCACAGAAAAAGACATCAGTTACTATGGAAAAGTACTTCAGGAAGCATTTCTGAACACTGAGCCTGTATGTTTTTTTCTTAAACATCTGGGGAAGAAAATCTGATTTAGAGTAGTTCATTCTTGTGTGGCTGATATAAAGGGCAGCAAAATCAGTTTTTCTGTCCTTTCCAGTTAAATCTTTGGTGCAATTTTAATTATCATTTAGTGAAAAACAAGAGATCTCTCCATGCTGAATGTAATTCTTGTGCCCAAATGACACATTCCCTTTTCCACGCTTCCTCTGTGGTGCAGAATTTTATGTTTTTTCCTTAAGACACTCAGCACAAGCTTGAAATGAGCCCAGCACATCCTGGCCCTTTTCTGGAGCAGATTTGGATAATTTTGCTGTACATGGCTCCAGCATTTCCTGGCCCCTGGTCAGGGTTTGTCAGCAGAGGCAGAGGGGTGGGATGTGCTCAGTGCAGAGCGGGGCAGTGGCAGCAAGGGAATTTGGGGGATTTAGGGGATTTTGGTGCTGCTGAACCCCTGCAGGTTGAAACACTCTGAATACACCAAGCAGGCACCAACCACCTTGGCAGGCTGCTCAGCTGAGTCTGATAACTTCTTTCACACAAGTTTGGGTTTGTTAATAAAACAACAATTTCCATTTTTTTTCATGTTCTCTCTTAATAACCCTCTGAGAAGAGGATTTAGAGACTGCTAGAGATGGTTGGTTTATTCCTGTTGCTTCGTTATGGGTCCATTAGCCAGATCTTGACATGCTTGCTTGCAGTTTTTAATATTCATTTCAGCTGGTGACCCAGACTGTTAAGATGTGAAAATACAGTTCCATTAAACTGAAGTGTGCGTAAGAGGTAAGTTACATTGATGATTAAGTGAATTTGCAAATGGGAAGCTCTATAAGCTTAATGCAGACATAATAATACAACATGAAGAGAGGGTGGGAAGGCAAGGACAGAGGTCAGCTTGAGCAAAAGAGAAAAAAAGAAAAAGAACCTTTCCCAGGTTCACTGGTGCAGCAGGAAAAACCAGATATTTCAATTTCAAGTGCAAGATGGTCTTTAAGGAGTGTCGCCCTGTTCTTTTGAGAGTTTTAAAGTTCTTCTGAAAGTTCCTTCTGATATTTACATATTTCAACTGGAGTTTTCTCACCCATGTTCATGTAAATAATGATTGGTTTGTATTTTTCTGTGTGGGTGGAGAGAATTGATGGACTGTTGGTTTGACCAGTGTGGCTGGAGAGGTGACAATTTCACCCTGCAATCCACTGTTATTTTTGTTATTGTGTGTATAGTGGAGCCAGAAAATAAAGTTTGCTTTTTTGGGTTTTTGGTATCTATTTTATTTCCTTCGTGCCAAACGTGGAAGGGCTGTCTCCTGCCACGTTCAGGGCATGGTTTTATTTGTTATTTTTTTTATTTAAGGGGCTGTCTCCTGCCACGTTCAGGGCATGGCTTCCCAAGCATCACCCACTCAGCTGTTGCTGCGAGCAGGAGTTACTGGGAATTCCACAAGTTACCAAGGACATCCCAAATTTCTCTGCATCCCAACAAAAGGGTGACAATCTAATTTGTTTAGCTTGAAATTTGATAAGAAAATGACTAGAAATAGTACAGGACTGCTCTGTGTAAAATATCAGCTTAGCAACGTACCTGGATGTAAAAGCAAACAGAATTTAGTCATTCAAGAAGCATTTAACAGCTCTAATTGGGGAGCAGTATCAAAATGGATTTTTTCCAAGTTGTGAGACAGTGTTTATCACAGAGAGCAGAGGAGACAGTCAGCAGGGCATTGATCTGTCCCACTTCAGCTGTGCCAGGATAATGACTAGTCGATGTTCTAATAAAAAAGTTTGAAAATAAAATGCAAGTGATTACGAAAGCTGTAAGCATTTAAAATTGTTCTTAATGATGTAGCTGCAGTTTCTGTTACTGGAATAGCTCTTGCTGATTTATATTGGTTTCTACTCAGATGGTTGTCTGGTTACAAATGATGTTTTCATCTACACAGAATTAAGGGTTTAGAAATAACTTTTCAGATTAGCCTAATTAAATGTTTATTAATTCTTTAATAACCATCATAACAGCTTGGGTTTTGCCTGAGGTTTTTGAACAAAACCTGCTTCACCCTTTTAGAAAGGCTGGGAAACTGAGGGAAGGAAAGGTTAAATAACTTGTTTAAAGTCATTGAGCACAGATATTTAATCTGCTGGCCCATTCTTTATTTTAGCACACAGTTATAACCCTATCATGTGATGCTAATTTATCATTCAGCTGGAGATGGACTACAGTCTCAGAAAGAAAAAATTAATATTTTATTTTTTGGAGGGAGTTCACATCCATTTAACAGCTTCTCTTCCTGCTGTCACTTAAAAACGGGTGAAAAAAAACTGGATTATTACAGAGGAGGCTGAATTTTTGCTTGGGATATTAGATTTTCCGAAGATGTTTTTTTATCTCATATTTAATTCTCTTTGTTGTTGTCAAATCTTGCAGAAGTCCATGGTCCTACTGACTTTTCAAACCAACAGCGAGGTCTTTTTTGCAGCTCGAATTTGTTGAGCACTCGGCATTTTACGCAAGTGGGAGAGCAGAGATGTCTCAGCTCTCCTCTGTGGCTTTTCCTGAGCAAATGTTGGTGGTGGGCTCTGTCAGGAGCCGTTTGACAGCTGTTATTTCATGTTTCAGAGGAGGACCTGTGTGAGGAGAGGAGCAGAAATCCCTCAGGATCCAGAGACAAAACTGCTCCTTCCTTCTTCCAGGTAAAATAGGCAGAGAGACCCAAGAATAAACAAAGGTTGAGATCAATCTATTGATCTGTTTTCCATTTCAGGCCAGGAAGGGATTAAATTTGGGTTCTCAGAGTTCATTTGAATATTTTATTAGTGTCCTGACAATTTATCTGGATCCTGGATGAAGCAGGCACTGTTAATGGAGCCCAGTCTGGCTCTGGTGATTCCTCCATGACTTTATTCTGGTGTTGCTTGTTTTAATATCCTATCTCTGTCCTTGTAGTGGGATTGGAAGCTGAAATAGGACTTAAATTATGCTCTGTACAAAAAAAAAAAAAAAAAAAAAAAAACAAACTTTCATTTTTTTTGGTAGTTTCCCTAGCTGCTTTTTTATTTTCCCTTTATTTTTTTTCCAGGAGACTTTGATTCTGTCACAGACTCTGAGCTTCTATATGCTGAGAAACATCATTTTGTTCCTTGGTTAATTGCTTTCTCATGCTTTTTAAACTTTTAATTTCCATCATTCTTTAATCTGCTGTCACTTTGCATATTGTCCCTTCTCCAAGTTATTTTGCCTTTAAAAGACAAATCCTTTGGGACTGGTGGGCCTTGCTAGGACAGGCAATTATTGCCTGGATGTGGTGCTGGCTGCAGACAGATTACTGCAGGGCTGGGTTCAGAAGCTGTGAAAATACCTTAGGAAAAAATGGCCTCAAACATCAACAGCTTGGATTTTTGGGAACCTAAGAACATTTCCTTTCCCAGAGAGAAGGGCTTGTGGATTTAAACAAAGCAAAACTGATTTATTAAAAAATAGGGATATTGATCTAGTACTGATATCCAACTGTGACGGACAAAAACTCTCTAACAGTTTAAAGTTAGAAATTCTGTGTTTATTGTGTGTGGGATCGCTCCCAAATCCACACCGCCCCTTCCAGGTGATTACAGTCTTTTTATGCATCCAAGTGTTGAATACCCAAAATACAAATCCATATTCATCATTTTGGTACATCCCATTCCTCACTCCGTATGCCAATCACTCCCAAAGCCATTCAGCATGTGAGGTTTGTCCCTTGAAATGGGTCGGTGTCCCTTTCATGGGGAGGGGTCCCAAAATGAGGAAGTCAATGAAGTCTTCCTCGTTCTGACCTTTCTACCTTTTCAATGCAAGTATGACAAATGAACTCTTGGTAGAACTCCCATTCCTTGTCTTCAGTTGGTTTCAGAACAGAGGAGGCCACAATTGTCTTATGTTCTAAAAGATATTTGTCAGTTTGTGTATTCTTCATTATAAACCCACCTAACTGAACATTGTGCTGACAAGCAATCAATTATTAGTTAACTACTAACTCTTAACTTCATTAAGGCCTACTCATTTATTATTATTATTTTAATTAACTCTAGTAAGGCTTATCTCTAACTAAAATCTTAGCTCTTCAAAAATCTCTAAATGCCTTAAAGTTTATGTTTCAAACAAGCAGATAAACAAACTCATCTCTATGAAAACCCACCAGGCAGGCAATGAAACAACAAAACTTCTTTGGGTGAGCTGCAGAAGAGGAGAAATGTGTGGCCAGGAGCTGCCTGCAGAGTGAGGAGCAAGCTCTGCACTCAGGGCTGGGCAGGGATTGACTTCTGGGCCAGAAGGATCTCAAAGCATTTTGTTAGAAATCCCCCATCAAAAATACTCTTCAGATTAGACTAGAACATGTTCATAAAGCTTTGAAAACAGGGGGAAATTCTCTACCAGTGGGGCTAATTTGTCTAGCTAGGATTTCACACAGAAGCAAAACTTTTTATATAGAGACTTTTGATCCATAAATGAAAATATATTCTCTGATGTGTAGTCTTTTACAGATCAAAGTTCTTTAGCTGCTGCAGCAAGTTCTGCTTGCATTTTTTCCATGAAACACCTGAATATGTCACGGGAGTTTGTGTTGTCGTTCCTTTTCACCGCAATTTAGCCAAACTTCATCTCCAGCAGAATCCTTCACTGCTCCAAGGCACTGAGGCAGCTGAAGATGGGTGAAGGGCAGTGTCCTTGCTTTTGTGTAAAAACCTTATTCTGCAATTATTCTTTTCTGCCAGAACAGAGTGTAGTCTGTGTATTAGCCTCAGCTCCAATTAAAAGGAATGCTAATTATCTCCTGATTTCCCTGGCTTCACTGGCAGCAGGGTCTGAAGCTGACCCAGCCAGGGCTGTGTTGGCTTGCTGGTGCCTCCAGCCTTTAGTCCTGTTCACTTCAGTCTGTGGGACCTTCTCTCTCCCACCAGTTACAGATTTCATGTCTCAAAACCCCAGCTCCTGGAAAAAAACAGATTTAGGGCTGAACATCAAGTGATGAGTTGGCTCAACTGCTTGTTTTTAATCTTTACTTTTTGAATTATCTCTTAATTTTAGATGGATTTTTCATGGCTTGGAGTTCGGGCATGGCAATACTGAAAGGATAAACACTGGCCTGTATTCTCACTGTGGTGAAACTCCTCTCACGTGGTTGTTGTCAGGGTTGTGTTTGGTCCACATTTTTACAGCATTCTTGACCCACTAATAGCTAAAGTTTTCATTTTGTGTTGGTTTTCTGTGTTAAGGCTTTTGTCAATTTGAGTGCTATTTACAGACCGATTTGTCTAACTGTAGCTTTGGTTATTGATTATTTAAGCCCACATAAACTGTTGTATCAGATGAAAAACTATTTTTGACATCCTCAAGATGAGGATGGCCTTGCAGCATAGATCCAAAGGAAAAGAATCTGGTAATTAAATGCTAACAGATCCATAACTTTGCTCCATTATTACCTAAATAATTTTGTAGATATTCAGCACAGTGTATTTTCAAATCCCTTTGCAGCTGATTTTCCCAGTGCATAGGATCTTGATGAAAAGAATCAATTAAGCCTGGAAAGCTCCAATGGTATAAATATCCTTAGTAAATAAATTGTTATTGTATTAGATAAAACATGCTGATATAAAACAGTTGATAAACCCTATCTCTAGTCTGTGGCATATTCTCTGGAAAAACTCCCAGATTTCACGGGATGAATAATGCATGAGTGTCTCTTTCTGGGATTGAGCTGATTTCTGGGGCTGTGGCTGAATATTCTGCTCTTTGATTCTGGTTTTTGCTCCCTCCCCAGGCCTGCTGAGGCAGGGGAAGGTGGCTGGAGCCTCAGCAGCTCTGCCTGCACGTGGGACAGCATCCCTGGGGGGAGCAGGATTGCACCCAGAGGGAGCTGCCATGGGGAAATCAAAGGGTGCAGCGAGGAGAGCAAGGCTGCCCTGGGCTGTTGGGGTGGTTCTGCTGCTGCTCTGGGATGTTGGTGTGGTTCTGCTGTGGGATGTTGGTGTGGTTCTGCTGCGGGATTTTGGTGTGGTTCTGTTGTGGGATTTTGGTGTGGTTCTGCCCTGGGATGTTGGTGTGGTTCTGCTGTGGGATATTGGTGTTGTTCTGCTGTGGGATGTTGGTGTGGTTCTGCTGTGGGATGCTGATGTGGTTCTGCTGCTGCCCCAGGATGTTGCTGTGGTTCTGCTGTGGGATGTTGCTGTGGTTCTGCTCTGGGATGTTGGTGTGGTTCTGCTGTGGGATGTTGCTGTGGTTCTGCTCTGGGATGTTGGTGTGGTTCTGCTGTGGGATGTTGCTGTGGTTCTGCTGTCAGGCACTGCAGAAATCCCCTCTCCTCCCTGGTGCCTTGAGAGGCTGCCCTACAGCAGAGGCTGGGCAGAGTTAAAGAATAAAGCAGGGATTTATTAAATTTATCTCCTCCATGGATGCACCTTGGGCAGCACCAGAGCCCAGCCAGGGCTGCACCCAAATGACCCAAAATGGTCCCAAAATGCACGAGCGCTCCCGGGGGCTCTCCCTGGGATCAGTTCTGCTCCATTGGCACCTTGGAGTTCATTGTCCCATTCCAGCTTTAGCCCAGGCAGTCCCACCCTGCTTGTTTTTCTCTCTCCAGCCCACGGTGTTTGTGCTCCTGGGCTGAGATTTGGATCATTTGTCCTTGGTGCCCAGCTGGAGCAGGAATTGTTTTGTCTCTGCTCTGTGCAGAGAGCTCAGCATCCCCTGATATGGAGCCCAGACCCACACACTAAATCAGCACAGAACCTGAAAAACATAAAAGCTAACCCTGAGGCATCATCCCTTCCCCGTGCAGGATGCTGCTGTGCTCTCAGCATTTCCAGGTGTTTGTGCTGCTGTTTCATTCTTGCCCCATGGATGCCTTTGTATCTTCTGATTTTCTCTAGAAGCAAATTTGAACATTTAGGTTTGCAGCCTCTGCAGTGTGTAAATACAAAACTACACATTATAAAAATGCCCCACATTGACAACACATACTTCTGCAGCAAAATGTGCTTATCTGAAGGCATTCTTAGGTTCGCCCTGAAATCCATATTAAGAATATTTTTAAAATCAGATTCAATTCTAACACTAAAATCAATAAGGGTTAAAGGATCCATATTAAGAGTATTTTTTTTTAAATCAGTCAATTCTAACACTAAAATCAATGAGAATGAGACTTAAAGGATCATTTTGGCAGTTATGACATCAGGTTTTTTTAAATTGCTCAAAGTCTAGATAGCCAGGTATGGAGGGAGGAAGCAACTTAAAAAAGGGAAAACATGGAGGAAGAATGAATAGGAATGTAAAGTGAGATGAAAAGTAAGTTAGATAACATAAACCAGTAGATTCTAAAGATGAAGAGAGAGGTAAGTAAATCAGAAAGAATGTATTGACATTGTGAGGGTAAAATGAGTGGAAATGCATGGATGAACGTAGGGGCACCAGGGAAACATGTTTAAACAGGTGGAAAAGCATAAAAAATTGCAAAACTAGGAGATGTTAATTCCAAGAAGATGGGGTAATATTGCTTCTGAGGGAAATATGAGGAGACTAACACAAAACTAAAGCTGGCAAAATACTGGAAAAATGAATACCCAGGTTTCTAAACAAATGTTCTTGGTTTCACTCCCATTCTCCTCTTGTTTCTTTCTAAAACTGTCAGAAACCACTGAGCCGAACCAGGGTGAATGTCCAGAGAGGGAGAATGCAGTGATGTGTGAGGGGTTTGTGCAATCCCTGATATTTACTGCAAGGACGGGATGGACAAGGCAGGCAGTGCACGACTTATTTTGTGACCTGTCTGTGTAACACCACTGGAAGTCTGTGTATTACATTCCATGGACTTGGGGAGAATTCAGTTTTTCTTTAAAATATTTGAAATGGAAATTAAAAAAAAATCAGAGAATCTGTGACAACAATAATATGTCCTCACCTGCAGTATAGCATAGATATACCTCCAGTATCTCCCAGTTATGCTTTATAATTTATTCACTGTGGTCTAAACCTGCAAGCCACAAATACAATAATAGAGTATGAGGAAGAAGATGCCAGAAGCAGACTCAGAAGGTCAGAAAGGAAAAAGCCTGAACAAACAAAACAAAAAAAAACCCCACCACATCCATATCAGTAATTTCACTTCTGGGAGAAGCAGAAAAGGCAGCCTGGCTGCTCCCAGGGGAGAAGTTACTCGTGAGCACAGGAGTGTGCCAGGTCAGGCCCTGGATCACCAAGGCAGTGCAGGAGGAAGGGTAATGAGCTGCACTCATTAAGGCGTTCATTAAAGTGGGAATGGAAGTGACCTGGGCAGAGAGGAAAGGGAGGAAAGTGAGCGTGTCTCTCCAGGGCAGGGGAAGGTCCTGCCCAGCAGGGCCCCCTCCAACCCCACTGCTGGGAGCTGACCAGAGGGACCCAGGAGCTGGGAGAGATTCCTTCAGTTTAACTTCCATATTTCCCACATCATGATATTTCACATCATTCATGTCAATTTTTACATCCAATTGATATAGAAACTTTGAATATTCAATATTGGAATATCGATATAGAAACTTTGAATATTCAATATTGGAATATTGATATAGAAACTTTGATAATTCAATTGGTAACAATGTGCATTTTCAACATTTGCAGCCCCTGTGCTGTAATGTATCCTGGCAATGAATTTATTGGTTTTTCTCCTAAGCCCTTTCACTCATCGTGGCAAACTGACAGAGGACCTGGATGATTCAGTTATACTCACTACCTTTGTGATTTATGCCACTTCTTTAAATGTTTTTTTTTTAATTATTATTATTTTTGTGGTGTTTTAGTTCTGTATCTTTAGGAAGGCGTGGTTCATCAGCACCTTGCCAGCAGCTGCTGCACACCATCCTTCTCCTCTTTGAGGAAAGCACTAAGAAGTTAAGATTTCTCAGTTCTTGAGTTTCTTTGGGTGAAGAGGTTGTCTCCTGAAAAAGACAAGTAGCATCAGCTGTTCTCCAGCAGTTCTGTTCTCTGCCTCTGTGCTGGGATGGACAGAAACTCTCAGCAGCTCTGAGGGTACCGAGGGTTCGCTGGTTATCCCTCAGCTTTGTCTGCCAGGAAACCCATTCCCTGCCCTTCCTCTTATGATGAGAAATTGGGATGTCAGAGCTGACAGCCTGGTAAATGCTGGGACAGGAATGTCAGGATGAGGAAATGCTGCGGAAGAAACAAGGCACAAATAATGCACAGCAGGGCACTCGGTGCAAACAAATGGCAGAGATGGGAAAACACTCACACGTGGGGCTGTGCTGGTGCTGCTGGCAGCGGGAAATAACAGCTCAGGGCTCCTCTCCTTGCTTCTGAGGGTGGCTGGCTACTCCTCAGACATTAAAATATTTAAACCTCTAAATAAGATGAGCCTGCTGTAGATGTTACCCTCTGTCTGTGTGGAGTGGCCTCCATCAGCCTGGGATTGTGTCCTGAGCAGAGGTTGTGCAGAGCCAGCTGTGAACTGCTTTGCTGTAAAACATGGATATTTTGTCAGCTTGGTCTCTTTTTCCAAGCCTGATTACTTTTAAGGGTTGTGTTTTGGTTTTAATCGCTGCAGGTCCACCACATTGCCTCGAATTTATCCCCTTTTTTGACCTCTGAGGCCGAGAATTTTGGACACAGAAGAAAAAACTCGCCAACCCCAGGATGTGTCTAGAAAGAAATGTCAAATGTCAGCTGAATCCTGAAAAGTGCATGTTTTTCTTAGATGACTATTTTCAAGTGTTTTTAGGGTGATTTCTCCCTTCACACTCTGCCCATCCATCTGTTTTCCCTGGGCCTGGCTCTCGGGTTTCCAAATTGGGATGTGATCCTGTAGAGCATCCCAGCTCTGCTTGGACCAGCTCCTTTCCCTGCTGAGGGGGATGTGGCACCCAGCCCCTCCTGCAGCCCTCCCTGCATGGAAATGCTCCTTTGGAGGGGAAAACAAAGAGGGACTTTCTGAAAGATTGGCTGCTGCAAGCAGAGCTCTGTTTCTGGAGGGCTGAGAATTTTTTCCTACTGAAACGCAACATTTTTGTGTCCTGTTTATATCACTTAACTTACCCGACATCAAAAACAATTACAGCAATTACAAAAGACCTTGACTTTTTCCTTGGGGAAATGCTGTGCTAGAAAACTCTGCTTATATCTTGGGGTTTGTTTCTGTCTCTCTTAAAGCTAATATTTAGCATTTATCCTAGAGGAACAAACTGACAAAAGTGATGGGTATCTCCCCAAAGCCTGTATTTACTGTATCAACTGAATTTAAATTTCATGATTTCATTTTCCTGAAGTGTTTCTTAGGATCAGTCATTAAAAAAAAAAAAAAAAAAAATCCCTGCTTCTGGTTTGTCACATATGGAGCTGAAAGAAGAAAGATGAAAAGGCAGAGAAGGAGGTCTCACCCATCCCCACTCAAAGAAGCATTCTCCTGTCAGAAAAGCCATTCTCTGGCAAGCAGGGCCGAAGTGCTCCTTCATTGCTGGGACAAGAACTACAGCTGTCAGTCACTTTTTGTCAAAATTCTTCCTTTTCTTTCTCAGGGCCCTGGTTCCTGTGGGCTGCCAGCGGGTGGAACCATATCTGCAGCATGCAAATAATGAAATAATGAGATTCACCGACTTCCCCTGCACTGGGGCTGCTGTGCATGATTAGAGGGGAGTTTTCATTGCCTTCCTGGGAATTCTGAAGCTGCAGATTTGCATGTTAACAGTAACGTTTTCCCTTTTTTTAATGTGCCTTTTTAAGTGAGCTCCATGTTTAAAATGGTGAGAGAGAAGCTGCCATCTTTCAACATCTCACATGGACTCAGTGACTTCAGAGAAAATTCAGTTCGCAGTCACTAAGATGATTTTTTTTCTCTTAACATCTCTCAAAAGGCTGTGTTGAGATCAGGAAAGTGAGCCAGAATCCTGCCAGCCAAATCTCTCCTTGGTTAGACTTCTGGATCTGCACCAAGAGCTAAAAGTTGCATTGATTTTGCTTCACAATTTGATTTTTGCCTAACAACTCTGTTAGTGTGTTATCCAGACCAGAGCCTGTCTAACTCAGAGCTTTGTGGGATCTAAGAGGGCCGGAGTGGGGAAGGGGCTTAGGCAAATCTCAAGGAAAACATTTTTATTTGACATAAACAGCTGTGAATTGGAATGTTCAGAGGGAGGAAACGGAGAGGAGATGGACAGGATTTCTCATCCTGATTTTTAAACCTGAACAACTTCTGAGCACTGAGAGTGCAAGAGGTGACAGAACTGATCTAGCACCCCAAGCCTAATTTTTGGGGCCTTTTCAGGCTTCTGTCAGTGTTCTGGAGGGGACTGTGCTGTGGAGAGAGAGCTGAGTATGACAGATGCATGAAATTAGACTTCAAGTCCATAAGAAGTTAGGCTCACTTGTAAGTGAAGTGATCCATCAGGTCTGTAATAATTTGTTGTTCCAATAATAACCCAGCATCTGAGGTGGGTACTTCTTGTATGAAGCAGAAATCCAAATAAATAAGGTAACCTGTGCCATAAGTGTATCATTACAGAAGATTTGAGTGTTGATTAAAACCGCTCCAGTTACAGAAGCTTCTCACAACATTAATGATTTCTGGCCAATACATTTTGTACAGAATTAATGAGTGTCCAGGGTTATGGGCTTCTTCATTTTGGTTTGGGTCATTAACATGCTCATTAACGCTTAAAAAGCAGCTCTTAGCTGCCAGGTTTTTGGTGGTTTTTGGGTTTTTTTTAACTTGGAAATCTTCCTTTGCTGAATGCCACACACTGAGTGTTGCCCAGGGTGCCCCTGGTGAGGTGCTGGGCGCTGATGCCTCTGCCTGGGCACCAGGGATGCTCTGCCCTGAGCACCTGGAACACACCTTGTGTAACATCTCCTCCTCCAGGAGCTCAGCTGGGGCAGGCAGCCCATCCTCAGCACCTCTGGGTGCTGTGATGGGGGAAACAGGACAGGGAAAAAAGCATTTCCACACAGCTGGAAAAGCAGGCCTTGGGAACAGAAAGAGCAGAAAGCTCAGAGCTGGCTGCAGCTGCAAACTGAAAATAGGAAAAGTTACAATGGTACAGCAAGCAAGGACATGAAACAATAGCTTGAGCTTTAGGCTTGGCTAAGATGGACCGCAAGACTGCAGGGAAATAAGCTTAGCAAGGTATTAGACAGTTTTAAATTACTAATGGTGAATTGTGTGTTGTGATAGAAGGCAGAGAAGCCAGCACTGGCTGCAGCAGGTGTACCTGTGCTTTTAGAGACTGCTGGAACTGTCTGAGAGCTCTAGCAATGTGCTGTTGGCTAGAAAGTTTAGTAAATGCTCTCTAACAAAGACATCTTTGCCTGCGCTGGCCCAGAAAATCCAGAATGTTCTCTTCAGATCAAAGTTAACCCTGTTTGGTGGGAGCCAGACCTTTGAAAATCCCTAGAGGAGAAGACCTAGATCACTGCCTGTGCACAGAAAGGACCCAGTCTGGCTTATTATTTTATGTATTTTCAGCCCATTATAGATTTTCAGGCGCCAAGGACAATTTTTTGGGTACCTTTATCAGCAAACTGTGCATTGCTTTGTGGTTTAGAGTTGGAAACCATTTCAGTTATCATTTATATCCTTTTCTCCTTCCAGAAATAATCATAATACTGAAAAGTTTGCTATAGATTTTTTTCCTCTGATATACTGTATGACTCACATTACAGCAAGGTTGAGTGATCACAGATTATTGATTTTTAGTTGTTGATAAAAAATTTCATAATAACAGTATTATCTCTGATATATGATTTTGGAGTGCATTGTCAAGGGAGCAACCTTCTGCAGCATTTTCTGTGTGCTCTTCAGTGTGCCCATGGAAAAGGGCTGATTTCCTGGGATTAACTGCTGTAATTTGTTTAAATTTACTGACAGTGTCAACCTCTTTTAAACTAATTTATTTAATTTATTTCTGAGTTGTTTTCTTTACTAATTTTCCTGGTTTGTTTGTTTTGTGCTGTTTTGTTTGTTACTGAAGAAATAAAATTATTAACCACCCCCAAAAACCATAACAAACTAACTTTATTTTCTACTCATCCCTGAAGCTTCTATGCTGAGCAGGAAAAAAAATATGCTGCTAAAAACTCAGGGGCAGAATACATTAATTAAACAGGATAGGGAAGTTAAATAAATGCAACCACATCTGTTTGGACCAGAAAACAAACAGATTATTTAAGAATTTTACCACAGTCAAGAAGAAGGACAAGGGAAAAAGAAGAAAAGGACAAGAGGGCAGTGATGCTTGGAAAGTTGCCTATTTCCATGATCTTGATTCACTGCCATATTCAAACAGGCATTTAATTCCCTATTTTCAGCTTCAGTTGGGTCATTCCTCATGTTTTAGCCTGTTGAGATTTTGGAAACAGCTTGTTAACCTCTGGGTATTGTTTCTGTAGGCCCCAGAATGAGAAGCCATAGGATGGGACAGGACATTTAGTCCCAGGTTTTTGTTTTAGGGTATATCCCGTGAATTCCTGCTGGGAACCTTCTCCTGGAGCTGTGTCAGGCCAGGCAGAGTCACAGCACACACAGCCACAGCAGCTCTGCACAATTGGAATTTTCTTCCCCCATTAGGCCCCTCCTAAAGCAGTTGCTCATCAATTGTTAGTGCTGATGAAATGATGAAAATGCAAGTGAGTTTTCACCAATTAATTTTTTATGTCTTGGTTTGTTAAGTTGGCTTTTATTAATCTGGTGTTACCTTTTTTACATCCTTAAATTTCAGTTTACGACTTTTACTATGTTAATTTTCTCTTTTTAGAAGCATTTTCTCCTTGAGGAGTTCTAGAAAGCTCTGCAAAGAGCATGCATGGACCAAAAGAAGTGTTCACAAGTGGAGCAAAATCGTGAATCGTGCCTGAATTCATGTCGTGTTGTCATTTCTCGGGTGGTTGTGGTTGTGTCTTGGAACATCACCACCAGCATTTTCATTCCAGTTCTGCAGGTCTGAATTCTGGTTTTCCATATGGATTGGAGTTGTAGCTAACCCAAACCAAATGCCTCTGCTGGTTTTTGGATTGTTGAACACTTTCTCTGGTGCTGTGCTCCTCACCATGACCCTGGCAGCTGCAGCTGTTTGGAATTTCTGAGGTGTTCGTGGTGGAATTAAACACCAGGAATGTGGATCCCACTGCTGTGCTGCATAAATGGAGAATTGCTTCCAATTCTTGTGTTGCTGGAATGACTGAACTTCACAGGTTGTTACCAATTTTATTCCAACATTACCAAAAGAAATTCACAGGGATTGACTGAATGCTGGCCCTGTGGCTCAGGTGGCAGCAGTGCCACCTTGCTTTTCTGAGCGGGCAAGGCTGTGGTCAGCTCCAAAGGTTCCTGCTGCACCTGAATTATTGCCTTTACTTCTGTGACATCTGTGTGCAGAAACTGTCAGTGGAAGAGTTCACCAAAATTACCACGGCAGAACACGTGGCTTCAGCCATCAATCACAAAGTGGCTTCAGCCATCCCAGTTGACTCAATTGCTGGGTTTTATTCCCAAAAAACCTATTTTTTTTTTTGTGCTGCAGTCACTTTTTTTTTTTGTAGCAAGAACTCTGTCAGGCCCTGAGAATGACATTTGATTTCTCATACTGGTTTGTAACCTGCTCTGGCAGCTGTGGTTTCTGTGAGCACAGCGCACATAAACAGCACATGTAGAACAGTGTAAACTGCATATACAGAACAATATAAACTGCACATACAGAAAAATATAAACACCACATATAGAACAGTGTAAACTGCACAGACAGAATATAATCTGCACATATAGAACAGTGTAAACTGCACATACAGAATATAATCTGCACATTTAGAACAGTGTAAACTGCATATACAGAACAATATATATTGCACATATGGAACAGTGTAAACTGCATATATAAAACAGTATAAATTGTGCATATTGAACAATATAAACTGCACATACAGAACAATATAAACTGTACATACAGAATATAAACTGCACATATGGAAAAATATAACCTGCACATCTAGAACAGTATAAACTGCACATATAGAATAATATAAACTGTACATACAGAATATAAACTGCACATACAGAATATATACTGCACATACAGAAGAATACAAAGTGCACATATAGAACAATATAAATGACTCACAAGCACACTGTGTGACCCTTCTGACATTGTTTTAATGATGTGCCCCATGGTGGATGAATGGGGGAAGTTAGCATGTAGAAACGTAGCCTTGTGTGCTGCTCTTGGTGTCTTGTACCAGAAATATGAAATACCAAGTTTTTAGCAGTTCTGTGTAAACGGAGTAGAATCAGTTCAAGATAGGAACAATGAACCACAAGTCATAGGTTATGTGCTGATTTTTTTTCATTTTCCAAGTGACTTCAGGAACTCTCATACTTTGTAATTAATTGGCCAACGAGGGAGATCTGCCATAGGAATAAATGCAGTTCAAGTAGTCTTTCCTACTAGATAGCATTTGTTGGGAAACCTTTTTTCAGAGACTATTAAAACATGCATGAACAACTACCAATTACTTAGTCCAGAGAGAGCTTTGTACAAAAAAATAAAAAAGGGAAATTATCATACAATGGTAATAAAAACAGTGAATATGTCACCTAGGGCATGAACGTGTGTGCTTATAATAACTTCAGGCTGTAAGCTGTCTGCCTAATTAAATTCATCAATGTGCTTCAATATCAGTTTAAATAGTTAATTCCAAATTGAGAGAAACTAAACTTTATTTGCATGGAATGCAGTTTCAAGTCTCAAAATGACATTGGATCTTTATGCAGAATGTTATTTTCCACTCCTGGGAAGTCTTTCTCTCCCTGTGATTTATAAGAGAAAAACACTGATACAGATAAAGAATCAGCTTTTCAGGAAGAAGATGTGCTGTTACCTTTTGTTGTGGAAGAGGGAGTGTCTGGTGGATTTTTGGGGGATTTTTATCACTGCCATTTGCCACTGAACAGGCTGCCAGGGCAAGCAGTGGCTGCTGGGAGGGAGCCAAAAGGTGCTGAGATAAAAAACTCACTGCTTTTACCTTGGGTGGGTGATAAAGCAAAGCTGCTCTCCCTTGCAGCCAGAAATGAAGACTGAAACAAATGAGGGAAATAAGATGTGCATCTTAAGAGATCTAAGAGAATAAATATACCTCCTTCTCTTTTTTTTTTTTTTCTTTTCTTTCTCCCCATTACCCACTGATGCATAATTCTTTCTTCCTGAAAATTGTCTTTGCACATCTGAAAGGGCAGTGGTTGAGCTGCACCTCTCTGTGTGTTTGCTGGTGTTGATTGACTGTTCAGGGAGCAGGGAGTTGCAGATGAATGGAATGACAGTGCTGGGTGTCTGATGGTGTGGATTCTAGATGAAAGTGGGAAAGCACATCGGTGTTTCACAACAGAGGTGATAAAAGGAATATAAATTGTGGCTAAAGGATAAAATGTTCGCCAGCTTGTAATTAAAGATATATGCAGTGAACATCCTTCAAGCAGAGTTCCCCCAGAGACATCTTTCCTTTACATCAATATGTTCTGATGGCCCTAGATCCTCTTCTCTTTCATCCTGGCAGTGAAAAGTGCTGTGTGTGTTTTGGGGCTTTGTCCTCCTCTACCCCAAGCTGCTTTCTGAAGCTCCTTCAGCAGCCAAAGTGACTGTGACAGAATTCATTCCCCTGCTTCTCCTGTGTTCTAGAAACACACTGCCAAATTATCCATCATCAACAAAAGATGAGCTGTGCAGAGTTGCCCGATTCCAGTTTTCTGCCATAACCTCTGTTCTCTTCAAATCAGTGCTGGTTTTATGATCCCAGACTACACAGAGCATTTTACCCTGAAATAAATGGGAATAATTGGTGGGCTGTTTCTCTGTTGAGCTTGAAGGTGAGAGCCTGGGCTGAGGCACCATGAACAGCTGAGCAGGGAGGAATTGTTTGCTTCCAGTTGGGATGAGTTTCCAGTTGGGATGAGTTTCTAGTTGGGATGAGCTTCCAGTTGGGATGAGCTTTTGTGCTCCTTCCACCCTGCCCAGGGCTGGAGCCCCTCTGGGCTCTGCATTTCTGGGTGAGGCACAGAAGAGAAGGATTCAGGAGCAGGGACAGTGAATTGTCCCTTTAGAGCTGGGGAGGGCTGCAAAGTGAACAGAAAACCAGGGGGGAATAGTGTGGGATTTGTGGCAGCAGTTTGGTAGGAGCAGAAGGTCAGGATCACAAAATCCAGAGTGCAGCAGTGCTCTAGACAAAACTGGGAAGGTTTTAAAGCTGCTGGTTTTAGTAATTTCTCCTGTGTAGTCTCCTCCAAATCTGTTTCTTCACATTTGTGGATGAATGGAAGCTCTTGTTCCTCATTTGAAAGTCTTAACGTTGCTTTTCCACAATATTGAGACAGAAGTTGTGCATGAAATATGGTTTTTCAATGCCATCATTCTACAGTGTTTTCTGAGGAAAAACAAAGCAAACTCCAAAGCACAGCTTGACCCAGAAATCTCTCAAACAACATAAAAATATTATGGTTCTATGTGGACATTTTATCACGAAGCATGAACACATGTTGGGTTCATTGGCAACCTTGTCTTGATCAGGAAGCACCAGGGAATATGAGCTTTGTTTCCAGAAAAACTTAAGCAATTTGTGCTTCTTTTTCTTGAGGTAATGTCTAATTTGTGAGGCTGCATGGGCTAGGTGTGAAATCAGATGAACTTCAGTAGTTCCAGTTCCATTACACTGTGGCTAATGCCAAAGACATCCTGTGAAATGAAATTGCTGAATTTCACACAGCACATGTACGTAAGAAAAAAAGAAAAGAAAAAAAAAAACCTTGACAGCCAGTAGAGAAAAATCTACATTTCCCTTGTTCTAGTGGCAATAGAATAAAGGATTTCTTTTCAAAGTAGTATTATGTGGATATTAAATAAACCCAACCATTTAATTCTATATTCTAAAGTAGCTTAGTCTCTTGACTGTAAGATTCTGCCAATAAATTCAAACTGGATCAGATACAGCTTGCAGAATCTTTCAGCCACTTTACTCTCATTACAAAGGCTGATGCGGTATTTCTGAGACTCCATTTTTTGGCTTCAATTAATTTTTTTTCAATGGCAGCATACTTAAGTTTATACTGAGTTCCAGCCTGGATATAAACATATTTCCTAAAAATAGGTTTCAGAGAACAAGATTAATGTTTGCCATAGTGCACAGAGTTATTAGAAGTTAATGTTTAAAAATAAGGCTATGTCATGGTGGTTATTTTGGGTTCCTGTTCTCTTTTGTCAATCTGTTTTCCCTGAAGTTACGTAAGGCAGCTGGACTTGAAGAAAGAGGCTTGAGGAGTCCTAGGAAATCCATGTTCTAGCTGTGAGTCCTCTCCTCTGGGTGGGCAACACTGATTCCATGTGGCTACAGACAAATGGGGGGTTCAGGTTGTTTGTGAGTGGCCAGAGCAGGGTCAGCGCAGCAGGCTGGAGCTTGTGGAAGGGTAATTAATGATTCATGAGTGATAAATGAGTGATTCCCTGGGCTCCTGAGTTATTCCCTTGGTTAATGAGTGATTCCCTTGGCTCCTGGGTGATTCCCTTGGTTCATGCATGGCAGGCTGGGATGTGTCCCTTGGACAGCCCTGAGGTGTTCACTGGGTCCTGCCCTGCTTGGTTTGGTGATTTCTCTGTGATTTTGTTCATAAGTGTTCATGCAGCATCATATCCCTGAATCCCTGCTCAGGATGTGTGAGACCCGTGGGAGCCCCCAGGGGAGGAGAGTGTGGGGAGTGGGGGGATGTTGGTGCTGTTCCAGGGCACTGCTGTGACCTGCTGGCCCTTTGGCACCTGACAGACACACACACAGGACTCTAAACCACCACACAGCCTCACTCTCTGGTGTAGAGAATATATTCTCTAGATAGAGAAAAAAAAAAAAATATATATATATATATATATTCTTTGGTATTCAGAGGTCATTTCAGCAGTGAAGTGTTGGGTTTTCATTTAGATTTGCTGGAAATCCTTAAGGCTGCTCCATCCTTTGGGATGCTTTTCTGTGGGCAGTTGGTTCCTTGGGCAGGTCTTGTTTCTAATGTGTGATTTTGTAAATAATTTCCTGTTAAAGCCGGGTTGGAACTAAGCATGTAAAAGGTGGAATTTGTGGTTATGTGTAATGCTTTTACTGCTGTTGCAGGTGAATTCTGCACCTTTGTGTCAGAACGACCATATTCAGTATATTGATATATTTATATTCAGTTTCTGACTCAGTGCAGTGTCACCTCTCTGCTGTAGATCCCTGAGAGTGCCACAGAGCAGCCACAGCAGGCAAAGAATCACCTGGCTGCTGCTGGGAATAAAACACAGCTCAGCTGAGAAACTCACAGTGCCTTCGCTGTGCTTTCCAGCAAACCCTAAATCAAATTCCTGGAGGGAGTGGAAACACAAGCTGTGTCCCTCGCCAGGCATTCCTCTCCAGAAAGGATCTCCAGTAGCTGCACAATTATTGTGCAGAATTATTGCAGCCTTCTGGGGCTGCTCCAGCAGAGCTGTTAGTGCTCGAGCACCTTGTTTTCCAGCTTGTAAAGGTGCCCCTTTAACTCCCAGCTGAAGGACAAGGCTAAACACAGAGCTGAAATATCTGCCAGGCTGTTCCTGTAGTGCACGTGGGAGTTCTGGGGGGGCGAGGTGGGGCTGGGGGAAAAGTCTGAGCACAAACACGAGTTTGGGGCTGTTTACTACAAACAGCAATTTACACTGCTGCTGATCCATCTGCGCCGAGCTGCCACAAGGCAGAGGTGGCCTAGAGAAAACCAAACCATCTTCAGCCCCCCAAAGAAAATAAAAACAGCTTTTTTTT
Source organism: Taeniopygia guttata (assembly GCF_048771995.1). Taxonomy (NCBI): domain Eukaryota; kingdom Metazoa; phylum Chordata; class Aves; order Passeriformes; family Estrildidae; genus Taeniopygia; species Taeniopygia guttata. The sequence continues at coordinate 1,315,334 of NC_133029.1, read as the reverse complement.
AAAAAAACAGAGATGATAAGCTTATGAGTTAGAATGTTTAAGCTTTGTTTGTTCATTTGTTCATTCTGTGTGGGTGGAAGAGAGATTGGAATTTTCCTCTATAAACTTTCAAGTTCAATAGCTTGTTGTTTTGTTTGTTTGTTTTTTGTTTTTTTTTTTAAATTTAGATTTTTTTTTAAAGGAGAGGGGAGGACATTCAGGCAGTTTCCCAACACTGTCTATATTTAATTTAGGATTAACAGTAAGAAACATTAAGTTCACACCTTTTCTCTCTCTCTCTTTGCTTTTTCTGTCACCTCCTTAAGAGTTGTACTGAAGTGCACCTTGAAACATGTTTTATGGCATTATGATCTGGGGGAATTCAGGCATCCTGACATACCCGTGATCTAGATGATGATGAGAGATGTGTTTAACCAATGTGCAAAAGAAAAAAACTAAATGCCAGAACACAAAAAAGCCCCACTGCTGGATGCGTTTGGATGTGTTACATGCCAGTGAAGGGAATCAAATGGCAACAGGAACTAAACCAACTCCATTTTAGTTCTTCTTTTACTGAATTATTATAAATACACTCTGTCAGGTGTGAAATCAGCTTTTTTGTTGGAGAAGTAAATAAGTTGCAGAAAAACACTTATGTGTAAAAGCATCTATGTAGCCTAGGGCTGTTGGAAAAAATGTGAGCCAACTCCACTTCATAAAGCCATTTAGCTACAAATGGATTCAGAGAATTTAGGAACGTTTTCCTTACTGTTTTCTGGAGTGGTTTTTGGTAGGTATTTCTTTGTTTGTTTGGGTTTTTTAAGTGCTTAACCGTTTAATTTCTAGTGAAATAAGAAGCTGAAAACACTGAAATTCTCTGGAGATGACAAGTATTTTAAAGTGCTATTAAAATATGACTTGACATTCCTGTGTAATTTGCCCGTTTTCTGACATTTCTCTGAACGAGAATATTTTTGTTTGTTTGTTTGTTTTTAAATGGAGTTAAAGGAGAAAATAATATTTTTGGAGAGAGAATGCACAAGGAAACCTGACTTGCAGCAGGGCTCCTGTCTAGTGAGGTGGATGAGTTTGTCCCAGTGATGCCTTTCCCAAGAAAAATGCTTCTGCCCTCACTGGGCATTCCCATCTGGAGTTTGCTGCCAGACAGTGTGGAAAGCTGTGGCTGGAATGCCCATCCAGCCAGAGCATGGTCGGTTTTTCATTTGATTTTTTACGAGGGTGAAGTAATTTGGATTCCTGGAGCTGCCCTGAGAAGGTTTTTTTGGTTATTTGGATTCCTGGAGCTGCCCTGAGAAGGTTTTTTGGTGATTTGGATTCCTGGAGCTGCCCTGGGAAGGTTTTTTGGTGATTTGGATTCCTGGAGCTGTCCTGGGAAGGTTTTTTTGGTGATTTGGATTCCTGGAGCTGCCCTGAGAAGGTTTTTTGGTGATTTGGATTCCTGGAGCTGCCCTGGGATGGGTTTTTTGGTGATTTGGATTCCTGGAGCTGCCCTGGGATGGGTTTTTTGGTGATTTGGATTCCTGGAGCTACCCTGAGAAGGTTTTTTGGTGATTTGGATTCCTGGAGCTGCCCTGGGAAGGTTTTTTGTGTTCAGCTTGAATAAAAGCTGAGCAGAGGGGAGCTGCTTTCCACACCAGCCTTCAGGGGCTGCAAAGCCCCTGCCCTGGCTGTTGGGCTCCTGGTCAGTGTGGTGTTTGTTAGAGTCACTAAAAACCATCCTTTCCCTCCCAAAAGTCACTCTCACCCCTCTGATCGGAGCACTGCTATGTCTTGGCCCCCTGTCAGCACACGCCTACGAATCTGCTGTCGAACACTTGAGTCTCCTCCTGTCTCTTTAAACTCATCTCTCCAAAGTGCACCAAGGAGAACAGTTTTTAACATCAATAGTGAGCAGCAGCTAAGCAGCAGACATAACCACACAAGTATCTTGAATTGGTTATAAATAAAATTTTAATCATTAAGGCAAAAAGCACTTTTCATGTGAAAGATGCTCAAAGAGCTGTGCTATTTTTTAAATTTCCTCAGTTTAACAGCTTATTTATAGAACCTTTTATGCATCTGAAATGACCCTTGGTAAGGGAATCTCGCAGTATACCAGTTCAAACTTTGGTTAATTGTTCCCTGTGTAGGGGGCTTAGATCTTAGTGTCATCCCGATTCTGATTTTAATTGTTCAGTAAGAACACATGATTAACATAATGTTTTTTTCACTCTTTTGAAGTTCGGTGTTTATAACCCTTTTGGTAGCAAGGTTCTGTTGATAACTAATGGAATCAGGATGTTGATTTTTATTTGTGATGTGTGTGCAGTTTGTAATAAGGGATATAATTGTTGTGGGCTCATGTTGCTGAAGCTGTATTTTTACATTTCACTTAAAAATTATGTGCAATTGAGAATTGGAAAAAATGGACAAACAGGGAGATGGAGAACTTAATTTTAACCCTTGAGCTTCCATCCAGGTCTCAGCGCATCTTTAAATTTTGGACATTGGAAAAAGTTTTCTTCAGTTTTTGCTTCACATGTCCATGCCTGAAATTGTGAGAAGTCCAGAAGAAATTCCTCTGTGCAGTGAATCACTGCTCTGGTACCTTAGAGTGGGACAGTTGAAGTGATGCAAACGTTACATGATCTGATATTCTGGTTGTTCAGGGAGGGAATTACACATTTATTTTAAGTGAAATTTCAGTCAATGTTTTCCCTCTGAACTCAAAACTTTCCAGCATTTCCTGCTCAAAATGTTCAGCTGCACACAGCTGCCAACGCTGATTAATGATCTGTAACCTATTAGCAGGGCTTCACCCTCACTCTTGGTTTTCACATTTTTTGCTGCAATTTTGTGGAAATCAAGGAGGTGACTTTCTTCCCTGCTGTAAAGAACTCGTGCAGGGAATGGAATGCATTCTTTTTAATATTGTGGCAGTTGTGTGATGGATGTCTGAAGCCACAGATGGGAAATGTAGAAACAGTGGCAAGTTCTTGATGTCTCTGAGCCAGCAGCACCCAGAGAAGCATCTCCACCGAGCTGGTGCCTTCATCCCAAAGCACAGCAGGGCCCAGATCCTGGGCAGTGAGGAGGATTTCCATCCTGCTGGGATGAGATGGTAAAGGAGCCCTGCAGTCAGGTGTGTGCTGCAACGAGCCCTGTGATGTGGGAATCCAGAGCTTCCCTCTGGCTGCCCTGGCAGGGCTGGGACCCTGGCAGGGGTCAGGAACCCCCCTGGACAGAGCCCCCAGAGACACTGGCTGTGATCTCTGCCCATGGAAAAGAGTTTTCAATCTTACAGGATGAATTACAAGCTCTGAGTGTTTGATATGAGTAATAATTAAGTGTGGCACAGGTGCAAAAGTAAAATTTTAGGATTCTAGATAAGGGGTCCAAAGGGGACAAGATGGAGGAAATTGGGTGTGTCTTGTCCTTTTTCTCCTTCTTCATGCCCTCCATGTTTCACTGTGGTGTTGGCATTTTTCTGTTGGTTCAGGCTGGGGACACACTGTCCAACGTAGGTGACAGATATTGGCACGTTATTGTAAATCCAGCACAGGTAGTTTGTGGTATTTAATGTTTGTACCATCCCACTGAGGGCAGAGCCCCACACGCTGCCCTGCAGGACAGAGCTGCGGCAGGGCAGCAGAACATGTTAGAGATAAACAGAATAAACACCCTTGAAACAGCACAGACGAATTATGGCTTCTGCTTTGGCAGCGGGGCTGAAAGACAGAGACTTTTACAATCTCAGAATCATCAATAGCTCAGATTCTGACACTCTCACACACTGGGGACAGCACACCTGAGGGCAGAGTGGCAGGAGCAGATCCCCTCATGGCACACACCTTTGGGGAAAGGTGGTGGTGCCTGTGAAAGCCAACTGCACTCAGGAACAAAAAGGACATTTGTTCTTTGGACTTCTTGGCATGAAATTTGGACTTTTGGCACAAAAAAGCAGGATGGATGGAGGGCCTGCAGAGAAGAGCTACATGGGGAGGTTAGACTTAAATGAAATGCATCACGGAATTTTCAAAGCCGGCAAATTGTGTAATGAGGGATGTGTATGCTCTTTGTGAATTGGAATCTCTCAGTTCTAGGGCACTGTAAATAATGTTAATATGAATAACATAGATAATATTTTACCGGTTGCCAAGGGAACCAGACTCGCTGGATTTCTTTTTTGTTGTTACGGTGAAAATTGGTGTGGATTTTAGAATGGTCTGGACAACTGATCACGCAGCTTTTACGTGACTTTTTCTCTGCAGATCATCCAGGGAGCTTGTTAGAAAAATACTTTATTATTTGAGTCTCCAGATACAGTCACTGTCAAATCTTGAACTTTTGAGTCTTTATTACATTCCCTTACCCCTAAGACACCACAATGATAACTTTATGTAATTTTGAAAAAGGTAAATAATAGATTTTGCTTGGATTTTTGTGGTAGTTATGAAATACTTGATGAAGAGATCCGAATTATCAATTATGTGTCAATATTCCTGGAGCAGTTAATTAACACTTGCTCATTCTAGAAGGTGTGTAAGTGGCCACTGTGCTGGGAATTTAGGCAGGATACCCCCAGGAATCACAGTCCTTCTCACTGCACATGGCATTTTTTGGCACAGATTGGCTTTTCTTGTTGAAAACTTGCCATGTTTCATCCATACAAACATTTCTTGTGGCTTTGTGTGCTACTAAGAAGGAACAGTGTGCTGGCAAATAATTATTTCTTTCAGACAAATTTCCACGAAGGCAACTGCTCTAAGCATCTGTGTTGCTTTTGACTGGAGAGGAGCTGTGTATTAGTGAGGAACCAGAAGCCTCTCCCATCAAACTGGCTTTTGATGGCACTTCTCTTTCAGTCTCCTGCTTGAAGTTGGTTTCTTTTTAGTCTTGGAAGTTGGTCTTCTGTCGCTGCGAAAAAAGAAAATCTCTAGCAGGAGCGAGATTTCCTTCTGGCTGGTGCTGTGCCATACAGAGGGTTCTGTGAACAGACTGTTCCTTGATGCTCTAACTTGGCCCAGTTTCCTGCAAGAGAAAGAAAACTGTCTGTGGCTTGATATGGTGAATCTTGAAATTTGAGGCAGAGCAAAAAAATTCCTGTAGCTGCCATGTGCAGTACAGGAAACTCAGTGAGAATCTCAGATCCTCTTGGTAGCTGTAAAACTCTTCAGCATTTCCTCTCTTGTGTGCACAGCAGCAGCACAGCCTTCTTCTGGCCAAAAGGAATCACCTGCACAGGAACTACTGACAGAGAGATGAGCTCTTTTTTAAAAAAATAACCAAAAAACTAAAACCCAGCACTATCAGCAGAGGCAGGGATTTACTGAGGGTCTTGGTTGTGCAGCTGCTGCCTTTGAATGTGCAGGGTGGTTGGTTCAGCTCCACAATTTATTCTGGATAATTTCATTACCCTGTACAAGTACATCTCCAATATACAATCCATGTTGGGAGGTAGCTTTTTATTAAAGGATTCAGGGGTTGGCATTGCAAAGCACTAACATTTTAATTTTTGGATTCTGAGAGGTCTGGGGATGTTTTCCAGCCAGATCATGGATTCCAACCAGACGTTTGTCTGCACAGAGATTTCTCCTGGTGTTCTCACTGAAATGCATAGCAGGATTTGGCCTGTCAGTTCAGTTCCTGACACACAGATGCCCAAATTACAGAAGCCAGTAACATTCTTAACATCAATTGGATGTCTTGTTAGTGTTCGTGGCTGCTGGGTATGGAAAATCACCCTGTGAAGACTGTGCTTCGTTTAGAACTAATCATCATTCGTTTTCAGAGAGAAAAAACGTTCTTCTGGCTAAAAAACATCACTTGAATTTTAAGTTCTTACACTCTAGATCTTGATTTCTGTTTCTTTGAATAAATTTTTGTGCTTGGAGTCTAAGAAATGAGAGCTGCTTGCTGAAACCTGACATCCTCAGGATCTTTGGAACTGGGGTCAGGCTGGGGCTGGAGGCACCTCTGCTTTCTCCTGGAGTTCCCCCTTGCACTGCAGGTCCAGGACCTGTGAGAGGAAGGGTACCACGTGTAAGGTCCTGTGCCACAGGAATTTTCAGGCCAGAACAAACTACTTTCAACAAATCCACCTGTAATGCACATTCCTCCAAGTGTGCCCTAATCAAAAGGACAGCAAGCTCACTCTTTTGTGGGGTTACCTTGCAGGTAACATCCAACCCCTTTATGTAACCTGTGCAGAACCAAAGCAAACCCTGCAGGTGTTCAGGTGTTAAAACAATGCTCACAGCCACACACACAAACCTCAATGGAGGCTTCCACCTCAGTGGAGAAATGTAACTCTGCTGCCTCGTAGCAGAAATCTCATCATGGTTATTTTAGAAATGAGTATTTGCATTTCTGGACTTACATTCTTGGGTATTTGGGGGACCTTCACCAGTATCAATGTATTTGTTCTCTTCTCTTCATGATTCAAGGAATATATAGCAGCAAGAACATGGCTGTTTTCATCATTAAACAGAAGAAATTCATGGTGTTTAGGGAGGTTAATGAAGGGAAAATAATCTTCTACGAAACTGCTTTTCCTCTTCCCTTTCTTGTTCCAGTATTTTCTCCTTAAAACTCTTCTTGCCTTTACCCTCTTTTTGTGTGTGTAAGTGTAGGGAAATGAAATAGCCTTAATGATATGTATTAAGAAATCTACTTTATAAATCCATTTGTTCACATTCATCTTCCATTCACATAACTCCCAGCCTCAGAATGTCAGTGGGCTGTTCTGCAGTTTAGCCACATTCTTGTACTCTTTTTACTCGTTCTTCTTTTCCCCAATCCCTCATTTTATTTCATTCTGTATGCTCTCTGAACACAACTTTGGGAGCTAATGAATTAATATTTGAGCTGTTTAGCAGTCTGTTCTACTGAAGCCCCTCTATCTCCATCCCTACAATATCCTGGAACACTTTATGTGGAATAAACAGCCTTTGCAGTCCATGACTTCAAAGCCTGAGTGCTCTGCTACTTTACTGAAAGCAGTAAATTTTAAGATAGATTGTAATCCTGTTGGCTTTTAGAATGCCTAACAACTTTTAGAAACTACAAATCATTACATAAATGGAATAGAACAGCAGTGTACTGAACGTGCAGACATTTTATTGTGCAACCATTTCATTGTGCAAGGAATTTATATGTCTGTGTAATTCTGCTATAAATACACATCTGCCAAATATTCTTTAGCTTAATGTGGTACACAGAACTTTACCATATTAATTCCTTTCGCCATTATAACAATCATGTTTTAATGTGAGCTGATTGAAGCTGCACAGACTGCAGCAAAAGATTCATTGGATTCTCTAAAAGCCTCTCATAGCAGCCTATACCAAACCATACATTAAAAGTAAAGAAAGATTTTGTGTAGGAATAAATCTGGAATGTCAATAAGAAAGGCAGCAATAAGATTGCATCTTAGTTCAGAGGCTTGCTTGGTACTGATGGGAATTCATAAATGTGTCACACAGGGGAGAGAATCCAGTGTGCTCCTAATCAGGAAAATGTTTTGTAATCCAGATAAAACCTGGGTTTCAGCTGAGCTTGGCCAAGGTGCATCACGTGCAGATGTTGTGACTTGCCTGCAGCAGCTGGAGTCCTCCTTGGGTCTGGTTCAGGTGAATGCAGAGGTGGGGTCGCTGCTCCCACGGACCTGGTGTGGCTGAAGAGTCCAGGCTCCACAGTGGGCAGTGGGTCACAGCCTCTAAGTCATTGTTATTATTTTTAAGTTATTATTTCAGCCACACTTCTGTGTTCTCGGGGTGATCCACCAGCAGCCTGAGGTACAATAAACCTACCTGGGATGCCAGGGGAGCTCTCTGAGCTGGGGCTCAGAACCACCCTGCATGTCCCAGTTCCCTGGCTGGGTTCACAGACCACTTGGAACCAGATATTTGTGTTTTAATGTGGGAAATTCTCACCTGTGCCGAGCTGTAATGGAATTAAGAGGCAGAAATGCAAACTGTGCTTTCAGAGAGAGTGTGTGGTTTCTGTGTGGTGCCACATCTCAGAGCACTGGACCAGTCCTTTGTGTACAGCCAGCTATAAACTGAAATAGTTGCAAATATCACTTGTATAATTGTGTTTATTCAATGTGTGCATTTCTGTCCAGTGCCAAATGTCATTTCAAGACATAAAGCTTGTTTCTAGGACAGCCAGAAAAGAAATTAGTACTACATTCCCAAGAAAAGTGGAAAAGGGCATAGTAGGTGAGCAGTTCCTATTTTACCTTTTTCTTCTGTGAATAAAATATACAAATCCTGAACATTTGTGGCCACTAACACATGGTTCTTCTGTTGATTTGAAGACACTGCCGTGGATATTTTTTAATGTGTGTGTCTGGGAACAGTTTCAATAGGTTTTTTTTCAGCATTATCAGCAGTTGTAGTCTCTGCAGTGTGACAAGGTGCATGGCAGCTCCTGTCAGATGCTTCCCGAACACAGAATGTCACTCTTTATCAACCCCTAATAATCCAAATTGGCTCTCCATCTTGGCAGCCTAGCAGGCTCTTCACACAATGCTCAGCTCTGGGAAACATTCACAAACTTTCACAAACCTTTGTTGGAACCTTCACTCCTTGAAGCTAATTTAAATTAAACACCGATTTTAGTCACTAGGGCTGATCTTGCAATCACAGTTATGTATTTTTGTCATGCTTATGTATTTTTATTTTATATATTTGAGCATCAGCATGTTGAACTGTCTCTCTTGTGAGCAGAAAAATATGTGTATTTGTTTCCAAGTTCATGTTCTTTGTTGCTGCTGCTGAAATAACAGGTTGGGTCACATTGCAAATTCCACCTCTGGGAATTGCTGAAGTGTTCCTGGGAGGTCACAGTTCAAGTCCTTCCTGCAGTACTTACCCACAGGTATTTCTGCCCATCCTGGCCAGGAATTTAATGAGCCTGGAACTTTGCTGTACATTTTTCTGCTCTGCTTTGCAGATGGTCTCTGGGTTATGCTGAAGGACAGAGGAATGGCAGAATGGGGATCTGAAATTGCACTGGTTCTGCTGATCAGTGGAGAATTTCGGTTTTCTCTCTTTCTCATGCCTTCCATGGCTTCTTAAGGAAAAAAAGTGCCTCTTCTGTTCCCCATCCATCACACAATTATTCAAACTGTTGGAGCAGGTAGTTCTCCTGCTCCTATTTGTACTGCTGATTTAGCTTGTTACCCAGCTCCTCCATGCCTGACAGCTCTCCCCTGGAAAATGTGTATTTTAAGACTGCTTACATGAATAAACTGCCTTTAAAATTCAGGGTTGGGTGGTAGTACTATGAAAAGCCAATCGGGTACAAACACTGCATAGAAAATCTCTAGTAGGAACTAGCAGATTATTTGGATGAGATTATGCCAGTGCCAATTATGTGCCTTGCAAAAGGAGAGCTAAAAAATCGTCCCTAAATTCTCCTGTAGATTTGGGATAAAACTTGGACCTCCAGAGGGCATTTCAGGAGAGTGAGAAGCATATGTTATTTAGGAATATTAAATTCTTGGAAGAACTGAGTGCAGCTAGGGATGGCAGTGGTGTTTTGGTTTTAAATGAATTCCAGTCTGGAAAGACATGACATAAGAGAGAGGAAAAAAAGGCATTTTCTCGTGTCCAGAGGAAATGTCATGTCTCTTAATTTGCACTTGTTATTTCTGATTCTTCCAAAGAGAGCATGAATTAACAGACTTTTAGGAACGAATGTCTGTTTTAAACCAGCTATGTCTCTGTCAGGACTTTATTCAAAGCTTTTAGGAAAAATCATCATATTTTAAGAACAGGAGATCAAAAATTCAAGGTGGAATATACTTCTAATTCTTTCTTGTTGTAAGACTTTGTTTTGTGGGTTTATGCCTAAGATCTCTCTATCTAATAGGAGAATAATGAACCTTTTCCTTATTCTGTGAGCATCGTCCGTCTGTTCGTAGGAGAAAGGTCCTGAACCACTGAAAATGTCGAGTTTTTTATGAAATGCTAACTGATGCCTTTGGGCACAATTCCCGCTTTCAGACAATGCACAAATGGATGCTTAAAATACACATTTCAAGCAGTCCCCGACTGGCTGTGTTCTTCTGAAAATGTTGTTTTCTCAGCAGATTAATTGACTTGACAAAATCCATCTCCCGGAGCACCAGTCCTTAGTGCTTCCAGTAAATACCTCTGGCCCTCCTTTTTACTGGGAGCTGGTTTGTGTCCGAAGATTTTGTAGAAATGAGGTGATAATGAGTTGCTACAGATCAGATTTGTGCAAAGACCTTCAGCTTCCCTCAGCTCTGGGGGGGCATGGATATTTCTTCCAGACTTGTGGTGTTCTGGAGCCACACTTGTCACCTCCTTTGAAATGCTGAATTTTTTCTAGTGCCTTCATTAACCTAGAAGAGCTTTATTTCCTTCTCTTTTGAGCAGCAGAGGATGTTCAGAGTGTGAGTGTCATCTCAATGAGGTCTGTATGACTGTGTAAACCTTAACTGCATTAAATGTGCTGCCGGCATAGAAACACCTCACTTAGATCAATAAGTTGTAATTACAGAGGTCAGCAGGTCTCAGTCCTTCTTTTGACCCTAAGAAAGCCCCCATGCATTCTCCTTTCTTACCAATACAAAAGCAGAATCAGCTGAGCAAATTCAAAACAGCAGTATGTTCCTTTTTGCCTGCTCAACAGTGTATAAAAATGAAAACATAAATGTATTTCTTGCATTCTTTATCTAGATTTAAAGGGAATAATTCACTTTAAATGATGTCTGGCTCATCTAGTCTATCACATATGAGTAATTTTTTTTACTTTGTAGAGCATATGTTTCTTCTGTCTGCAAAAAGTTCTGTGGATTTTCATTCCTTCCCATTTTCCCAGCTTTAAGCTCTCCCCAGTTATAAGAAAGCAGAGGTCATACAAAGTGACTTTTTAGAGTTTGTCTGCTGCGGTAGCTCTGAGGCTCACACTTTCACTGCCTGCTTCTCAGCTTTCACAGCTTACCTGTGAGATTCAGGATTTCTCAGACACGGAAATGTCACTGATGGTTTGGCTCAGTGTCAGCCTTGTGGATCCTAAACTGGAGCTGTCAAACAAACTGCGGTGCAAAAGGAAATGGAATTATTATTCCTCCACTTAAGATGGCAGATCATAGATATTTGCCTGTGTCTGGAGCTCTTTGTGTCAAAATATGTCTGATCCCTGCATGAATATTTCACACACAAGCGCTTGAACGCTCCTGTGGAGCGAAATTCCTGCCAGGGGAACTTGCCCCACAGAGCTCTGGCAGCCCAGCTCTGCCCAGGATGGAGGTGAAGCCACTGCAGGGAGTGTCACTGCTGCAGTGCCCATGCCACTTGTGGAATATCAGGGATTTCCAGACCAGATGGGAGGGAGGCTCTGAAGGAGCTCCTGGACAGGGATTCAGGAGGAGAACAGCGCACAGCCCCAGGCACAGGGTGAAAGGTCAATTCTCACCTTTCCGTTTCCTGGATTTGGGTTGTTTTTGGTGGAAAGCAGCACTGGATGGGCTGTTCTGTTTCCTTCATGAGCTGGAGCAGTTGCTGGGAGCTGAGGGCAAGCACAGGGCCACCCTCACCTGCCCAGTCCCTGCCACTGGTCCTGCCAGCAGCACGGCCAGGGACTGTCCCACCTTCCTCAGGTCCTGAGGTATTGAGCATCCAGCATCATCTAGCCCACCAGGGCTCTCCTGGGGCTGCACCTTCCACAGCCTGTTCCTTCCAAATCCCAGCACCGCTCCGCGCTCCCACAGGGCTGTGAAGGGCATCCCCAGCAGCAGAGTCCAGCTCTTCTGGAAGGAATCTCTGAAATAACTCAGCCACCAGATCAACAAGATGTTAATCCACTTAGCATAAATGTTCTTGCTGCGTCTCCCCAAATACATTGTCATTGTCATTGTCATTTCCTTCCTCAGCGGAATACAAACTGGCAAGAAACAAGGGCTGAGGGGAGAAGGAACGCTCAGGAATTCAGGCTTGTACATGGATTGGCTTTTCAGCCTCTGGAATCCCAGTTACTGCTGAGCCTGGTGCTCTGCTGCTGTCTCTGCCCTCTCCCTCGTTGTATAACACTGTCTATCCCAAAATCCCTGCACATCTCCTCTTGTTGCAATAATTCCTGAGGACAGGAATTGTTCTGGTGCCCTCTGAGCCCGGCCACTGGCACACTGCTGGTGGCTGTCAGGGCGTGCTGTCGGGTGGCAGGTGATGGGTTCTGAACCAGAGAGAGGCGTGGCACAGGTAATGTTGGCCCCTTTCCTCAGCACATCTCCATCCCTCACCCGAGTTCTCAAAACACTGTTTTTAGCATGGTTTCTGCTATGAGGGGAAACTCGCTCTCAAACATCTTGGAGTGCTTGGTGGGCAGATGATTACAAAATTGATTTGTGCCTAATGGACTTGGGCTTCCTGCAGGTTTTCTGTCAGTCCCTACCACTTCAGCACCACATTCCGTAATTTTGGAGCTCTCCTGAAGTGTTAACAAGCACATCCATTTCCTCCCACCTCCAACTGCCCCTTCTTCCACAGTCTTTTCAAATCCTTCCCATGTTCTCACTGAAAAATAGACCACAAGCACCATAATTAATTCTGGTTCATGATTTGTTGAGGAGAGAACTATGGAGCTGACCCAGAAGCCTTTGCTGGGGGAAGATGCACTAATTTTGATATTTTATCATTCTGCTAATTCTCTGTCCCCTGCACCCACCCGGTCAGGAACTCAGTGGTCTGTGGAGCTGCTGTGGCTTTGTCATTGTGGTTGTAATTGGTCAGTAAGATCCAAAGCCACCAGGTGTGACTGACACCCAGCACAGTGCTGGGTGCTCAAATTGCCAGTCTGGACTTCACTGTGTCCCCTGTCTTTCCTGAGGAAAGGAGGCAAAAATATTTAAAATACCCTTCTAACAACAGCTGGAGACAGCTCCTGGTGAATAGCTGGAGGGATTTTTGAGTTTTCTATCAATCTTTGCTCTGTTAGGCTGCAGGTCTGCCAGGACAGCAGGGCATGGGAAGGGGGTCACTTGTGATGTTAATGTCTCCTTAGCAGTTCACCCTGTCCTGGGCTGAGAGCAGTTCTGTGGATGAACCACGGGATGGAGGGAGCAGCTGGAATTATCACCTCCTGAGATGTGACAGATGCAAAAGTAAAAATGGGCTTCAGCCCAGGTTGGAAACTTTGTGCTGAAGAACAAAAGCTGATTAGTTGCTGTTATTTAAGACTGCTTACATGAATAAAGTGCCCATGTTTTTGCAGCCTCAGCCCAGGGATGTAGTGCTGGCCTGCACATCTGATCTTCTTTCTGAACTGCTGGCTGGCTGCTGCAGGAGGCAGAACCAGTGTAAGCTGCAGTGCCACAAAAACCAGCCTGGATGTGAAAGCTGAATTATGGATCTGACAGTCAGAGGGCTCACTGTGTGCACTGCCTTAGCAAAACAATTCCTGGTAATTTCTGTTGGCTTTTAATGCATGAAGCCACACATTTTGCACAATTAATGATTGAATAATTATCGGGTGATAACAACATAAAATAATTCTCATTTCCCAGCTCCATTGGCAGTCTGTGTTAGAGAATTTCTAGCTAGAGCTGAAGGCGAAGTCCAAAGTTGATATTCCATGTATTAGTGTTTCCCTTTGCCTGTCTTACTCTCGTGCTGGCAGTTCTTGCCACATTCCACATTCAGCTTCCAGGTATCTCCTTCCAAATGCAGTGGCAGGGCTGCTTCAGCTGTCTGCAGAGTTCTCCACCTGCTTTATGTCTCTCCCTTCCAGAAAATAAATGGCAGATATAAGTGGGTGTGGGTGAGTGTCAAAAAACCCAAAAAACCCTCATGAGATTTTAATTGGCATGTCCAATCTTTGCACACATTTAGATTGTATCACTGTGGGTTATTACACAATTTCTGCTGGTTTTAGCTCCTTTAGAGAAGTTCACTTTCTTAGCTTCTGAAGAAATATGTTGAGAAATATGTTACGTGCTTTTACTTTTTTAAAAAAAATTTTGTTGACTACTTTTTTCCTTCTCTCTTCCCCGTTTATTCATTTCCATACGCTGCAGGAAAAGCACTCTAAATGAACTGATAATTCCAGCTAATCTGAAACAAAGTATTTGGAAGATAGAAATGGTGAGACTGGGAAAACTACTCAGAATTGTAACTTGTAAATATTTTAAAGTGATCTTATGCAAAATTCATCCAAAACGTGATTATTGTTCTTCTTTTCCATATTATTTTATGTCTTCCTAAATCACTACCTCTCTTTCCCTTCCCTTGCCAAAAAAAAAAATTGAAAGTATATCATCTAAGCCCATTTCCATTAAAATGAGTTCAGTAAGTCCTTTTCTTTTTCTATTATTTGCACAGCAGTGCAACACTATCCAAATTTAATATTCTTTGTTGTCACAAAGAGTGTGCATCTGTCTCTCACGTGAAGTCTGTCCCATGGTCACCACTGTCCCATCTACAGGAAGAGGAGACATTTCACATTAATGTTGGGGTCACAACCAGAAATATATTGGTTTCCATGGTAACTAATTGTTTAGTTAAGAAAGGAGAGGAGGGGATGCAGCAGATTTTGGTAAAACAATTGAAACTATGATCAGGTCACAAAAGTGATTATAAAACCTGCAGAACTTTATTGCGTTCTTTTAAGACATGCAAATATGACGTATGGTATACAGAATTTTCTGTAAGTGCATGTGCTTTCAGAGTCTGTGTTCTCCCAGTGGATCCATGGCCATGCTCTGCTGGGAGGGTGGCAGTCCCCCTTCCTCCCCACGCCCACCCTGCTGTGCCCAACCTGTGTGGGATGTGTTTGTGCCGGTTCCTTCTCTCTTGGAACCCTTGCAGCAGCTTTCTGTCCAGCTTTGACATTCCTATCCCACTTCCCCAGCAGTGTCCTGAGTCTTTATTTCCAGTGCCACTTGTTGGTAATTTCTCCAAGCACAGACCAGCCCAGTGCAGAAGTTGTTTTGTTTCTGAGGTGGTCGCAGCTGTCCAGGGCCCATCCCTGGTGACCCCAGAGTTCTTTTTCATCATCTTTGCCAGCAAAGGAGTCCAGCACATCCCTCTGGCTGCCCTGGCTGACTCCAGACCCTGCCAGGAGTCTCGGAGACCCTGGCACAAAGTCAAAAACACCCGTGGCTTCCATTTTAGCCCATGGAAAAAGCTGTCCAATTTGTATGAAGAATTACAAGCCACAAGGGTTTGAGTAGTGTGATATTTGAATTAACACAGGGTGAAAAAGTAGAATTTTAATATTTTTAGAATGGGGTTCAAGGGGGTACAAGATGGAGAGATTTGGGTGTGTCCTGACCTTCTTGTTGCCCTCCGTGTCTTGCTGTGTTGGTGGCACTTTTCTATTGGTTTAAGGTACAGATTCAGAGTCTAAATTAGGTGATGGGAATAGGTGATAAATTGTAAACACAGACACATAGTTTTGAGTATATAAGGTGGGAGCCACCCAAGGCTCAGGGTCAGAGTGCCACAGTCTTTTTGCTCACCAGAGCTGGGCAGGTCTGCATTGGTTTGACACTGGCACAATGGTGTCCCTGCCATGGTGGGGATGAGCTTTGGGCTCCTTTCCAACCCAGTTCCGTGGCTGTGGATGCCATGGAATGGTCCCCACCTGGGAATTTCCAGCCAGCCCATCCCTGCTGGGACAGAGCCAGGTTACTGCTCTGGGTGCTGCTGGGTTTGGGTGCATGCAGCTGCTCCCAGTCACAATTCTGTTCTCTATTATTCATGAAAAACTGCCTGAATCTACTTGTGATCTGCTGCATGCAGTGTATAAATATTCTCTATATGTTTTTTTTACCCATTTTTAAAAAAAATAGGATATGTAACAAAAATTGTATGAAGACTTCAGTACATCAAAAGATGTCAATATGTGAACCAGGTATATTCTATAGTACAATAAAAATAGATAAAATTCGGTATAGATCAAAGAAATGTCATAAGCCATTGCTACATTTCAGAAGTAAACATTACTTAAAAATTTATTAAAATACATCAAAATTATTTCAAGGCATAATTTGGAAGAGAACTTGATATAATTTGCATTTGATTTTTATGGAATTTTAAGAATAAAGGCAATTTTTCTTGAGAAGTTCATTATTTCTTGAAACATGGCCTCTGCATGACAGAAAAATCTACTGCAACCATAAAGTTAAAGGAAACAAAAAATGTAGGAAACCTGAATTGCTTTAATGACCTGTGCTTCGTTGACTTGCCCTTTTTGACCCCCCTTTCTTTTCCATTCTTTTTCCTTTTTGTGGAAAGTTACTTGAAATTTAAACATCATATTTATAAATCAGGTTGTGGAAAACAGGAGGAGAGGCTGAAATTTGTGGGTGATTTAAAAGTCCTTTTTCTCCCATTATTTTTATTTATATACCCATACATATATTGCAAACTTTTAATTGCTGAGGTGTTGCTAAGTAAGCAAATCGTGGTTGATGTAATGGTCTCCATATGATATTTTCCTCTCCTGTTTCATGGGGTCATTAAGTGGGAAAGGATTTTATGAGCAGTGGGTGACAGCCTCACTGCTGAGCATGTGTGACACAGGAGCAGGGCACATCTGTCCCACAGGGCGTGGAGATGGTGAGCCTTGGCTTGGTGTCACATCCCACACAAACCAGACCTGAATATTCGTGGTTTTAACAAGAAACAGGCCTTTCCTATCCAGTATTTAAAAAAAAATATAGCAAGATAACCAATTTTATTTTCCATTTTTTTGGCGTGTTCTCCATTTCTCTTCCAAGCAGTACAGCAGGAAAATTTTGTTAATTTTAAGTGTTTTAAAAAATACCTTAGTATCAATTTTTTATATTTATTTTGATGCTTACAATATTCCCTTGGTTTTGTCTTGACTCTTCTGCTCTGGTTTTCAGTGCAGCATCTGGTCTTGCTTATGAATGTCCAAATGGCCCAGCAGAGCCCACCTCTCCTGGAGATAAGGGTTCAGCTTTGGCTGAGGTTTGGGCATCAGAATTATGCATTTTTAGAGACCTGGGGATTTATCAGCTCCTTTATTCACATCAGAGTTTCCCCAGGAGATTCCTGGTGCCATTGTGTGTTCTGTCCCTGGTGCACCTCGCACCCGAACCCAAACTTTGGGTCAATTCCTGGCTGTTTTTTGGCCATTAAATTGTGCTTCAAAGTCTCTTCCTCCCCACTGATGAGAAGTGTAAGAGTGTTCCTTCACGCTTGCATAACCTTTGTCATCAAAGCACTTTACTGGCTTTTATTCCATCACTTTATCCAGCTCTGATGTTTGCCTTCTCCCTTTCTCTGCACTGAAAGTAGAGCTCATAGCTAATGTCCCTTAAACCCCAGAGGAACACAATGACTGAGGATAAAATAAAAGAAATTGTTTTATTTTTTAACTTCCTGACCCAACGTTTCTCTGAGAACAGAGAGGCAAAGGAAGATGCAGGGTTTGCAGACTTGTGATTACCAGTGGCTAGAGGGTGAGGAGGCAGAAAAGCAGTTTTTGTGGTGGAGGCTGCTGGCCACGGCTTTAGTAGCTGGAGGAATCATAGCTAGAGGTTTAAATAAGCCTTTGTTTTTTTTAAAAAAGTCAATGGCTGTTAAGGGCGTTGAAATTGAAAATTGACTAAGCCATTGACTTCCGGAGAAGAAAGGCATCATGAAAAGCAGGAAGATACCAGTTTTAGAACCAGAGGAAAATGATTGCCAAATGAAACTGCTTATTCCCTCCTTTTGGGGATTTGAAAATCTTCCTGGAGGGTCTCTTCCTGTTAAATTTGCAGCTCTTTTTGGCAGCCTGCTCAGTGCTTTGGAGGAACCCTTGCAGGAATATATTGGCAGTGAAATAGTTGAAACTTCTGGTAACAATTGAATCTTTCAGAATTGCGCTGTTATTTTATGGGATTAACTGTTTATGCAAAACCAGCAGGCAGAAAAAACCCACTTTTCCTAAGGTCCAGTCCTACCCGAGGCTCAGCCCCAGTAATCCTTTGTCCTTCTAGGCAATTATCCAACATTATCACTGCACTGGGATTAAAACTGGTACAGGGAAAATTTATGGGCCAGCTCAGGAGTGTTTGGGATGATCTCGCATTCCAACAATCCTGTAAATCAGGCTGAGAACCATCCTCAGAGGAGGAGAGCTCAAGGTCTGCATCCCCTGGAGAGGGGCAGCGAGCGAGGCTGGGGTTGTTTGACTTTCCCAGTGGGTTTGTGGAAGAACAGCCCTCCCCAGCACCAGGCATCTGCAGTGTGGGATTCTTATTCTCTAAATTTAAAGGGCAGCAGCAAAGCAATCTGTTGTTTGTATAGAAGAGAGTGATGGTAAAGAAAGAAAATGCACTCAAGGGAATATGTACTCCACTCTGAGATAGCACTTGAAAAACAAGCACGGGGAAATGTTTGCACAGCGTGAGGGGAAGGCAGGAGGCAGAGGGTCCCCAGTGCAGAGCCTGCCCATGGAGCATCTCCTTCCATGTCAGAGCCCAGCACATCCCTCTGGCTGCCCTGGCTGCTCCAGACCCTGGCAGGGGCTCAGAGACCTTGGCACAAAGTCAAAAACATCTGTGGCTTCCATTTTAGCCTGTGGAAAAAGCTGTCAAATTTGTGTGAGGAATTACAAACCACAAGGGTTTGAGTAGTGTGGTAGCTGAGTTAACACAGGGTGGAAAAGTAGAATTTTGGGGTTTTTAGAATGGGGCTCAAGAGGGTACAAGATGGAGGGATTTGGGCATGTTCAGACCTTCTTCTCCTTCTTCTTGTCCTCCTTGCTAGCCAGAGCTTGGCAGATCAGAGAGAGAATGTTTAGATAAGAAGAATAAACCACCTTCAAAGCACAATGGGAAACATTCCAGGCTCCTTCTCTGGCTGTGGGGCCGGGGAAGCAAAGACTCTTTTCAATCTCTCGGGGTCACCCTGACCTAGGAAACCCGAGAAAAATCAACACTTCCAGAGAGGAATTCCCTTTTTAAAACTCCCGAATTCCTGGAAGGATGAGCTCTGACAGGAGGGCTTGACAGGGTTCCAAGCTCTGAGTGTGGCTTTGAGGTGACATGAGGAGCTTTTCTCTGTCAGCCTGAGCTCAGAGGCCAGGCCAGGTCTCCATCAGCAGATGTTGTTACATGGAATAATGGAGTGTTTCAGAGTGAGGAGGGGACATCTGTGGAGGTCATTTGGTTTGAGACCAGTTCTGTTCGCAGTAGTTGAGATAACAACATTCTGGCTGAAATTCTTTTCTTCTTGGTAGTCTGCCAATGAAGTCTAGTATTATCTGCCCCTCTTTTAATAGCTTCCACTAGGTATTTCTGGAAAATACGTTCACAAATTTCAATTTTATTGAAGATGGGATGGATGGAAGAAGAATTTAGAGAAAAAAAAAATTAGCTAATCATTGTCTGAAAACAAAATAAGCTAAATCATCTGAATGCTGAGGAAAAAATTTACAGTTTGAAAAAATAATTGATTTTTCCCATGGCAAGTATGGTGATTGAATCTAAGTGAATTTCTGTCTGTGTTAAATGCTTTGTGGTGACTACAAGTGGAATGAACTACTTCCTAGTTCTGCTGTGACTAAATAGAGCAAAAGAAGGCAAACCCAAAAGTGGACCCAAAGTCCTGCTCTGGTTACAAGGACAAGGAGCCTTAAGGAGGGAGCCCCTCGTGTCACCCAGCTTGGTGACAGTCTCCAATCTCTGCTCCCTTGGCTGTCTCATCATCTCAGCCCATTGATCATAAAATATGGATTGCTTACACAGTAGAACTTTTACTATTACTTACATACTAGAATTTTATCCTTTTTTTTTTTTTTTTTTTAAGTTCTGCCTTTTGGCATGCAGTCTCTCTGACCTTCTGTTCCACTGATATGAGATCTTCTCCTGACTAATTCAGTTTCTGGAACAGTTAGTTTCAAAACCAAATCCTGTAATCCTATGATCTTATTTTGCTGTAGAAACTTGCCTGCAGAATTACTGTAGGAAGAGATACAGGGTGCAATTATCACAGCCAGAGCCTGTTTTGTTCCTTTGCGTGTTGCAGCATTCCTGGAAAGGCTGTGGCTGGGCAGAGAAGAATCCCCTCTTTGCCTTCTCCTGGTGTAGGGGGGATGAAGCCATGGGGCACAAGGTTGCTCCTTCTTATGGACAGAGACAAGAGGAAATAAACTCCTGTTGTACAGTCTGAGGAATAAAATAGTGCAGGAAACTTCCAGTGCAGGGGCTGTGACTGCTGAGGGAGCACATGAAACCTTTCTCCTAGAGATACACCAGAGCATGTGATAATTCTGCAACTCTGGAAGCTCTGAGGAGCAGCTTGATTGAGAGCAAGCCTGGGAATAAGGGAAAACCCTGCAAGGATGCAGTAGGAAGACAGTTGTTTACAAATCTCCTCTATTTCTGATCTCTCTCAGTCATTTTTAATTCTCCCCATACCAAAAATTATTTGTTCTGTTGCATATTTTCAAAAAACATGGCATTTGAGCTTAAAAGCTGTTCTGATCTTTTTAGATGTGCTTGTTTTTAAGAAAAGGTCTAGATGGATTTTTGTCAAAGCACCAACCAGTATGAGCTCCTGTCTGTGTAATAGGTGCTGACTTGTTTGTCTGTGCTCTCAGTGAGTATTGTTGTTTAAAATGCTATTTGCGCTTGCTGATATTTTTTCTGGAATTACAGGGCTAAAGAAATTAGATTTACAAAAACTATGGATTTTGGTCTATATCTATTTTGGTCTATAATCATCCTGAACTTAAATTTTCCTGTTCATCATTGTTAAATGAATGATGGGTAGATACTGAGTGCTGCTGTACTTGGAGTAAACAGGAAAATGGAGCCAAAGAGGTTTTGTGATAGTATTGTGAGTGCCTTTCTCATTTGTTCTGCACCAAGTGACCCTACAGGCTGCAGGTCTCCCTTTGTCAATTGTTGATACCACCCTGAAAGCTCCAGCCTGCACAGGACTTTGATGTCCCTGTTTTGATCCAATCCTAAGCAGTAAACTCTGAATTGCATTAGATTACTCTTTTCTCAAAGAGGGGTCAACTGCTGAGCCAACATTGTGTGAGCAGCCTGGCCATGGCTCAAAGGAACCAGACAGCCCAGGAGTTTGTGGTGATTTTCCATCCTTTGGTGCACCTACTGCTGATCCCATAAACGTTTTCAGAGATCTTTTCTTGTAGACAATATCCAGGGGTTCAGTGCAGTGATCAGTCAGTGTGCTTTGAGGATTAAGAAATGGCTGTGCAGGAATATTCTGCTCTCTGTGGTGTCTTTGCATTCCCATCCCTGGGGACACCTCGTAGCTTCTACAGGAGATGGATTTTAAAGGTGGAATTTCCTTCAAGACGGGGACGAGGACATTGCTCTGTCCCAGCATCTCCATTGTTCAGTAAAATCTATTTTCCGTTGGAAAAATGGCAATTATTAGGTTCTTCTAGGTCTTGTTAAGTGCTTTTATCAGTGGCCCAAATCTCGTGCTGGGCCCCAGGGAAAGTGTCAGTAATTACAAGAAGTGGGATGCCTCCTAAAGAGAGTGAGAGCTCTTTAGCTTCAGTCTCCAGGCACACCAAGGGCAGCTCTCACAGCCTGGGCAGGTATTCAGCCCTCCACTGGAAATAATGACCTGGAGAAGGGACTCAGGAGGGTCTTTTTAGTAAAAGCTTTGGGACCCCTTGCCACAGGAGGCTCTGGATGTGAAGAGTTTTCACAGATTCAGAGAGAATTGTACTAATTCTTGGAAGAAAAATAAACCCACACAGTCTTACAGTCTGCTGGATGCAGAAATATTTAGGAAGGTCCTGAGCTGCACATTGCTGTCTTACAGGTGAAGACATCAAAAATGTGACTCAAAATGAATCAAAATCAGTGACATAAAAAATGAATCAAAATCAGTGAGCAGCCAGGCAGCTAAATTGGTCAGTAAGGCAGTTCTTCCATTGCTGGTGTGTTTATTAGGGGCAGCAGTGATACCAACACGAGTCTGCCATAACGCAGGTGAGAGCCTTATCTGCAAGCTTTGCAGTCTGCTTGTGTGGGCTGTAAGATGCTTTTGCAAAACATTTCTAAGCTATCCAGCTCTTTGTTTCTCATCACATTGAACTGTTTTCTAGTCAACCTTTCTCTTAAGCAAAACAAAAAGAGAAGGTGGGGAAGGAAACTCATGGATGATAAATAATGGTGAGGGCTCAGTGAATGTGCAGAGGAGCAACTTCGTAAATTGGGAAATAAATGCAATTTTATTATACTTCTGGTGTAGGAGGGGCAGGGAATATGTAAGAGTGAGGACAAAGAGAAGCAGGTGATTATTTCTTAGAAAGAGGCATAATAGGCAACGTTGTAATGGGTGCTGAGGATTTCTTTCCCTGCTGAAGTGCCTCACTCACCTGGTGCAGCTTTTCCCATGCGAGGAGCCCTCGCTGGGTTTTGTTTGGTGAGTGGGGGCCAGGCACTCCCAGCTGCAATCACAATTACAATTATTAGGATTATTGCCCCTGCACGGGCAGTGCTCACATCCCCTGGGGGCTCGTGAGTGTCTGTAAAACCAAATCACAGCCACTGCATCACCTGGCACTGCTCGCTCTGACAGGGCTGTAGACACTCCAAAATCACCTTCCTGGAGGTGTGGTCCTGACCCCCATGCATCCTTTTGAGCCATTTCTGCTAATTTGAGGAGTTTTAGCATGCTGCAGTGGGAGAGAACTGCTGGAGATGTTTAACCTCTTGATCTGCCCCCAATTCCCCTGAATTGCTTTTCTCCCCCCATTCCTCTTCTCTGCTTCCCCATTTTCCACGGCTCCCATGCTAATGTTAGAGACTAAAGCACACCAGAAAAACTCTCTTCTCATCCAGAAGAGAGGTTTTTATGTGGAGTTTGGTGGTGTTTTGTTGCAGTAACGTTGTAATTTTTTGGTAAGGAACGGAATGTTTGATTGTGTTGTTTCTCTTGGTTTAAACTGTGCGTTTATGAACGTTAGACATGAGCACAGACCAATTTATCCTATGAAAAAAGGAAAATAAAATCTTGATAAAACCTTCCAGCTTTCAAAGCTCCTTCTGTTCATTGTTTATGTATGGTTCTGCAGCCTGGGATATTTTTAGACTGGTACTCCCAATGAAACCACAAGTTTTGAAAGTTTAAAGACTGCATTAATACATCTTTATTGAGATCATCTTTGCTCCTACATTGTTCCAGTTTTCTTGCATTTACTCATTGGGCAAACTTAAAACTTTGTATCTCTTTTGCTCAGCTAAGCATACTTTTTTTTTTTCCCCTGTCTTTAGAGATAGAAATTTTGTAATGTGATAACAGAGTTTGCAAAAAAACCCCAAACAAACAATAGTTGATTGACTTGGAATATGTACCTTGCTGTTTGCTTGGCTAAAACACATCACAAGAAAATACTTTTCTCTACTTCCACTGACCACTTCAGTGTGCTGTTTGCTCAGAATGCTCTTCTCAAGCTTGGACAGGAGTTTTTCATTTTTATCACCTCCTCTGTGTTTTCCCCAGGAGCACTGTTAGCCTAGCAA
Source organism: Taeniopygia guttata (assembly GCF_048771995.1). Lineage (NCBI taxonomy): Eukaryota > Metazoa > Chordata > Aves > Passeriformes > Estrildidae > Taeniopygia > Taeniopygia guttata. Next base: position 1,291,855 of record NC_133029.1, on the reverse strand, counting down.
ATCACAATGGTTTCCCTGAAATGCCATGCCCAGTGAAAAATGACCCTGTCTGAGCCTCAAGGTGATGTCAGAGACGTTGTGTGCATTTCCTGTAATGTCAGGAACGTTGTGTGCATTTCCTGTGGTATCAGAAATTTTGTGTGCATTTCCTGTGATGTCAGAAATTTTCTGCGCATTTCCTGTGATATCAGAAATTTTCTGCGCATTTCCTGTGATATCAGACATGTTGTGTGCATTTCCTGTGATGTCAGGAATGTTGTGTGCATTTTCTGTGATGTCAGAAATTTTCTGTGCATTTCCTATGATGTCAGAAATCTTGTGTGCATTTCCTGTGATATCAGAAATTTTGTTGTGTGCATTTCCCGTGAATTTTGTTGTGTTTATTTCCTGTGATGTCAGGAACATTGTGTGCGTTTCCTGTGCTATCAGACATGTTGTGTGCATTTCCTGATGGAGGTTTGTTGCAAGAAGTGCCGTGTGCACGTGAAGCCCACCCTGGTGGGTGTGTATTTGGTTTTCCTGGCCGCTGAGGGTGAGAGCAGTCCCATTTAGCAGTGTGAGGAGGCTCCACACAAACACATCTGTCCGAGGTTTTTGCTGCCGGCCGAAGCCTTCGCGACGCTCGCGAGCGTTGCCCTGCAAACACCACGGGCTTTTCTAGGTCACTTGGCATGGCAGGAGAAATCCCTGCTCTGACCCCATATGGTGAGGCGTCAGAAGCTAAACAGATTGGCAGGGCAGGGTCAGAATGCACTCTAATCCTTGAGGACATCAGATGCTGTTTAGCCAATTCCAAGCAGCTTGACATTCCTTTCACCAGTGACACTTTATTTCTCTGTAATGGTTCTGTCACAAAAACTAACTGCAGCAGACAGATTTGATATGAATTTCCCGGAGTCTTTTCTGAAGAGGTGGACAGGGTTTAATTCTAATATGTATTGTGCTTTAGTTGGTTCGTACAACAAACTACACGGCTTGGAAGTGGAATAAATCTCTGGCTCTAGCAGTTTTTCCTGAACACATTACTGGGTCATGAGGGAAGAGATTATGTGCTTTGAAGTATTGTGGTTTAGTAGTCAAATCACAGAGGTGATAGATGGGCCTCCTGCATTCTATTTTCATAAGTATTATTTGCTATGAATAAAAATCCCATTGCACTTCTTCTGACTTCTCTCCTGCATTCCACAGCACGAAGTGAAAAAGTGGAGCTGCAGAGAGGGAGGGAGCTCAGGAGGCTCCTGGGCCCTCTCCTTATGCAAGATGGAATCAAAGCACAAATAGATGCTGGCAAAACTCATACTAAAAGATCTCTAATGATAGTAACTTCACACCTTCCCTAAGCAATCTGTTCCAGGGCTGCAATAATGTAATATTTTTAGGCTGGCTTTTTAGCTCTTCTAACCATGAAAACAATGTGGTGGAGTGCAGGAAGGAAATGGGTGGATTTTGTATGGAGAAGCCTTGAAGTTTTTTTTCTTGGACAGAACAAATGTTGCTTTTCTTCCCATTTATCATTATGGTAAAACACCCAACCAGACTTGCCAGTAGAGTTTGTGTGCATGTGTGTGAATTCATATATATACATACATATATATATATATATATACACACACACATATATATATACTGGAAACTGTAACATCCTCAACATTATTTAGACAAAAACCCTGTTAAAAATTGTTAGAGATTTATATCCCTGAAGCTGAAGGACTAGGGAGAGAGAAATTCTATTCCCAGCAGTTCTCTTTGCCAAAATTTGAGCTCCTTAGTTTATACATCTCTTGTCTTCACCTTTAGAGGTGATCTAACACTTTGTGCAGTTGTAGAACATTAAGAATCTGGCATTTATGATGTGTTTTGTTCTTCTACTTCTCCTTTCATATCAACTTCTCAATGGTTTTGCTTTACTTTCATCTGGTTGGTTTCTTCAAGCCAAAAATACCTTCTCTAAATATAATAGAATTGTATTTACTGTTAAATACCTGTGTTAAACTGCATATAAAGTCATTCCACGTAGAACACACGTATTTGAAGGTGTGTGTTAATGGTATTTCTCTTTTCTCCTGTGTATTCAGAGTCTTCCCTATGAAACTCAACAGGGTCAATTCTGTGTTGTAAATCCTAGGCAGAAGTTTCTTTAGATACTGATCAGGCTGGAATTGCAGCTTGAGGTGTGTTTGCTACGTGTGCACCATGAATAAATCTGTATATGAGCTCATGGTACAATTATCCATACAATTCATTTACAAATTCACTGTGGAAGTATTGTGTATTTTTGGAGTGCACTTGCAGTTTGAGAAGGATCTCAGCCTTTCATGCTGTTCAGCTTGAACTACAGGGTTATTTAGCTCAGGCACTTCAGACTTACCTTTAATCTCCACAAATTACTGTGCTTCCAAAAGCATCACTGATCATCCATCTCCAAAATTGTTCTTCCCGTTAATGACTGCTGCTCTTTTCCCCCTCCCACTTTTTCTCTATTGTACATTCATTTAAACATACTAATTCTCTGATTGGTTTGTCACCCCTCCCTTTGGAAACAAAGGGTTTTTTTGCTATTCAGTTTTACTATAAAGACTGAGTGAAACCATAAATCTTAGGGTTTCAGATATTAGATTTCCTTGATTTTTTTTATTATTTTTTAACCATCTGCTAATAAAACAGAAAAAAATAGCAACAATTTTGGCTAAGGCTCAAATATCAAATTCTATCCTGTCCTCTAGTAAGTTTTCTTTTTTTTTTTTTAATCCATAAAACTATTTGTTCAATAGCATCATTCTAAAGAGTCTGACATGGCACAAGGAATGTTTGATCTTTCTGTGTGTCTGCTTTGAGGGCTCTCTTCAGCAGGTAGCACACATCGTGCTGCTGCACACAACTCCCCAGACTGCCTTAAGAGCAGCACTCCTACAGCAGCTTCTCAAATTCAGCACCAGCAGAAGAGTGTAAAACATCCTTGTAGTGCTCCTGCTCTCATTGTGGAAAATAAGGATTTTTTTTCCTGGAGTCATTAGTAGACCTGTATCCTCAAACAGTCATTTCCCATCTCAGGTTATTTTATTTTATAATTCTGTGCTAGGAAAATTGGTTTAAATCCTTGGCTCGCTCAGACAATGTTTAAATTTTAATCTGCAGTGAATAACAAGTGTGGAACTCCTTTGTTATCTGTCAGCATTTTATATGATCCAGTGGGAATCTTGTGCAACTTCACAGCAGACCCGTCTGTTTTCCTGTTCTTCTCATTGTGCCAATCAAAAAGTCACTTCTAATAGTAAAAAGATAGTAAAATATTAAAAGGAACCACACATTTTTGGTGGATTCACAGAAGAAAATGAGCCTCCCCCACCCCGTCCCATGAAGAGCTGTTTTAGTTCTGAGAACTTGCAATTTCTGCACAGAACCTTCAGTGAGTTCCCTTTTAAGTCAGATTTTAATTAGTTGATGTAATAACTATTGACTTTTCTTTAGGGATATGCCAGTGTTATTGATATGACAATTAAAAGCAGAAGGATTAGTCTATTAAAGAAGTACTAATTGACTTTAGTCTTACCAGGCTAAACGATTAAGAGCTGATTGGTCAAAATAAAGTGAGCCGTGTCTGTAATTATTGAACTCGGGATTTCACCACTTCTCCCCCTTTTTTTTTTAAATGATTTTGCTTGACTAATGTGCTGAATTGATAGATAGATGTTTTCAAATGGATTTTAATTGAGTAGCATGAATAGAAATTGCAGGAGTTTGTGTTTATTGTTGGTGCAGCAGTGGAATGTTTGTAGACAAAGGAGAAAGCTTTCCAGAGATGTGGAAATTGTTACATTTTCATGTTGCTGATTGGCTTAACCATAATTATCTAGTTAGATAATTATTCATTGTGCTTAATTTTGTATCTCAGTACATTGACTCCCTGTGAAGTAGTGTGGATTCTTCAGTTTGCAAAGTGGATGCAAATTGTGCCTAATAATGATATTTGTTGGAAGTTGGTTCCTCTTGTCATGATAGGAAATGAGTTCCTTTTGCATGAACACAAATGACTGCACAAGATAAAAGTACTCTGATAGAAAGTACTCTGTTGGGTAATTTTGTCTTGACATTTTCTGCATTGTCCTAACAAACACCATTTTCTGATTTGAAGTTGAATCTCAAATACTTTGTTGCCAAAAGGCACAAGAGTCATTCCTTTCTGTTTGGCAGAAAAACAACTTTGAAATCTTGAAAATATATGAGATCCAAAATTGTTATAATAGCAGAAGTTTTACGACACCAGAATGAGTTAACACATTTTTCTTCTATGCTGTAAAGTTAGAAAAATAATTTTCTCATTAGAGTTAAATTTTAGCTGTGTTGCTGACAGAGAATTGAAATGTTTAACTGCTAAATTGAAATTAAACTCCTGCTGACAGCTCTTATTTATCACTTGCAGTAGTTTTTGTGTATTAAGCATTGCTCTCCCTTCTCTTCCCATGCAGGTATAAAGGGCACTGATGGAGCTTCATAATCAAGATCTAGGAAGACAAGGTAGGACTTGAAGGATATAAATTGATCTTAATAATCTTATTTTGCTGATTTGGATTCAATTTCTGCTGATTGCTCCACTGCTTAGAAGGCTCTGGATTCTTCTGGTGAAACTCTATAGTGATTTTATTTCATGAGAAAAGAACAGTTTAAATTCTCCGCCGAGTTTTTCCTTTCTGACAGTGTGGTACTTACAGTTTCCACATTCTTCTGTTTGTGCTGTGTGCACTGTGGATGACTCTGGCTTGCTGATGTTTGTCACACCACTCTTAGAGTTTAAGCAGAAATCTAAAAAAAGCCCCAAACTTTTGCATTTTTCAGAAGTTCCTTTTGGATAATTTGTGGTGCTCACATGTATTCACTGTTGCCTGTGTTTTGTGTCCAAATGACACAGCTCAAAGTCCTTGCAGCAGTGCCAGCAAGGCAGCCCAGTGACCCAGAGATGCTCAGCTGAGCTGCTGCCGGAGCCCCAGGCCTTTCCTTGGGGTTTTGTTGCTTTTCTCAGTCTGTTTTCTGTGCTGCAGTGTTGTCTGGGGGTTTTTCAGCGCCTGTCTTGTGCTCTTCAGGAATGCCTGAGGTGCTCCAGGGTGGGCTGGAAGCAAACCTGGGGTGAGGGAGGATGGATGCTGATTTTGGGCTGAGGAGATGGGCAGAAGGAATGCCACAGGGCAGCCAAAAGTGCCTCCAGTTGTGGCTCTAGGAGCTCTCTGGGTCCTGGTTGATAGCACAGCAAAGGAACAAGGAGAGAGCTGCTCTGGAGCTGCCTCAGCTGCTGCCCAGCAGCCCAGCTCCACCCCGGGATGGTGACAGGCAGCAGGGGCCAACATCTGCCCCAAACCTTCTGCTTCCACCCAGGGATGGTGAAAGGCAGCCAACATCTGCCCCAAACCTTCTGTTTCCACCCAGGGATGGTGATGGGCAGCCAACATCTGCCCCAAACCTGCTGTTTCCATCCAGAGATGGTGACAGGCAGCCAACATCTGCCCCAAACCTGCTGTTTCCATCCAGAGATGGTGACAGGCAGCCAACATCTGCCCCAAAGCTGCTGCTGCCTCCTCCCAGCCCAGCTCAGGTCCCCCTGGGGCTGCAGTCCCTCTGTGAGCACTCCCAGCACCTCTGGGTGTGTGCAGCCCAAATTTGCTCTGTGTTTCTGTGGAAAAGACAAAGTTATCACCCCCAAGAGAGAGAGATGGTTTAATTTGCACTGAAGGAACTTGCCTGAACTGAACTGAACTGAAAGGACATTTCATGCAGGGGGTTTAGGAGGAAGAACAACTTTTCTAGGGGAGTTCAGGAAGGAGTGTGGAAGTGTTGGTACTGCAGAATACAAATACATCTGAGCAGAAATTGAGGTAGAGACAAAAAGACATGTCATCCTGTAGTTCTGACCCAAACTTTATCCAGGAAGTAACTTTGTCAAACATTTAGGAAATAAAATATCATGGCATGAAAAGTAGATGTGAAGAGTGGCGAGATCTTGGTGAACTGGATTAAAAATTCATACCCAAGGGTATGTGGCACTTTCAAGCACTGAGGTATCTGAGAAGTTCTGCTCAGTTTAAATAGTATTTTATTCTTTAGTCAGTTTAAAATTTACTTTATTCTTTCTCTGTATCACAGTGTAGATGGAGTTGGGATTCTTGCATGCTGTGGAGTGGGAATATCAGTGTGGAAGGTAAAGACCTGGGTGAAAGCCCAGGATTTTAACACTGGCAGGGATATTCCAAGGGGTTCCTGATGCAGTATTGTCTGAGTAGAAAGAAATATGGCACTACCTTGTTTTTTAAATCACCAGTAAAGAAATCACTCATTTCTAACCAAAACAATACTCATTTCTTAAAAAATGGAAATAGCACATGAGGTTTTCTATTATTCTTTTAGCTGAGTGTTTTGTTTTGCTGCAAGCAAATCACCTGAAAAATTACCTGCTGAAATAGAATTTATTTCATTACATACACTCACAAGAGACTACTTTAAAACACACTTGATTTGACAGTGTAAAAACAAAAATTCAAATAGTTATCACAAATGTTGTGTTCCTTAGTTTATGCACTCCACTTCATATTTTTCAATGCAGGCCAATGCTGTCCAACTAACCATTTCAAACATCTTTAAAAGTATTTAAAAAAGAAACAAAACAAAAACAAAAAAAGCCCGAAAGAAGCCTGAGAATCTTTTCAAAATTCATTGAAGTAGCTCTCTAATTATGTATTCAAGCTGAATTATCTTCTCTTTTTCCCTTCATTACATTCACAGTGAGAAACAACATGTTTCATTTAAATAAAAATCTCTGTGTGGTAAATCAGACTGTATATTTATATAGGACTTTCAAAGAAATCTGGGCATTGACTATTCCAACTGTATTTCAATTATATATCTTATAATGGAATATATGGGATAAATAAGGATTTAAATTGACAGTGTCAATCCGTCTCTGAAGAAATGGAATAATGTGGTACATGGGGGGAAAAATTATCTACAAATAACAATTGAGAATGGCACCTAGAGCAAATCAACAAACTACAGGTAGAACTACAAAAAAGCTGGGTTTGGAAAGTTTGAAAACTCATAATGTTTGGAATGTTTTTAATTAAAAATTTTGAGGCAGCTGTTCAGCTATGAGGTGTTGCATAATCCCGTGTTCATTTATCTAAGTGGAAATGAATGAGAAAATTGATATGAGGAAAACCCTTGAAGTGTGACATTCCCAGAGTTATCTATAAAAAGTTACAGTTCTATCTTTGTGTCTCTCTAATAGCAGCATAAATTCAGGTAATAATAGCAGATTTGTGTTGCTCTTCAGTCCAGCATGCCACAGTCTCAAAGGTTTCTTTGCATTATTCCAGCAGGTGCTGAATGCAGAACTTCTTTGAAAAAGCTGTTGAAAGGTTGTAGGTTTGGGAGGTTTGTGTGATTTGGGAGGACTATCATTGAATTTGGAAGGAAAAGAGGAGAAAAAATTTGGCTGCTGAATGCTGTGTGATGAAAGTAAGGTCAGAGAGATGTTCTTGTTCCAGTTTTCATAGAGTCACTAAATGTCTCAGCTTTGTCTTCAGAGCTGCTGAACCGGTGCAGGTTTGTGAAAATCAGGACACTTGTGATCATTGCCAGGTGAGAAATGTAAAGTTTGTTGTTTGTTATTTGATGCCATTTGATATTCAGTGGTGAAGCTCCAAACCTGGAGCTGACTGGGAATTTTTTAGGCAATGAGGTATTTTTCTAAAAGAAATTTAAAACACAGTTATGAAGTCTCACGAATACCATGTCTTCTGCTGGGAACTTTGCAGAGCTGCAGAGCTCTGGGTGTCTTGGGAAGCACTGGAAATGCTGTGGCAAAGCGCATTTTCTGCATGTCCTGCTCCTCCCAGTCCTGTCTGGGAAACAGATGGGAAACCTCCTTTCCTGCGAGACACAAGTGAAATGTCCCCTCACTTCTCTTCTTTGGCAGGGCTGGCTTGAATCTTTGCTGTTGTGAGACAGAAAGGACAAGAAATGCAGGGAATTAAAGGAAATATGAAGTATATTAGATAAGGTGACTGTCCTTGTGGGCTGCCTTGAGGAGGATCCTTCCCTCGTATCTCTGATCTGAGAGGCCAAGCATCCTCCTGCCTCCTACTCAGGATTTCTTTCTTTTTCTCTTTTATCCCCTTTTTTTTTTATCATTTTAAAGTTTTTTTGTCTGCCTTTTCAATGCAAAGTGGGTCATCTTCAACTGCAAGCTGTTAAGCTTTTGCAATCCAATTTTCAAGAAAATTAACCAGCTCTTTCTTACCCAGATCATATGGGAACCCATGTAGCCTGAGGATTTCATCTTGGATCTAGTTCTCAAATATTTCTACTCTGGTCTGTGAGATTTTATCTCCTTTGATTAGACTTGTCTATTCAGACTTTTCCCCAGCTTTCAGAAAGTTCCATTTTTGTCTTTCCATCTTCTATTCCCCTTATTTGACTCTTCTCAAGCTCTTGAGAAGCCCAAGCTCTCTTTGACAAGATTGTTTTCCTTAAAATGTACAGGAAAAAAAATTTCTTAGGACCACTTTTAATCATGCTCTTTTTTGCTAATTAGCTAGTTCTCAGAAGATGGTCCTTGTCTCTTCCAATGTTGTGATGCTGTAAAGTCTCAAAATGTTCATCTGTGTCATATTAATGTTTTAGTATTTAAAGTCATATTTACTTAGCTCTGTATTTTGACAGATTTCTGTAAATGTCATTACTATGCAACAGGAAAAAGCAAATTAACAAATGTGGTGTCTCTCTGGCCTGACGTCAGGAGCCTCCCAGTGTTTCTGGATAAATATCTTTAAAATTGCCTCATCTGAGAAAAGGCAGAAAAGGAAGCTGGCTAAGCAGGAGGGGGAACTCCAGAAGATGCTGTTGAAAAGGGAAATTGTGGTGTTCTCCTGAGGATGTCAATGCCTCAGGCTGGTACCTGCCACCCCCACGGGACATTTGTGCCTTGCCACACTCCCTGGGCAGCACAAGAACACCAGAACTGCCCCAGGAGCAGCACAAGAACACCAGAACTGCCCCAGGGGCAGCACAAGAACACCAGAACTGCCCCAGGGGCAGCACAAGAACACCAGAACTGCCCCAGGAGCAGCACAAGAACACCAGAACTGCCCCAGGGGCAGCACAAGAACACCAGAACTGCCCCAGGGGCAGCACAAGAACACCAGAACTGCCCCAGGGGCAGCACAGGAACACCAGAACTGCCCCAGGGGCAGCACAAGAACACCAGAACTGCCCCAGGGGCAGCACAAGAACACCAGAACTGCCCCAGGGGCAGCACAGGAACACAAGAACTGTCCCAGGGGCAGCACAAGAACAGAAGAACTGCCCCAGGGGCAGCACAGGAACACTTCCATGGTGCTCAGTCAGCAGAACCACCCTGGATGCCCTGTCAGGGATGGACACAGCTTCTGAGCAGCCTCTCCTCCCTCCCTGCAGGTGTTTGTGCTCTCAGAGGTGGAGCACAGACCCTGCAGGTCACCACGAGCTGGGCACTGCTCCAGCCCTCCTCGCCTCACTCCTGCAGCAGGATCTGCACTCAAAATCTTAATTGAGTCCTGCAGGAATTAATTACATTTTCATTGGAAAGGAAGAATAGGAAGGTCCAAAACACATTTGACAAACAGATGAAATGCTGAAGAACTGGGGGAGAAAAAGTACCAGAAAAGGGGAAATAACCTTCAATTTAGAAACAGTTTAATATAGATTGAAAGTACATGGAAACAGTCATCAGTGCTTTCAATTGCTCTTAAATAGTTAATTTAATACAGGGAATTGCTAATTTTGCCTAAAGAAGAAAGGTATTACATTTACTATGGGTGGAAAGAAGTATATGAAGTAAAAAATAGGATCCTTTGTAAATTTTTATTATTTATCTTCTTCTGTCCAGAATGAATTCATGTAGTAGCTATGCATTTCAAGACAGGGTGAAATGCTCTGTTTTTATCAATTAGATGGGATACTGCCCGGATAATGACTCTGGTTGGATCTTTGTAAACTTTTAACCACAACATTTAGACACTGCCCACTGCTGGACCTGCGCTGGGGAGTTTTTCTGCTCATTAGTTGTAGTTAGTTTAACTTCTTCCTCAGCAGCCTGCTGTGTCAGACGATGATCAATAGTAAAACTACTGCCTGATGAAATAAAAGCATCCAGAATGAGAATCAATGAATTTCAAACAGAAGGAACTTTCTACAAAATCCTCTTTAGTTACTGCTTCTCTGTGCAGTTGGAAAATTTGGAAGAATATCTAGTTATTGCACCAAGATCTCAGGTATTTCTATGCTTATTCTCCTTATACACCTGAATATTTGTGGGGAAGGATTTTGACAGCTGAATTCTGAGGGTGTGATTAAATATTATGGTGCAGGATCTCTTGTAGATTCATCTGTTTTGATTTATTTGTGGGCTGTGCACACTGGGAAGGTGCTAGAATCCCACTCTTTTTGTTTGGAATAAAATTGTAGTGAATAGCTGAGGGGTCAGGAGGGAAGTGAAGCACTTCAAGGACAAGTTTAAGGCACATCTTGATTTGTGTGGTGTCAGCTTCACAATGTGGAAAGCTACAGCTGGGGGCTGTCTGCTCTGGAGAGAAAATGTACTCACACTGTCAAAGCCTATGAACAAAACAGGAATGACACTGGGCAGCACAGAAGGTGCCAGACAAAAGAAAATCCAGTGAGCTCAGGAAATTACACAGGTGGTAGCTCTTTGTACTACCATAATGTGAAAATCTGATTAATTTCACAGCAGATAAGGTGAAAAAGTTGATTCTTCATACTGGGAGTCAATGGAAAATTCTCTCATCTGTCCTTGCTTGGCTTCTTCCACTGTCACAGAGTTTTGTGCTCTCTGGATATTCATCTTCAAGATTTTGGTCTTGTATTTTGCAGCACAGCTGCTTTTCAAAAATAAACCAAGCCCAAATCCTGCCACCCCTCAGACATCCCTTTAAAAATTAACGAATTTGGGTGCACAAGTTCTTGTCTCCCTACAGCTGAAGCATTTTGCAGGAGCCAACCAAAGTATAGGGGATGATATTTCCGTGGGATTTGGCATTCCTGTGGGAAGGGACATTTGTCACCCAGGGCTTCTGAGGGACACAGCTGGCTGATGTCAGTTATGTAGCACACAGTTCTAGGCTAGACATGAAGGAAAAAAATAAAGATACAGCCCAACCTTAATGCTTAAGCTGTTAGAATGAATGAAAAAGTGAAGAGAAAAATCACTTCCTTTTGTCTAGAGACCAAATGCAGCCTGCTAAATAGAAATCAGAGCTTCTCCAGGAAGAAAAATCACCAAAAATTGAATTGAGAACCATAAAATTCGTTGTGGGATGAACAAGAAGAAGCAAAGGAATGTTTGATGCTGGTGTGAGGTGGAATGGGGCAGTGGCAGTGAAATCAGTCTGTATTTTCATCTACATCAGAAGGCTCTCATAGATAAGAACAATAAAGAAATCCAGTTATTAAAGCCCTGGAGGGCAGTTAGGAAAAGCAGATAGCAAAATGCATTGCTGATTTAGAAGAAAAAAGAAAAAAGAAAAGAGAGCCAGAACTTTGATGGTGGTGGAATTTTATTCTGGAGATTTTGATTGTGATAACTATATTGTTTCAGATATATTTTTGGATGACAATACTGCGTTGCTTAGTGAGAGAATTTGTGGAACAATCCATGGCTATTTGAGAGCTAATCCTGTAAAAAAGACAAGTCACATAAATAAAGGAGCATGTAGGAACTAGTGATAACAATATTATCTGAACAGGCACGTTAAGAAGAAAAAAAGAAACAAAAGTTTGATTGTGCCAAGCAGCTGATGTCGAGGGAATATTAAAACGCACTAAGTTTTTAAGTATTTTAAGTATCCATGTAATATATAGGGAAGCATTTAACAGAGAAATTTGAAATGTTTCAGAAATTGTTCTCAGTAATTATCTTGTAACTCAGGTTAATTGAATTAATAAAGAGAATTATTAGGGGATGAGCATAAAGAATAGTGCAAGCAATAGTAATATCATTTCTTCAGGATATCTGCAAGAATAAGCATGGTAAAATATTTAAATATAAGGAAAAACACATGAAACTTAAGATGAGAGAAGTGTAAAACCTGGGTCTCAAAATACAAAAAAAAAAAAAAAAGTACTCAACTTTTATTCAATATTTTGCTAGATTTCATTTAATGGTGAGTACTAAAGGTAAGTGGTCCAGTGGAGAAAATCTGCTGAAGTGTTGAGAGCTGTTGGCTGAGTTCAATGGTGCTGTGTCTCCTCCTGACCTAAAATAATGGAGTGCAGAGTGGACGGCAGTGGGATGAAGTGCTGGGCAGGAGGGAGAGATTTCAGCCTGCCCCATGGCAATTGAATCCTCAAACCAAAGCTCTGTCCTTGCTGGGCCTGGCCCATTTTGGGGGAAATGGGGTTTCCAGTTCAGGCTTGCTCTGGAGCTCTTGGGGCCATTCATGGGGAGATTTCTCCTTGGTGCTCACAGCTTGCTCAGTTCAGCACCCATCCCACTCTTTTCCTGAAGTTCCAGGCATTCCACCACTACACACCGACTAAACTGGGATAGAAGTGGGGAAAAAGCGATTTAAAATTCCCTCTGTTCTGTCCCATCTCCACCACAGCAGCCTCCTGTCCCCAGGGCTGGCAGAGAATGTGCATCCAAATTCCTGGTTCAGATGATTGCATTTCCTTAGCCACATGCAGTCTGATGACAGAAATGAATGTTGGAGGTAGTAAAACATCATTTGGACTTCTTACTGTGAGGGTATATATTAATTTCCTCAAAACTACTCCAATTTCTTAATTGTTGCACCTACAGCACTCTGCCTTTCTGCAGTTGCTTACAGGAAGGTGTTCCTTCCTCTTCTGCTGCTGATTGACCCGATGAGCTGTCACCATAGCAACAGAATAAATTAATTAAAAAAAAAAAAAAAGGTCAGGTTGGCAGACTTTAAAACAGGAGACGGGAAACAAACAAATAATCTGAGATAAAACTAAACTGTCTGTCTCCTGAAATTTCGGCGTTGGCAGCACCCCCTGATAGGCTGGATCTGCATTTGAAGAGCTTGAGGTACATGTAGAGTATTTGAGCATCAAATTTAGATTCTAAGGTGTAAATTGAGGTAGAGAAATGTTGGGGTTTAGTGAGATTTTTAATTATTTTTTTTTTTTTTAATTTTTAATTTTTTTTTTAATTAAGGGCCACACAAATGTCTTCCCACAGCTATTTTTCTGCCTGTAAAAAGGGGAAGGTATCAGCATTACAATGGCAAAAGTCAAGGCTCCTCAGGCACAGGTGCAGGAGTCTGGGTTCTCTCTGTCCCTGGATCTGCTCTTTCCCATCTCCCACGAGGAGCTCCAGCCTTGGTTTGTCCCTGAGGCACAATTTCCCTGTCCCAGGCTCTGTGAGGTACTTGGGAAAGTGTCCCCGTTCCACAGGAAAGGCTGAGACACCTTCAAAGCACTGGTGCACTCAGGGGAGACACAGAAAACTCAGAATGATGGTGTTGGCCTGAAGTGAAGGGACCCAAAATCTGAAATTCAGTGTTTCAGACTCATCTGTAGGAAGTGAAAATGTGTGCACACCTTTCTGCCCCGACTAGAAATTCTATTATGAAGCTGATAAAATCCATTTTCAGATTGGCTTCATCAAACTGACACTTAGAGGTAAAACCTGGCTAGATCTAGCAAAAATGACTGCTTACAGACAAGGAAATTGGCTGAGTTTTGCTTAGAGAAAGCTGCATAAATCCTGTTCACACCCCATAGTTTTTCTCATCCCTCTTCATCAGTTTTAGCAGCAAATACCAAAAGTACCCACTTTTTAGAGGTGTGACTACTTAGGGCTTTAAAAATCTTATCTCTGGCCATTGTGGATATTGTGCCTGTTGTAGCTGGAAACTTTTCAGGTTTGTAAAACACTTCAGCATCAGTGATGTGATTCTCTCAAAGCACAAATTCCACTGCTCTTGAGAAGGGAGTGCTCATTCCTTGTTGGTCCATCCCTTTCATTAATCTAAAATTGCATTATTTGGGCTGGAAATGATTTGGGTTTATTAATGGGAGTTTCTGTGTTCACTATCACCGTTTTCAAGGTATCTTGGAGAGACTTTGCATTCCTGCTTTAGGTTTCTGTGGTTGAAAATGCCAGCTGTTATATACAAGAGAAAATCACGCTTCAGGGCTCTGAGAGATTAATTGGGAAATGTGTCCTCTGTATAGCCTAAATTATCAACTGACATAAGGCAAATAATTAGCAACAAAATGTGTTACTCAGAGAAGTACACATTTGTGTTCTGTCTGTCTGAGGAACATTTCAATCACCGAGCTGCCAGCGTCAACTGTGGCAGCAATCAGGAATCAGAGGCAAAATCAAGATCCAATTGTATTCCATGCAGCATATGGGCCAATTATGTAATTATTCTTTAAAAAGTATATCATGGGAGCACTTTGCAAAGGGAGGAACGCAGGTTGCCTTTCATGTGGCATTTTCTGTTTTCTTAATTGCCACTTTTTAACGAGAGAGCTGATTCTGCATGACCCCAGTTAATGATTTACATCAGTTTGCTCTCCTTTTAACTGGTTCTTCAGAAAAGGGGTTTCATTTTAATAGTTCTTGTTTTAATAGTTCTTTTTCTGTGCTTTTGCAGCAGAGTTGCTTTGCTTTGTTTTCTTGAATTGGGTCTTAGTGAGGTTAAGAGCAGCACTGAGCCAATTCCACAGCAGGAAAAAGCCTTCCTGGGAACACAGGTGTAACGAGAATATTCAAGTACTGAACTTTACAACCTTTTCAGTCACGTTTTCACTTTACCACAAACACCATTAGAGCTGTTCTTAGCTATTGATTTGACCTTTGTTGTTTTTGGGGGTGGGTTCTTCTTTTTCCCCCCAAATATCAATAAATCAGCCCTTTAAATGCAATGAAATTCAAAACTCGGGTTTGTCTTATAACTTAGCAAGGCAGTCTGAGAAGCAGATGGTTGTAACCTTTATATATCTTGATTACAAGAAATTGTGATGCATATGTCTGAGTTTAGAATTGGAATACAAATTCATCTGATGTCACTGTATGCAGAACTGGGGAACTGAAACTGAGTATATTTCTTACTGTATATGTAATGCTCTTTGAAAAATTTTGTGTGCATCAGCTTTGTTATAATTAAATTCCCATATGTTCATTAAAGAAACAAACAAATTTTGTTTTGTAAATGGGACTTAGCAGCATTAACAGCAGTGATAGCACAGTGAATGTTCCAAGGCTGGAAACGGGAGTTCTGCCTTTTCCAGTTGCAAATCTGATTTAATTCAGACATTTTATTAATCATGGCAATATTGCTGACATTTCAGAGATTTGTGATACAGCAACAAATCTAACAGAGGCAACTTTCATACCCCAGTGAGCCTGTGGACAGTGGTGTTCTCACATTTCCTTTAAACCTGTAACCCCACAGAAATAAAAAATATATAATGAAAACAAGCAAAATCCTTAACCCACAGCGGAGCCTTGCTATCTGTGTTCTGTGATTTTCTTTGTCCACCCTTCAGCTGAACTGATAAAATTGTGTTGATGCCATCCCAGTTGTATAATTACAGCTGCACAAAAAGAGCTGCTGTGGTCACAAACAGAGATTGGATTTCATGTTTGAGGAGCAAGAGGCACCATGGTATTTTTAATGTTATCTTAAAGGATTTCTACTAAAATATAGCAAGAGAAAGCAGAAATAAATTTAGGCCAAGAACCATGTTGCCTGTAATAATTAAGCATCTTCACTCATGAAGTTAAAGGTGAATGAACCTTTAACTCATTTTAACCCTTGCTGTGAATTTGGCTTACTTTTATACTAATCAGAAATGGTGGAAGAGAGAAGAAAGTTGTTTTTTTTTTTTATTTTTTCAAGGAAACAGAGTAAAGAAAGGGAAGATCACTTTGAAATATCTCCTGCACCAAAAGCAGGAAGAATTGTTTTCCTTGCCTCCTGTCCTCTGCCCCAGCCACTCTCCAAACTCAGCCAACACTGGAATAATGTCCAGGGACTTATTCACTGATATTATTTCACTGTTTGTCAAACAGTTCTGAATTGTGAGTCATTGGGAACAGTTGGTTTCAAAACAAATTATAAAACTTGCCACAAATTATTAATAATAAATATTTTTCCAGCTTTCGCTGCATCTGTGGCTCGCATTGCAAAGCACCTAGAGGCCTGAGTTGACATTAAGACAATCAGTACGCTAAAAGCTGTGTGTATAGACAGTAAAATGAAATATTTATGTGAAGAACGTCTCTACAAATAATACTTAGGGCCAAAAAGCATCAGCATATTTGGGGATTTGCTGTTGCATTCGTGTTCTGTAGGATTTGAGGTGTTGTGGCTTAGGACTGTCCAGGCAGGAGAGTTCCACAGATTTATCCCATGAAGAAGGACATTTTTCAGGTGTTATCATTAAAACAAGACTTTTGTCAGCCTCATATCAATGCAATTTTTTCAAGTTTTGAATACTTTGAGTGAAATGTTCTTTACAACCCAGTGGTGCTTGAGCAGCCCCTGTGACCACAGAAATGGGCTGGTGAGGTGGGAGAGTTTGCATTTCTTCACAAATAATGCCACTGGCTGTGAGACCCCTGTGTGCTCAGGAAATGCAGGGTCTTCTCTCTGCAGCACTTCTGGCACATGCTTTTGTGCTGCAGGGCCAGATGAATATTTTCAATAATAACAATTTTGGAGGGGGCTTCCAGGTCGCTTTCTTTGGACTGACTTCTTTGGGAATAGTTTGGGGAAAAAAAAACCCAGAACAGCAAAGCAGATATTATAACTGTATCTAGTAATTCCTTTTCAGAATCTGTTCTTTTCCAATGCCTCTTAATCTCTGCTCAGATTAATGCAGTGCAGCTGTCACGTGAACTGGTTCATCATAATTTTGGGAGGAATCTGTGGGGACCCAGTTAAGGCTCCATTATGACAGGAGATTAAAATGGGGAAAGCACAGAAGGGCACAAGCCCATGGAGGATTCATTAGGATGTTAATTTGATTCCTCTGTGATTATTGCAGTGAGATTTCAGTGTGAGCCTTTAGAGAACTTCTGATGATGTGGAAATGAAAGGTGTCAGTGTGCAGGAAAGAAATCAAACACTGAGAAAAAGCCAGGAAAGGAAAATGGTGCTGAGTTGTAATGCAAACTGGGGAGCCCCTTGGTGCTCCTTCCCTTTCATCTCCTCAGGTGTCGTGTTCTGTTTGGGACAATCAGTGCAGAGGTTGCTGGCTGGGCTTCCCCTGCCAAAATTCGAGCTACCCCTGAAGCCTTGCAGTGTTCAGTGTTGGCTTCTCCTTCTCCTGGCATCTCCCAGGTGTAAATTCTCCTGCCTGCTTCAGGGACTGCACTTGGAGTTCCTGGAGGTTGGGTTTGCTGCCTAAAACCTGATTGTAGAAACTTCCATGCCAAGGAGAAGCATGTCTCTGGTCTTGCCAAAATCTAAAGAGTTTTAGCTATCTTATTTCTAAGCTCCTGTTTGGTTATGATAATATGGAGTCATGCAAGCAGCTTGAAAAATAGAGTTTGAGTTGAAGTACAAAAAGGTTTTCTGAGGTTTTTTCTGTACTCATGTTCTATAAATTATGATTGTAGGTGGACACAGATCTTCAGGGACTTATTTGTACGAGTGTTTTTGTGTCATAGGAGCTGTGTTTTGTGTGGTGGGATTTTCACTTCTCCAAAGTGCATTGTGCCTCTAATTCCTCTCTGCAGTGTCATGTTCCATGAAAATGAGCAAACAACCTTCATTTCTTGTAGGTAGGAAATCTGTGTTTTTTCCCTGTAGTGACTGCTGTTGCTGATAAATGGAATAGGATTATGGCAAAATGTTCTGTGAACTGGAATTATGTCCTGTAACGGGAGCCTGGCTGCAGCTGCTCTGTTAACTCTGGTTTTGCTATTCATCACCTGCTATTATTGTTCATTTATCTGTTCTTTGCAATAATAATTTGCTGTTTGGCCAAGGTGAAGCAAAACCTTCCTGGGCCTGGGTGACAAAACCAGCAACAGGCAATTGCAGCACTCCCAAAATCTCTGAATAATTTGCATTTATGAGTTGGGGTTTTTGCCTTTGGTGAGACTCAGATGGTTTCACAGGGGATCTCCCACTGCAGCTCTCCCCAGGTGTCTCCTTCAGCAGATCTGTGAGCTCTGTGCAGGGCAGTTCTTGCTGTGTGTGTGTGCCATGGCACACAGGACCTTTTCTAATCCCTAATAAACCAGATTGATGCAGGAAGGAAATGGCAAGTCACAGACAGATTTGTTTCCTAAATGTAACAACTACTGTGACTGTGCACGAGTGCTCCTTGGGGAAAGGCACATTTCCTCTGCAAGATAACTTCTGTTAGATAAATTCACTGACTGATATATAACAGATGTATTTATATCTCATAAATCAAAGTTATATTAAGAATATCGCTAATAGATTAATCAGAGACTGCATTCACTCTAACAGAATTAAAGCAAAGTTATTTTTAGAAGTGAGGTTGACCAGAAATGGTGAATGCTTGCAAGTAGAAAATAGATTAAGGCCATGTTAAACTGTAAAATAAACAACTGGCTTTTTTGTGTCTTGGCTTGATCCAAAATATGTTCTCAAGCATTGCCAAAATACAAAGATGCTCTAAAGAAAAGCAGTGTCTGTCTTGATGCAAAACCTTCCTTGCAAGAGTCTGTCAGCTGAGATGGAGAGAAATAGAGCCCAGTTAATTCCTGGGAGTGCCTCTGCTGGCCTAAGATTTGATTCTGGAAACTCAGAGCATTTAATGCATCTCCAAAGCACCGTTCTGCTCCCGCCTGGTTCACAGAAGTGACAGCAAATTTAGGAGAGCTGAGGTTAAAATTGGCTGCTCTGACTGAGCTCAGTTTCAGCTGGCCACAAATGTGCCTCTCACATGGGTGCACACGCACAGCCCAGATGTGTGTGCTCACCTACAGCAAATAATCCTCACTGAAACGGGAGTTAGGGGTCCCAAAAATGTATGTATGGAGCTGCAGAAATGGAATTCTAGGCTTTAACACATTTCTCCCCAATTCCAACGATTCTTGCCTAAGAGCATGTGTTGAGTTTAAACCTTGTGAAAAAAATGAGCTTATAATTTGTGTTGTAGGGAAAGTTTAGATCAATCACTTTTTACACTGTTTCACAGTTCTTCACACACTTGTGTAGCTACTTAATAAAAATACATAATGCATGACTTTGTACCATAAACTGTTAATTTATAATAATTTTATGTCATCTACTGTAATTATGGCACTGTGCAATCTGTACTAGTTGACAATATTTTGGCAGAAGCATCTACTGTAATATTTACAAGGCATTTCTGGCTCCGTTTAGTTTTCATTGTGCTCCCAGTTATTCTCCTGAGTTATTTGGATACCAGTATATAAAAATGTCTGTTGTTTGCTTTGCTTCTTGACTAGTTAATCAAAAACATTTTAATATTATGGAGCTTTTCAAGAGAGAAATTATACTCCAAAAAATCCATTATGCACAAACAGAGAAAGTAATGAAGTTCTGCTGGTCCTGAAGTAATTTCACACCATTTAAAGCTAAGCTCCATTGTTTAATAATTTCTAATCATTTGCTTATAAATTCTAGTCTGTCTCAACCTAACTCTGTGGAAATTTTTTTTGCTTAATTTTAATTTTCATTATCCACTGGATAACTGATGTAATTCCCAGAGCTCTGCAGAAGTCACAGTTAGTTTGGGTGGCTGGGCTAAACACGCCTAAGGAACATTAACTGCAGTCACAGGTTTCCAGAAGAGCTCTGTACATTTGGAACTCTGTGGAAATTGTACACTTATTTATTTGTAGTAGGTGCTTTGTTATCCAAATGGAAGCTGCAGCTGCTGAACACATCTCGAAACAGATCTCTGATTTTTGTACTTGACGGGAGCTTTAGCTTCTCCCAGATTCAGCTCACACTGCCGAGGAGGAGATTATCATTTAATTTATATAACTTTAAATTTCACATTTGCATTTCCTCCACGTGTCACTAAATATACCACGATGGAGCATTCAGATCCTGGTGAAACCCGTGCAGAAATACCCGGGAGAAAACGATTCTGCACTTTGCTCTCATTGTTAATTGCAGATCATTGCTGCTGCAGACAGGGAATTGTGTGGATGTCGATGGCGCCGGGTGGCCGATGAGCGAGTCCATATTTGCATTTTGATTTGGATCAGGAGTGTGGGTTTGAAGTACCCGTCCTGATTGCCTGCAAGTGATGGCGTTCATGGGCACCAGGAGCAATCCTGGAGCTGCCGTGGTGGTCCGAGGGTGAGGAGAACCTGCACCCTCCCTTTGCTGGCACTGGTGACCATGGGCCACTTCAGAAATGATGAGTTCATCAGGTGGCAGCCACTTGGACCAGACAGAACATTAAAGATGTGGTCACAGCTCGGAATCTGTGGTATTTAAATGATCCTGAGGTTGTAGAAAGTCTCTGTCTGTCAGCCCCTCTGCCAAAGCAGAAGCCATAATTCGTCTGTGCTGTTTCAAGGTTGTTTATTCTGTTTATCTCTAACATGTTCTGCTGCCCTGCCGCAGCTCTGTCCTGCAGGGCAGCGTGTGGGGCTCTGCCCTCAGTGGGATGGTACAAACATTAAATACCACAAACTACCTGTGCTGGATTTACAATAACGTGCCAATATCTGTCACCTACGTTGGACAGTGTGTCCCCAGCCTAAACCAACAGAAAAATGCCAACACCACAGTGAAACATGGAGGGCATGAAGAAGGAGGAAAAGGACAAGGCACACCCAATTTCCTCTATCTTGTCCTCTCTGGACCCCTAATCTAGAATCCTAAAATTTTACTTTTGCACCCGTGCCGCACTTAATTATTGCTTATATCAAACACACAGAGCTTGTAATTCATCCTGTAAGATTGAAAACTCTTTTCCATGGACAGAGATCACAGACAGTGTCTCTGGGGGCTCTGTCCAGGGGGGTTCCTGACCCCTGCCAGGGTCCCAGACCTGCCAGGGCAGCTAGAGGGATGTCCTGGATTCCCACAGTCACACAGTCAGTATTTCCAGTTATTCCTTCATTTCTGGTGTGGGACTGTGAGCAGGCCAGTGCTGGCCTGTCACCAAACTGAGTGTGGTGCATCCCCTGCCCCCCCAGGCAGCTCTGTGGGAACCTAAGACCTAGGGAAGGCACTGGGGAAGCTGCAGAGCCAATTCCATCCCTGCAGTGCCCACAGAGCTGCAGCTGGGCTGGGGCAGCAGGAGGCAGGGCACAGGCTCTGTGTGTCCCCAGCAGAATCATCATTGGCATTCAGGCATCTTGACCAAGCTGGCTGGGGCTGTAGGCTTTGTTTGCACTGGAGATGTTTCCTTAAGGGATTTTCCTCCTGACATTTCTGATTTATGTTTTAAAGCATAATAAGTGTTCAGTTATAATTTAAATTATTTTTGTTTATGAATTTTATTTGCTGTTCCAATCATTATATAAATATTTTTATGCCCTGGAGAGCTCTCTTTAGCAAATCAACAAACTTGTAATCTATACTAATTGAATTATGAATCATTTCAAAACCAACACCACCAAGGAAATGTGGTGCTGTTGTCCTTTTATTTTTTATTTTTCTGTATACTGTTTTAATTTCACTCCCTTTAATTTATTTTATAAGTTTCCATTATCCAGAGACAGGGCTGGATCCAGCACTAATGGATTCTTTTCTCTGCCAGTTCAAATTGTGGTACATGAGAGACACTGAGAAATCTGACACAATGCTAAATTCAAGAATGAACAAAAAAGTTTGCTTCTGCATCAACAATGAAGATGAAAATATTAGATAACTTATTCTGTGCACAAAAACCAAGATTTATCTGTATGTAGGAAGACTTCAGCAGTTATTGATTCTGAGGATGGCTCCATTCATTTATTCCCTCCCGAATGTTTTATTTGTGATCACAAGAGTCATCTAGTGCAATTAGTGATTATGAAAACTGCCAGCATGCAATTACTCAGAATAATATAAATATTCAAAACAAGAGCCAGAAGAATATGCGGCAAGCACAAGAAACTTGAGGTCAAAATGAGAAAGGTTTTTTATCCTGCTAACAAAAAAAAAAAAAAAGAGAGAAACTATGAATAAATGTGTTATTTGCCCTGAGACAACAATGCTTGAAGGTCCCACATCTGGACTTTTGTTGTGCTGAAGGGAAGTGTGCTCCAAAGGTACAGACTTTTCCCCAGGAAAATCCTGTTGCCATTTCTGGCTTGAATTCTTTTATCCCAGCTATTATTGCAATGCAAAACTGCTTCCTTCTAAACAATTAAATATTCCACTGGAATCTGGAAAAAGCATTTGGAAGCTTTTGATTTCCTTTGATGGAGTCCATAAATGGAAGAGTAAGAACCTGTGTTATTGTGAACTGGGTTTGGTTTATGGTTTCAGGCATTTTAGGTCATTTTGGGGTAGACTTTGGTTCTCCAAAATTGCATTTGGAGCCTGATTTTAGCCCCTGATTCTGCTGCAAGGCTCCATAGCTTGTCTCGCAGGGTCTTTTGGAGGTGTTTTATTTCCACAGCTGACTGATGGTTATTTCATGGCCACATCTCTGTGTTGCACCTGTGTGGGACTCTCCCCATGCTGTTGATGTGCTTTTGTTTTTGGGACATAAGAAAAGGAGGGGGAATATGGCAACAGAGTAGCTCCAAGCACAATGTGAGGTGCTCCTCAGGAAATGGCCTAGGTAATGATTTGCTTTTAAGATGTCCCAGACCTCGCTGGAGGAAGTGACTTCACAATGCAAATCCCTCTCCGAATGTCTGGACACAGAGATCACCCCTGGCCCAGAGGAGCAAATCCACCCCAGCACAGAAGAGCCCCTTTAACTGACTCTGTGCTCGGTGTTTGAGACTGATTTTTTATGGGCAGTGGGACTCCTGACCAGTGTTTCACAGCTCCTGAGTGTCCCAGGCCCAGCAGAACTGCAGTTTAGGGCAGAATTGATCATTGTCATTCTGTCTTCACACGATGAAGACAATTCTCCAATGTGTGTGATGATGTCACACACAATTAGCAGCATCGACTGACCCCATTCTGCTCATCTCCTTAAAATATCAAGCCAATTTCAGGGTCAAGCCCTAATAAGTGAGGTTTCAAACTTGCTGTTGCAGTGTTCCTTTTGCCCAAGCAATAGTTGCACTCAAGGTCAAAGCACAGAGTTCACAGACCTCTGCCCTAGAAGGGCCCAGATTTGCTGCTGGGTTAATTATAGCTGAGAAGAATTCAGAAAAGACTAAATATCGGTGAGCTTGGATGCTTATCTCAGCACATCATATTTATTACAAAGTATTAATGAGCCTTGTACCCAATGAGAGCTGTATTTTTGAGTATGTTCTCTGCCTGAGATTAATGTTGGTGCAAGTCTCCTGATACTATTAAGGTGTTTAAAATAATACATTTCTTTCATGTAAAATAGCTTCATTGATTTCAGAGGTTTATACTCAATACAAAACCACTTATGCTGTCGTTTGCTAATTAATAATTTAAAAAACGGGGATTTTGTTGAGTTTGGGCTTGCATGGCTAACAATGAACTTAACACCATAATCGACGGGTGTTCTATTTGTGTTGTGGGTGGAGGGGGAGTCCAGACAAAGTTTGTTGAAAGGCTCCAAGTGCAGAAAAGACCCTTTGGCTTTCTAAAATCCTTGGGGATGAGCCTGGATGTGGCTGGGTCCAGCCCTGGCCCCAGTCTGGGGCGCTGCTCCTGCCAGCTGTGATATTGAGGTGAGGGAGAGGTCTCTGGGTGAAAGAACCCAAAGCCTTTGTGGTCTCCAGAGTCCCAGAGGAGCTGGAGAGAGCAGAGCAGATCCCGTGGGGGAGAGGAGAAAGGCCAGGGAGTGTCCTGGGCTGGCCAAGTGGCCATGTGGGTGTGTGCCCAGGCCTGAGCATCCCTCTGGAAGGGGGAAATGCACAGCTCAGCATTCCCTGTGCATCCCTTCTGCAGCTCAGCGGCTGCAGATGGCATTGGTGCCATTAAAACTGCAGGGAAGAAGCTCGGGGACAAAAGAAATTTTGTTAAATCAGACACCTGGGTCTTGGCAAGACGTTCCTGAAGTGGGAGTTGGTCACTGGAGATCTTCAGGCAGGTAGATCAGGGTGGTGGTGATGGGCAAGGACAGCTGCCTGGTGTACTCAGGGATTGCTGTAGAGCAGAACCTTTATCCTGGATCCACTTTAAACAGTGCTGTCCAAAGGAATTCTCTGGAGCACAGCCTAACACAGCACCTCTGCCTCCAGTTAGGACTGAAAATTCTCTTTGTTCCTCGTAAGAACCAGCATACTTTAATATTTGTCTCAGTCAGCATGTGCAAAAATGATACATTAGGAAAGAAACTAGAGAGCATAATATTAGTAGAAATACAAATCTAGCACAGAAAATCCAAATTAAATATTGAAGTACATCTTGAGATAGGAAAAATATTGGATATGAAAGGAAGGATGAAAGGTGAAGCCAACTATTTTGAATGTAAATCCAGGGAAATGCAGAACTACCAACTGCAAATAATAATAAGATCAATGTGTTAACTTTTTTACAGAAATTTGTTTCAAATGTTTACACCTGTTACTTGTGGAGTTAAAACTTTCTTACCTTTGTTTTGCATCTGTGAAAGAAGTGATTACTTAACAAAAAATCCTAAAACAACTCCAGAAGTTGTGGCTTTCAAGGTGTTGCTATTATTTCCTGGGCAAGAACAGAAGGTTTTGCTGCAAGTCAGTAGGGCAGAGTATCCTGTAACAGAGGTTTATTCGTGTCTGGGTGTAGTTCTGAGATAGTTCTTTCCAATCAGAATTAGAATGCAATTTCCATATACAGCAGGCGAGTTTCCTGTTCAAAACCTGCTCCCAACACGTTCCCTGCACCTGCACTGTTCCTTAGGGGCACAAGGGGGATGTTCAGGTGATGGACCCCCAGCCACTCTGATTTTCAGGGATGGGAAGGGCTGCAGCCTGAAAATCCTTCTGCCTGTCAGCAGCCACGGGATGCAAATCCCAGGGGAGCTTTGGGAGGCCCAGGCATTGCAGATGAAGGTGGCAGGACAGGGAGGTGGGGAGGAGGAAACCTGTGAGAATTTCACCTTTCTCACCTGAGCAAACACATCCACATCTGCCAGCCCCATTCTGCAAAGTTGTTCTGTTTTCCTCCCTCCCCCTGCCTGTGTGCCAATAAGATGAGCGTTTTAAATGCTATACTTTTTAATTACGAATGAATTAGTCTCATTTGTCAGATGTCTGAAAATGTGAGCACGTTTTTTTTCTTTCAAAGCCCCATTGCTTGTGTGAATAAATAGCTAAGTGGTCTTTACCTCCCAAGGGGAGTGCAGTCAGAAAAAGGTGGAATTAGGCAATTAACAAAAGAAGTGAAAGCAGTAAAATAAGAAAAGAGGCTTCTGAAAAAGTTGGTGTTATTCTGAACTCCCCACAGCCATTCTGTGGGGTTCCACTTAATTGAGATGAATAACGTGGTTTCATGAAGAGACCAGGGGAAGATGCCTATTTAAACTTTGTAACTAATTAATAGTTTCTCAAGGATGCTCAGCAGTGAAGTGGGAGTGCTGCTCACGCTGTTGCTGCCACGTCTGTGGCTGGGTCTGGTTTGACTTTGCACAGGAAGAACAAAACATCTCTGCTGGCAGATTTGTCCATCTGTCACTGGGGGAGGGGGTCAGTTGCTGTTATCAGCATGTACTTTCCATTTCCTAAGTGCTGTCACAGTTTCACAAAAGTTATCCCCTTTCAGACCCTTAGAACAAGAGGAGAACAAATGTGTAGGTTTAATAGTTGTCATTTTCATCTTTGCATCAAACGGGAATAACAAGATACTGTTTCTCAGCGTTTAAATATTTGTTCCTCCTGTGAATTCACTGCAGTGGACTTGTTGCTAGAAATTTGCAGGCATTTGTGATGTGAACTGCCCTCCTCGACCATGTGAGACATCTGCGACCACTTCATGCTACGTGGATCTCAAAGATCTCTCTACCCACCTGTGCCTTGCTAGAATATTCTTGTAAAACAGCAGTCTTCTGGTTAAGCTAGGCTCCTGGATGTGTCTCTCACAGCAAGCAGCTCTCTGCACACCTCTGCAGCTCGCCTTTAGCAGCAGGTGCTCAGAGCGTGCAGGACATGAGCTGAACCAGCAACGGGTGGTGGCTCTCACCGAGTCCTGGTGTCCCTGCAGAGCCCTGGGTCCCTCCCTGCTCCCAGCATCTCCAGGGTCTCTGCAGCCTTGGATTTCTTCCTTCCATCGTGCCAGGGGGTTTGCTTGCATGAACAAAACCTGTTCTGCTTGTTCAGGTGTGTGGAAGGTTTGTTCCTCCTCTCTGTGGTCACCCCCGAGGTCAGAGCACAGCCCTGGCTTTGTTCTCCATCACACCTGGGGTAAAAGCTTCTGCTCCCAGCGAGGAGCTGTGGGGCTCTGTGGGTGTCAAACATTCCAAACTACAAGAGAACATCCTTGGATGGATGTAAGGATTGCAATAGAAGGATAGTCTGAATGAGAGCAACAAATCAGAAGAATTTTTTTTTTTGTACCAAATGAAGTGCTAAGTTTCGAGGAAACAATTGTTGCTATCTTGCTAAGTGTTTATAGCTCTTTTTATTATATATGCTTCCTTCAGGATCTCTTATTGTTCTGCTGGATGTTGTTTTCCCTTCTCCCCAGCTATGGGCCCCTGGTGTATTTTTCCAGAGGAAGTCAGACAGATATATACCAATAAGGATTTGCCATACAGCTATTCAGTACGTTATTTTTCTTGATGGCATGTTTGCTTCCCAAGCTTTTTTCTTTACTACCACTTTTCTCTGCTTCCCCAATTCAAGTAGACTTTCTGGATGTCACAGTTACTTCAAAAATATTTGGCAAACAAGTTATTTTTCACTAGGAGAAGCAACAAACTTAATCCAGGTTATCCCCTGTGCTCCTTGAGAATAGATGCCTGCTTAATCCTGTAGAGGAGTAAATACTGTATGGAACAAAACATCTCTATGCTGTAAGATTGCTTGATTTTTATTTATTTTATTTTTTGTCCGGAGAGGAAGAGAGATTTTTGCTTTAACAGTTGTGTGAAGAGCTGAATCAATACAAGATAAGACCTCAGAGGTTTTTCCCTCGTGTTGAACTATTGGATAAGCCTGTATCACTTTTTACCTTGGTGTGCCAGCTGCCTTCCTCCCCTGCTTCCCATGGCAACCTGTGGCTGTGCCAGGGTATAAAGTCACACCTGGAGCTCTGTCAGGTGTCAGGGGTGCACAGAGCGTGGCAGGGAGCTGAGGAAATGCTCCTTTTCTTTAACATTTGGCGTTGGTTTGGTCTGGTGGCTGTGCTCACTGTACCTCTGAACCATCGCTGTTCAGAGATGGGTGATGTTAAACAGGGTGAACCTGCTGAGCTGTGCCTCCCTCACTGGGATCCAAAATTCCCCAATTTCCAGTTGAAACTGGGAGTTCCAGGAGCAGCCTCCCCCTGCCAGGGCAGCTGAAGGCTGAGAGGAACCAGCAGTCAGGGGGTACAGTCAGGGTCACAGTATACTTTGCAAGGTATACTCCAGAGCATTGCCTAGAACATTACAAGTATTATTATAATGATCAAGCTGAATTATAATTGTCAAAATATGTGAAAAAAGCACATCTGGCAAGCCTGGTTTTCAGTCAGGAGCAAAGTGAAATGCAGGGCCAGCATTGCTGCAGGCCCCCAGATGGGTAATAATTAGCATTGACCCCATGATTGCAGAAGGCTGATCATTATTATATCATGTATTATATATGATAATTATCTATATGATCATTATGATATCATATATTTATTATATCCTATACTGTATTATACTGTACTCATTAAAAAACTCAGTAACCCTCACAGCGCATCCAATACGGCTCTGACCTCACTGGTCAATCCATCCAAACTCCATCCAGTGTCCAATTAAGAAATCACCCTTTGGTACACGAATCTCCATGGCACATTCCCTCCCAGAGAGGGAGAGCAAAGCAGCCAGGCAGTGACCCAAAAAAAAATGACACAGTGAGCAAGGGTGTGGCACTGGCACAGGGACTTCACAAAAATGTCACTGGAATGGTGACATTGCAAAAATGGCACTGGAATAGAGACATTGCAAAAATGGCACTGGAATAGTGACATCACAAAAATGGCACTGAAACAGTGACATCACA
This sequence comes from Taeniopygia guttata, assembly GCF_048771995.1. Lineage (NCBI taxonomy): Eukaryota > Metazoa > Chordata > Aves > Passeriformes > Estrildidae > Taeniopygia > Taeniopygia guttata. Next base: position 1,263,612 of record NC_133029.1, on the reverse strand, counting down.
AAGCCCCTGAAAGGCAGAGCCAACAGATTCTCTTTAAGCTCTCTAAAATTCTATTTGCCCCATGAAGGCTGCCTAGCTCAGCTTTATGTTGATGTGGAGGCTCTACTTTCATGAACACACAATGTTTTAATGTCACTTTTTAGAACCAACTTGATGCAAAGGTGTTTGACTCTTTTGTTACTACCATTTTATGTGTTGATGTAAAATCATAGAGATGAGTTGATTTTCTGGAAGATGCTAGACATATCTTTTGTTTTTTCTTGGCATTTCTGATCTTCTTCGATTTTGAGCTCTTGTAATGAGCTCAAACACTGTAACTCAAATTCCCTTGAAGTGTTTGTAAAACCTGCAGAGCTCAATCTCTTTGAAATATGACACGAAAAATTCACTTTTCTAGTTCTTACTCTTATTCCTGCCTTTAGCTAACGAATCTTGGCTATTGTGAAGAGTGAGGATGAGTCAGCTGGGCGAAGCTTTTTCTTTGGCAAAGCCACAGCCAAGATCTTGATAAGCATTGCAAAGTGATTAGCAAGCCATGTTACTATTTTCTGCCTTTTGGAAGTTTAACAAAGTTCTTCTTATTTGTTTTCTTGTATTTTGTCTCCTAAGCAGAGGAAGTTTCTGCCATCTGGAGAACACCCCTGCCTGGTGTCTCACAAGTACAGATTTCGTTTTTCTCACCAAACAAAGCTGTAAAATGGTGTCTGTTGGAAGGCCAGTAGTCATTGCTGCCACATCCAGGAACTGCCTAAGACAAACCTTTTGTTCATCATTCCTGGATTTGGTAACAAAAGTAAAAAGAAAGGAGAAAGCTACAAAGAAAAATTCTGGATATGGAATCACCATTTATTTTTACAGAATTTTTTTTTGTTTTCCTAGCTGTGAGCAGTTTGAGAGCTTTACTGGTTGATGTGGAAAGAATGCTACAAAAACACCTCTCACTTGCAAAGTTGTCTCCTGCCTTTTGAATTTGCTGTGCACGTGCAGAACATGGACCGAATTGTCCAAATCACTTTTCTTCTGTCATTATGGGACAGAGTTTCCTGAGGCCATCAGGGCTCAAGTATTGAGTATCTCTTTGCAAGTTTGGACTCAATTTTAATGACCGAGTCTCAATTAAATATAAATTCCTTCCCATGTATATAAAATCTTCTTAGTTTTAATGTTTTAGTTTTTTGTGTGAGCTCTTTAGAGTGTTTCTTCCCATCATACAAGAAGCATTCACTACCTTCCTGTAATTTCTCTGTGTGTCATTCGAAAAGCCTTATTTCATGGGGAGATTTTTCTGTGGTAGGAAATCAGCTTTTTGATTATTTGACAGATCCCCGAGTCTGGTATCTCGCAAAGATCACATTTCTCAGGAAAACGTTTCATCTTGTGAAGGAAAGATTAAATGCTAATTTAATGGCAGCGTAATGCCTGTAGCCTTCTGCCTGCTTTGCCAAATCCCCTCTCTCTCTCTCTGCAGTGTCGTTTAAGTTTTTCGTGCACAAATCCAGGGGCAGATGATGTCCCTGTTAGCGCTGGTGCAGCTCTGAGTGCCTGGTTCAGGCAGAGGCACCGAGTTCCAGGCGCTCTCTGGGGCTCTGCCACGCTCAGCACAGGGAAGTGATGCACTCAGAACAGGATTGTGTTGGCGTTCTGCTCTCTCGAGAACATTTTCTGGTAGAAAGAAATAGGAATATTTAAAGCGCACACAGGAGCCTCTTCAAAATTCTCTGCAGCTGTAGTTTGACAATATTACACAGACTGAAATGTTTGCTTATCAGAAAAGCTGAAATGTTTAAAGAACATTGATCTACATTTCTTGTCAGTTTACTGTCTCCATTGGCACAACATTTGGAGGGATTCTGATGTTATGAAATGGAGAGTGCCTCAGACTTGCATCTGCAGTGAATGCTCCCTTACCTCTTCCCGAGCCTTGGAACAATAACTCCTTGCACCTAAACACTCACAGAATGTGAAACATATGAGAGATCTGTGCAAGTTGCTCCCATTTTTCACCTTATGTTAAAATGGCAACTGCTGCCAATCAGCCAAACAAGGACGTTGGGAAATGGGGGTTTCTGTGAATGCCACTGGTTTCCTTAATTTCCTTGAAATTAAGTACAGGCAATGTTCAGCTGTTGCCATTTCTCACAGCTGAGGCAGTGTCAGTGTCACTGACACAACATCTTTAGGTGCTTGCATCAACCTTTGTGTGTGCTCTAAATGAGCTCTGCCAGATCACATGATTGATTTTCTGGTACTTCTCCAACCCTGGCCAGAAGTTGTGATAAAGGAGTCAGATGGAAAATTTCAATTAGAATGATTTTTTAAGATGCTTTTTTTTTCTTAAGTAAAAGAAGCACTTTTATGATAGCTTGCAGCTTTTGCTGAGCAAAGCTGTGATTAGAAGGTTGTTATGCAGGACTTTGACAGCTGACTTGCCATGAGAATTAAGAGAACAGAGCTGAATGCAGACACAGAAATTGTTAGTCCCTTCCCATGGTTTCTATTGTACAACCCCATGTTTCTCTTTAACAGCATTGCTCCGGAGCTCTGCAGCTCTGCTCTGGTTTGATCCCATTTGATGGTGTCTTGTTGCTGTAGAACCACGGTGTTTTTACAGTAGTAAATGCTTAAGAACCTGATGGGGAAGCAATAATGGAAGTGTTCCTAATTTCATTACAATAACTCTCCATAATCTGCACAAAACACTGGCTGCTTCCTCCTGCTTCTCAGCAAAGATTTAAAAGCTGAGTGAGTTGCCATGTTACTTAAGACTTCATTATTTTTTGCAAAGTATACTCCAGAGCATTTGCTAGAACATTATGAAGTATTATCATAAATGATTAAGCTGAACTATAATTGTCAAAATATGTGAAAAAAGCACATCTGGCAAGCCTGGTTTTCACTCCCTAATTCACATGAGTCAGTAATTCACCATGGATCCTCCTGACAGTGTGGATAAGTCAGACCCTGGCAGGGCAGGCGTGTGGCTCCTCAGCTCCCTTGAGCACAGCTGGCACCTCTGGGCTGGTCTAACCCACGGCAGCCTGGACCTGAACTGGGAAAAGGCTGCCTGATGGACTGGGGGAAACAGGAAAACCAGCCATCAAATCCAGGCTCACACAGCCAGCAGAATGTAACCAATATTTTATATTCATTAGCCTAAATAGCTGTGGTTTCTTGCATCTGTTGTTCCTATCCCCTTTTTTCTCCTTGCTTATATGATAGTTATACTGTCATTTCTAATCTAGGGTGCATTTTTGGCCAATTTATAACATTTGTTCTTGTGCCAGCATCAGCCTTTAGTTAAAATGCTCTTTTTCCTTGTTGCAGGTTAGTTGTATGGTGAGGAAGAGTGAAAAATAGATAACATCCTTCTCAACTTTCACTTTGTGAGGTTGTACATACCAAATGCCTCCTCTTTAACAGAAGTCTTAATTCCCTCAGTCATACTCTACTAGTGCAGATTGAATTTATTTTCCTTGGGTGGAACCTTTCCCAGTATTGCAGATGAGGCCTCCCTGGTAGTGCCCAAATCTCTCCTGATGAGAGCTCTCACATTTGTGTTAAATTACAGCTCCTTTGCTGATTGGACAGTAGAGCCAAATTCTTTTCTTCCAAACAATGAATGTTATTGTAAGTCTCTTATAGCATTATGTCAATATTATGGGTGTCAAGGAGAAATATCTCCTAAAGCTATTTATGATGAGATTTTACAGGCTGAAGTGGGAGATTTCCATTCTTACTTGTGCCAAGCCACTGAAACACAGCAATCACCTCCAGGAGGTATTTGCCTGCTACTTTCCTTCTTGTTTAGTTTAGGCAACGTTTTTGACAGAATTTATCTTTATGATAACATTAAGATTTCAGCTATATTTGAGTTTGATTGTGCAGGTCTTTATGGACCTTGCTATCCCTTACTCTGTGTCTCTGCAGGGATTCTGATTGGAAAAGGTGATAGTGCTGTTCTTTTCCTACTTCTTCACAGTATTATCGCATAAGGTGACTCTACACCATGTAGTATCTCTTGAAATTGCTTGAAATTGCTCTGCTGTCACAATGTGATTACCTGAGAGCCACCTTCCTTCTGAAGATGTCCTCACGTGGCTGCCCAGGTTCCTTGTCTCTTTCCTTTTCTGGTGATCACCTGTTGGGTCCTTCACCACCCTGGACCAGACCACTTTATTATCTCTGAATTTCTCCTTGCCTCCTGCACTGTTCCTTTCCTTGCCAAGCCCTTCCACACTCTAACTTGTAAAGGCTCAAAGCAGGACCCGTTTTGCCCGTTCCTTATTTTGGGATCCTGCACAATTTAACTTCAGCGTGGCACTGGGTCAATATTTGCAAAGCACTCTACAAAAACGAGGCTGTGTAAATGTGTAAATGCTGCTCGTTTCACCTGGCATGGCTTCTGCTAGGTGGAAGCTATTTAGAAGCTGAGTATTTTACTCATCTGTAGAAGCTGAGTATTGTCCAATTACTTAACCCCTCGGTGGCCAGAGCAAAGTGAGGAGCTGTCTGTGCCGAGCCTCTGCTGCCAAAGAAGGAGTCTGGAATGTGCAGGATCAGCTTCTCAAGGCTGTTTATTTTCCCTTATCTATAACATGCTTTTTCTGACCTGCTGAGCTCTGTCCAGCAGCTCAGCCATGGCATTCTGTCTGCACTGTAGGGCAGTGTTTACATTTTATATCAAAAAATACCTGTGGTATGTTTACAATAATGTGCCAATATCTGTCATTTATGTTGGACAGTGTGTTTCTGCCTTAAACCAACAGAAAAGTGTCACCATCACAGCAAGGCATGGAGGGCAAGGAGAAGGAGGAGGTCAGGACACACCCAAATCCCTCCATCTTGTCCCTCTGAACCCCATTCTAAAAACCCCTAAAATTCTGCTTTTTCACCCTGTGTTAATTCCACTACCACACTGCTCAAACCCTTGTGGTTTGTAATTCCTCACACAGAGTTGGCAGCTTTTTCCACAGGCTAAAATGGAAGCCACAGGTGTTTTTGACTTTGTGCCCCCTGCCAGGGTCTGGAGCCAGCCAGAGGGATGTGCTGGGTCCCACAGAGAACCTCCCTGCTGTAACTCTGGGATGCAGGAAGAACATCCTGAGTTTCCTCGGGCAGCCTGTCCAGAGAGGCCCCAGCTGAGGAATGTCTGCAGGAAATTCTCGTCACTCCTGTGCCTGGAGAGGCCGAGCTGGAGCTCCCAGGGCTGTGACAGAGCTGCTGAGCAGCACAGTTAGGCAGGCTGTGTACAGAGGGGGGCAGTGAGGATTCAGCAGCAGACTTAAATTGTCATTTCTGAGCAATTGAATAATAAATTGGCCTGGAAAGTGTTGGATATTTTAAGGCTTTAAATAACCACTGGGTTCTGCCTTTTGTGTGCCGTGTTTGGTGCTGCTGGGCTGTGCTGGAGCTGTCCAGGTGCTGGGCAGGTCAGGCTGATCCAAAACTCGAGGCTGGCGTGAGGGATCCTGAGCCCTGCGCTGGCCCAGGGTGAGCCCTGAGCTCTGGGACTGCACAGGGACATTTCCAGGGACGGGACAGAGGGGATGGAGGAACAGAGCTGGGCAGGAACAGCCCAGCAGGGACAGGCCAGAGCTTGGCATTGATCAGCATCCAGCAGCTGTCAAACACCTGCAGAAGAATTTGGTGTACAATTAATTTGCATTTCTGTATCTGTGATTTTTTAAAAATTATTTTTCTTTTTTAATGTTTCCGTTGGCAGGTAGTATGTTTTTATTTAATAAATCTTGATGGATTTTTTTTTTTCTTACATAAATTTCTGTCACTTTTAAGCCTGGTAGGTTGTTTTATGTTAGTAAATAACCTTATTTTTGTATAAATACTGCCGCTTGTAAATTCCAGTTTTGCAAAATCTTGGCAAATTTTTGTCATCTTTTCAGCTTCTTTTTTTTTTCTGCTGAGGAAGAAAAAGTCTCTAGAAAAATTTTATCAGCAAACAAATACAATCTACTACTTTTTAATGAAAGTATTGCTCCTTTTTTATATGGGGAAGTGTATCTCAGTGAATGGCATCTCTGCAGAGGAATTAATTCTGTCTTTTTGATCACCTGAAGTGCTCAAATTCCATGTCCTTGGTCCTGCAAGGACAAGGGCAAGGATTAGAAGTTGTGAGCCATCAGGAGGACAGCACACCAGGGGCTGGAGCAGGGACTGGAGGTGGGACAGGGATCACAGAGCCAAAGGGAGTTCCAGGATGTGGTGGGAAAGCATCAGGAGCTCCAGGATGTGGTGGGAAAGGATCAGGAGCTCCAGGACCTGGTAGAAGGAGAATCAGGAGCACCAGGATGTGGTGGAATGGGATCAGGATCTCCAGGATGTGGTGGAAGAGGATAAGGAGCTCCAGGATCTGGTGGAAGAGGATCAGGAGCTCCAGGATGTGGTGGAAGAGGATAAGGAGCTCCAGGATCTGGTGGAAGAGGATCAGGAGCTCCAGGATGTGGTGGAACGGGATCAGGAGCACCAGGACCCGGTGGAAGGAGGGTCAGGAGCTCCAGGATGTGGTGGAAGGAGGATCAGGAGCTCCAGGATCTGATGGAAGGAGGATTAGGAGCTCCAGGATCTGGTGGGAAAAAGATCAGGAGCTCCAGGATCTGGTGGGAAAAGGATCAGGAGCTCCAGGATGTTGTGGAACGGGATCAGGAGCTCCAGGATCTGGTGGAAAGAGGATCAGGAGCTCCAGGATGTGGTGGAAGAGGATCAGGAGCTCCACGATGTGGTGGAACAGGATCAGGAGTTCCAGGATGTGGTGGAAGGAAGATCAGGAGTTCCAGGACCTGGTGGAAGGAGGATCAGGAGCTCCAGGATGTGGTGGGAAAGGATCAGGAGCTCCAGGATGTGGTGGGAAAGGATCCTGGCAATGAAGGGAAAGAGGAGTGGATGCAGGTGCAGGTTGGAGGAGATGCAAAGGAGGTTCAGAGTAAGAGTGGAGGAGCTGGAGAAAAGCTCAAGGGCTTCTGAGGGCTGGGGCCAGCTCGAGGAAAGCAAAAGAGGCCCCAGTAGCACAACCTGATAACAAAGGGAGGAGAAGGAGCACAGGAGGCAGCAGGGAGGGAATGCACAGAAGGTCAGGGTGGAAAAGGTGAACGATGGGAAGGTGGAGAGCACGAGGACAGTCCTGGCAAAGCTGACCTGGCTGTGCCTTTGCCTGTTGCGAGGGGCTCTGGGAACTGGATTCCTCTCATTGCTGGAGGTGCCCAGGTGTGAAATGGATCGTGGTGCTGATTTTCCCAAATCGCTGTGAGGAGGGCAGCTCTGTGGGGTCAGCCTCACCGGGGAGCAGCTCTGCCACTGCCTCCCTGCAAGGTTTGGCTATCTCTGCTTAATAAAGGCCTATCAATCTATTTATGAGCCTCCTACAGACCAAGTACAGAAATGTATGAAGACCTCAGAAATTATTTATGATGCATTTACAGCATAAATAGCTAAGCTGTCAACTATGATTGTAAAGTTCTTCCTCTACTCCTGCACTGTGCTTTTCATTTAATATGGCTTTGTTCAGCTTAGAAACAAACCAATCCTGTGATGGCTTTTAATAGCTGTAATAAAATATTGAGAATATAATGTCTGCCAGTGTGGTGCAGACACACGGACTGTCTGTGACTGTGATATTAGAGAGAGTTAAAAGGGAATGGAGGTGGAGGGGAGACTTCTGGAAAGGAAGGGGGAAAAGCTTTGGAAATCTTTGGAAGGCTTGAGTCTGAAGAGACTCAAGTTCTGGATTTCCAGCCTGAGGTAGAATTCACCAGATATTGTTCCCTTTGATATTGAACCTGTGTGTCCCCATAGTACCTCAACTTGGTTACAGAGAAAAGTACATGAGCTCTGTAAACAAAACCAATGGTGTGACTGAGAACATGAAATGGCTGGTCTGGCATCAGGCTGGACCTGCACAAACATTTGTCTCATACCAGACAGAAGATGCCATCCTAAAGTCACATCTTCCTTAAAGTCACAAAATCCAGACTTCTGGACTGTACAAATCATGATGTAAAGTTTTTTAGCTCCTTCCTCAACCAAGTCAAGCATTTTGTCCAGTTGTTAATGGGAGGAGAGAGTTTTGGAGTCCCATTACCCCGGAGGCAGTAGTTCTTCATGTGCCTTCCCAGCTGCAGCTAAACCATGACCACTCACTGTGCTCCAGCTCCTCTGTCAATGTTATTTTCACTTATTTTGAATAAGTGTTTTCTGGCTGTGTTTATGGAGAGCAGTCAGAGCCGTCTGCAGCTCTCATTTTGGAAATCTGAACAAATCAGGCTGGTGCCACAGAACAGGAGCAATGCTAATAACGCGAAATTTCTTCTGACAGAGAGGGATGAAAATATCTGTGTGTGCTTCAATCTAGAGGATCCTTTAAGTGATGTTTAAATAAAAAATAACTGCCTTTGTTGCTGTAGGAAATAAAGAGGGTTTCTTTTGAGGGGGGGTTTCAGGTCAGGTAAAGGAGTTGAGTAATTTTTTGGTGTTTTTGGGTCCATAGAGAATGAAGAAATTGAAGAAGGAGGAGACAGAGCAAGGAAGACAGAAAGCAGTGCCCTGTTTCCTCCAGAGCCCCTGCCAAGCAGAGATTTCACACATTACAGAGTGCATTAGAATTAAGACAGGAGAAACTCTTTTATTTACTGGCTTCTGTATGAGATGTTTTACTGGCAGTATTAAATGATCTGTTCCAGACATAGTCTGGAACTTTCTCGGCGCTTGGGAGAATGGCGTGAGAAATCCAGTAACTAAATTTTCACTGATTTTATGGAGGCTGTCAGTGGAAATGTGAGACTGGGATTAAATCAAATTGCTGTGTGTTAACAGTAATTGTTGATATATGGCATAACAAAAATTATGGTATTTTGCTTTGACTTACCCTTCTAAACCAGCCTGAACCTCCTTAGTATTCAGAAGTTTGTTGAAAGTCCACTAATTCTGACCTCCTGAAAACCCTATTATTGACATTTTTGATTTCTGAATTCTTCTGAAATGTTGACATTCATTTCCTGTATTCAGTTTCCAGGCAGATTTTGGCAATGCAGAGTTGGGTAGAAAAACAAAATCAGGAAAAAAAAAAAAATCACACTTTACACCTCCAGGAGGCCTGGTAGGGACCCAAAATGAGAACTGAAATGCAAATATTTAGTCCTGCAGTTCTGGCCTAGATGTCAAAAGAGTTGCATTGGACTGTGAGTTTCTTGGACCATGTGTTTACTTGGACGATACACAAACTCCTTGGGCACACACTCAATTACTAATTGAGTTGTCTAAACCTCAGGCTGTTCTTTCAGGGGTGAAATATTTAATAGCATAAAATTCACTTTGTCACTCCCAAATAATGATGAAATACCTGTATTTTATTTTGGTCATCATAATCACCATCACACTTAGTCCTTTGATTCTGCTGGGAAGGGCACAGTGGAGGAGCCTTACTGGAGTAAATATCGTTATTTTTTTTCCTGTAGCTGTGACAAGAGCACTTGACTCTGCGCCTCTCTCTTAAGAAATTGTCTCGGTGGCACTAAGCTTGACATGTACACAACTTGTACATTTGCTTCATGCTAAGCTCAGAGCATAAATGAGATTTTAATGGTGCCTGAAAAAGTCAGTCAAGGTTTGGAATATAGAATTATGTGGATAGCTCAGTACTCTCATATTGATCTCCAAACCAGTGCAAACCCAGTGCCTTCAGAACTACAAAAGCCTAAAATAACACGGTTTTCTCACCTGCCTCACGGAGGTGTTTGCGAGTGAAAGGTACAATCAGCAGTGCCTTTAGCAGATTTGAGCAGTCAGTAGCTGATGTTTGCCTCCTTTTTTCCTCTCACCATTTGTTCAGTGCGAAATGCAAATCCTGCCCACTTCCCCTGAGCTTCACCCTGAGGCACGAGTGAAGAGCTTGGGAGGGCGGAGGGAGGAGAAGCTGTCCCTGTCCCAGGAACTGTCCCTGTCCCTGTCCCCAGAAGCTGTCCCTGTCCCAGGAGCTGTCCCTGTCCCTGTCCCCAGGAGCTGTCCCTGTCCCTGTCCCACACCATCTGTGTGGGGCCACAGTGAGGAGCCAGTCCATGCAGCCCTGTGAGCATCCCAGGGGGAATCTGGGAGCGCTGGGGATGCAGCTCAGTTCCCTCCTGTGTTCCAGAGCAGGGATCCAGCTCAGTTCTCTCCTGTGTTCTAGCCTGGTATCCAGTGCATTCTCCCTATTTTCCAGCCCTGGGATGCAGTGCATTTTCCCTCTGTTCCAACCCTGGGATGCAGAGCTGTTCCAGCCCTGGGATGCAGAGCTGTTCCTTCTGTTCCAGCCCTGGGATGCAGAGCTGTTCCAGCCTGGGATGCAGTGCATTTTCCCTCTGTCCCAGCCTGGGATGCAGTGCATTCTCCCTCTTTTCCAGCCCTGGGATGCAGTGCATTTTCCCTCTTTTCCAGCCCTGGGATGCAGAGCTGTTCCCTCTGTCCCAGCCCTGGGATGCAGAGCTGTTCCAGCCTGGGATGCAGAGCTGTTCCAGCCTGGGATGCAGAGCATTTTCCCTCTTTTCCAGCCCTGAGATGCAGAGCTGTCCCCCTCTCCCACACGTGTCTCCAGGCAGGGCTGTGTGTGCCACGCCAGCGCATCTGAGGCTGATCAAAATTCCTTCTGCTGCGGGGAAAATTTCGCTCGCTAGCGAAGGCCAAAGAAGTTTTCTATATCAGTTCAACAGCTGGTCTTGTTTTATTGATATTGAAATATTACCCCAGTTTCCGAAAATTCATGAAGCTGGAGAGAGCTGAAGTCGGCACAATTTGAATCGCGCCTGGCACAATGGAAATCGCTCGCGCAGGAAAGTTTGTTGGCGAATTTTGGTGCTTTGTAGCACCTAATGAATAAATGCCCGTGCCCCCTCGGTGCTGGGCACGCTGCAGGGAGGGCTCTTTAAATCCAGCAGGCCGCGTTTTCCTCTGCTTTATTCCCTGTATACAGCAGAGATGGAAAGGAATTGACATGGGAGGAACCATGCTGCTCTTATCAGATTGATACCAGGACAGCTTCTTATGCAAGAGGAATTCTCCAGTGGCATTATCAGTCAAATAATAATTTCTTTGAGTCACCTGAGCACTTGTGGCTGATGCCGTAGCAGAAGTGAGGTGGTTATTTCACAGGAATGGATGGAGTTGGGTAGGAAAAATCCCTCACCGTGGCCATTTCAATATCCTGAGTAGAAAACAGAATGCTCTTTGTCTCCATGAGTCTTAACCTAGATTTAGCATGCTGCAGAGATATTTCTCTGACATGTTCAATGATAGCAGAAAAATATGTGGTGGTGCATTAAAAGCTATACAGCAAAGGAAGTTTGGGGAACTTAATCAGAGCCTTAGGCAAGAAAAGGATGTGTAACACTGATATGTACATTTTGCTTTTGCTGTAGTTAATGAAAAATGTTATGCCAACACTGGTTTTTGTCCCTTATGGTTTAGCAATGCAGAACCAATCCCTTTTATTCTTTGTGTTTTGTGTTTTTCTTCTCATAATGTTACTTAATCTAGGAATAAAAATGTTTGATTTCTGTCATTCCCCTTGGCTACTTCGCTTAAAATGGTGCTTAATTGTTTTCACTTGAAAGGAATGGTGCCAGGTTTAAAGGTTTATTATATTTTCATGGATTTTGTTTTAAGATTGCAGGGCTTTTTATATACTCCTCCTTGACACCTGTCATAACATGAGACTTTTCAAACTTGGCCACTATCAGTCTGGGAGGAAATGTTAGTGAATTGTCAGGCTGCCACAAAGACCAGGTTTGCTTTCATTCTCTCCCAGCAGCACTAATCCAGACAATCCTTTCCCCCAGCAGCTGCAGCAAACCCTCTGTTACTGCCCAGGTGATCAGGGAGTCCTGGATGGGCTGTGGGGCTCTCCTTGGGACGTTCCCAGTTCCTGAACTGCCAAATTCCTGCCTCTGCTTTGGGATGGAGCCTTTGGAGAGCCAGCTCTTGCTCAGCTCCTTCCTCACTCCACAGGGTGGTTTGTTTTTCTCCCTTTTCTTTTCTTGGAGTACAGATGCTGCTGCTTGTACTTTAGGTACTGGTACATTATTGATCAAAGCACAGAGAATGCACAAATAACGCTTGAACTGAGGTTCTATGGAGGAGAGGAATTAGCTGCTGTCAGAAGCTGACTGGTTTCTATTTTAATTTCAAGACATTTAGGATGCTTCCATTGGCACCATCTTAAAATGCTGCCAGTCCCCATCTATCTAAGGAATGATTTATGCTTGAAATTAATTATCTCTCAGCTTTTATTTTTTTTCTTTAATGTTTCTCTTGAAGGATGTTTTTTTACACTCAGGCTAATTTCTGATTACCAGATTTCACTTCTCTTAAACATGTTGAACAATTCCATTTCCCTACCCTGTTGTCTGTTTCAGTAAGTTGCCATCAAATTTAGTTCTAGCTAATTAGGGAAAACGAGTTTCATCACTTTGAAGATTGTCTTCTCCTCTAGAACACGAACAGCTTTAATTTGAAAGCCACGTTCACCTCTTGTCTAGAGCACTAAAACCAATGAATTCCCTGCTCTAGAGGTTATGGTTCCTGACCTGAATAAAAGAGCAATAAATCAAAGTATGCTCACTGGCATTGAAGCAGGCTCCAACTGTGTGGAATCAACATGCCAGTTCCAAATTGTAATTTCACTAAAAATAGCATAGTTTAGCAATTTTGACAGTTGTAAACTTGAAGGATCTCGGCACACTGTCTATCTTGCTGTGTCTCGTATGTTCTGTCAACCTGCAGCTTTTTGAAAGTAAAACCAGAAAAAAGCTGAACATTCTTCACTCTTGGTTAGATGTGCCCATCCTGGCCCTCTGCAGAGGGGGGCACAGAGTTGTTTTGCAGAGGTGAAACAGAAGAGGTGGCTCAAGAACGGGAGGAAGGGTAAAGTTTTGGGTCTGTATCTCCCCTTTATCACTTCCCATTTTTGGCTCTGTGTTTTCAGGAAACAAAAGACGAGTAGCCATGGTGTCATGGATCATTTCTATTTTATCTTGTTTCTCTCTTTCTCTGGAGTCTGGGGAGTCACAGATGTAAATTTTAATGTATTTTCTCCTCCCAAGGCTTATCACCCAATCCTTAACTCACCCAGGCTCTGTGTAGCAGACATTTAAACATGTATTTAATAGGAGGCACTTGATTTGGCTTCCATGGACAGTATGGGCAGGCTGGAATTAAAATCAGTCTTAAATGCTTGGACAAAATGGGCAGCACTTACTTTGCATTGGGGATAGATAAATAAAGCAAGCATTTAAACTTGTGGTTAAAGTTTGCTGGTACTGCCAAAGTTAACTCTTTAGCTGGCCATTCCCCTGACAGAAAAGCGAGTGTTGCTGTGTACTGCTTTAATGCCAATTAATTGCTCTCTGCCTCAAAAAGTGCCTGAGGTTGAACCACACTTTGCTTCATCAGAATTCAACACTGCCATTGGTCTGTGGGGAGGAAAAGCAGGAATTAGAAGAGACAAGAGCACTGTGGAGCAGTAATCTTTTATTTATGTATAATGCTGTACATTTCCTGCCTGTGCTGTGGCTTTTCCTTCTAACTCTCACTAATTATGGTGAGTGGCATGTGGCATGTGCTGAGCCCCGGGAGGAGTGGGGCACATGCAGCTGCTCAGAGCTGGCACCTCGCACTCAGTCTGCACTGCTGGCAGGCCAGGGCTCCTTTTTTTTTTAACAAGGAGAGAAACAGGAATGATGCAGTTTGGTTCAAGTTGTGTTTGTGGCACACAAGACTTTGTTAGAGGGAGCTGAGTTACTTTCCTGTTTATCCAGAGGAGTTGCACACATAGAAATGGAAACCTGGGTTGTGCAAACTGGTTCCAGTGAAATTCAGAAGTCATGGTTTGTGTCTGTCTGTTCCAGCCCTAAATAATCTATCTATGTTGTCTGTCCTGTATCACACCCAGTTAAAAAAAATACAAATGTTTGTCTACAAAGATGGTGGCTGAATGAAGAATTAACCACTGAAAAATGTATAAACTCACTTAGAGCTTTGAAAGTTTGTAGGTTTTGTCTTTGCTCAGAGGAAGGCAAGGAGGAAGATTATTTTCATATCTCCATTACTTTTTCAAGGTGCTAACATACTTAACTCATTTTGTAAAATGTGTATTTGCCAACAGTCATATTTGCTTCATCATTATCAGTTTTGTGAACTCAGGCAGAAGCTTCCTAACTTTTTAAATGTGTACCTGCAGAAAGTGGTAATGATGTACCAGACTCGCTGCTCTTGAGGCTACATTTGTACCCTCCTTGCAAAAATTGAAAGTGAGCCAAATAAATTCCTTCCCACTCTTGGGAAATATGTGTTATCCTAAGTGCAAGACTAGGAGAAATGTGTTAATTGTTTGCCACTTCATCACTTACAGTGCTCATTAAAGGAGATAATGGTGATGCTACAGATAGTGACCTGACAAAATCTTGCATATCTCCAAGGTGGTCACTGCATTCTTAATGTCCAGACAAGGCTTTGGAGAAGAATCTCTGTGGGTATCGTCCATCTATTCACAGCCCCAGCAAGCCCTGCTTTGCTTCCAGCTCCTTGCCATACACATGATGTTAATATTCCCATTTCCACTGCAAACACTGATTCACCAGCCCAGGGTATCACAGCTGGTGTATTCACTGTGTCCTCGGTGGTGGCTGCCATTGCTTGGCAATTGGTGGGGTTTTTTTTGGTTGTTTTTTTTGGGTTTTTTTTTGCTATTACAAAGGACAATCTAAGTACAGTAAAATAAATACATTCTTTCTGTTTTCTTTTCCCTAGGCATCAAAAAAAAAAAAAAAAAACCAACCAAAAAAACAAAGTGTGATTTTGTTAAATTCTCTTTTGCTGTGCAGCTTTTCTTTAACAGTCTTTCAAATGGAGCCCAGGGATATCCTTCATCATTTCCTCTATTGGTTTCTTCTCACTGTAAACTTAATGGAAGCACTCAGGCTTGTAGTGAAGAGGAAACCCACAGGCAAGTGACAGAAGCATCATAAGCTTCAGGGAGCTAGTTTAACATGGTTAATTAAAGGGGTGATCAGTTCAGGGCAGCACCAAGTGTGGAGGATTGATAGACAAATCCCTCCAGTCAGGCTCTGGATGAAGGCTCTAAATATGAGAAAAGGTCTCTCAACTCTTTGGAGCCTGTCCTTGGCGGGGAGAAAAGCCCCCAGCAGTAAGTGCAAAGCAGTACAGGGAGCAAGCCCATCTATTTGCCATTTTCTGTCTTAAATCTTGGTGCCCCAGGTGGACAGTGCACTGCACAGGTGATTTAAATGAATTACCTTTGGGTTAGTACATCAGCTTTGCTTTAGTCTCTGGTCTCACATTCAAAACAATGGGGCAAGTTGCATCTGAAATTCAACTTGCTCAGATTTAGATCAAATTTAATGTTTTCACTGGGGAACTTCATGAAAAATCAAGAGTGTGCTAATGAAATTTGCCATTTACAGAAGGTTAGGTGGCATAGTCAATAAAGAGGAAGATTAGAGTTTACATGAAAATAATTTTTATGATTTTGAGAGGTAGGGTAATAAAGTTAGGTACAACTCATTTGCACAAAAATACTAACTCATATGCTTAAGGAGGAATAAAGGAATTCTGCAGTTTTGTTTTTCTTTAGAGTCTATTGCTCTTTCTGGTAAAGCTCAGATGGAGAAGTTTTCTGTTACAATGCTATACAGAGCTTGTGTACATTTCCAAACCAAAATGTTAAGGCTTTAATAAGCAGTGGTAAAGCTCAAACGCACATTTGTTACCACTGGAGATAAGTACACTTGGGCAATAACTCAAGAATTATTTCATTGTGATTTTTGACCTGAAGGAGCTGTGTGTCTGAAAGGTTGTCTGCTTCTCCTGGCTGCATTATTTGGTTTAATGAGGTACATTACCTCCCCTCCAAAATGCTGCTTCTCTGAGGTGGCTGGGGAAAAAAAAAACAGGAATGACAAGGAAATCCTAGATTTCGCTGGGACTGCTGCTCTTTTGCCAATTGTTCATCGCCTTAGGGCTGTATTTTAATGTACTTTTAGATGATCAGAAAGAAGGCTCTGTAATTGCCATTACGAAAAAAAAACTGTAGGAGAATGACCCAACAGCCACAACCGTGGTGCTGGGGAAAGGCAATTCCAGCCGGGAGAGGGGACAGGGATGGAGAAGGGCAGAGGGAATAGGGCAGGGAACAGGGGATGGGGCAGGGAACAGGGGATGGGGATGGGCACAGGGGATGGGGCAGGGCACAGGGGATGGAGCAGGGCACAGGGGATGGGGATGGGCACAGGGGATGGGGATGGGCACAGGGGATGGAGAAGGGCACAGGGGATGGAGAAGGGCACAGGGGATGGGGCAGAGCACAGGGGATGGAGCAGGGAACAGGGGATGGGGCAGGGCACAGGGGATGGGGCAGGGCACAGGGGATGGGGCAGGGCTCAGGGGCAGCTCTGGGAACTGGGCTGGAAGGCTCCAGCTCAGCAGGGAGGGCACAGAAGGACCAGGCTCTCAGAAACATTCTGCATTTTGGGAGGTGAAACAATAACACTGCTGGAGGAGTCTGGGTTGTGTTCAGAGCCCTTCAATATCTGAGTAAATCTGAGCTCCACTAGGAATCAACAGTCCTGAATGGCTTGAAATGACTTTCAGCAGGGCGGATTAAAAGGACATTTCCCAGAAAGCTGGGAGTCATGCAACAGCCTGTTTTATTTCTGGATGTGTGATTATGACTGGAAGTTACTGGCTGGTGCTGGCCTTGCCATTAAAATCTGACCTTACAGTCGGAATATGAACTAATGAACTAATTCCAGACTTTATTTAAGCCTGCTTCTCATGAGAAGTTATTCACATTTCTTCTCTCCTCGTTGCTCTCTGGAGGAGAGTATGGTGAAGTCCTTGAACACAGGCAGATTGTGCTGAGGATGGAAGTGCTGAGCTGCCTCTCAGAGCACCATCTCCTATTCTGATTATTTTTCCACTTGGGAACAGATTTTTGTCTTGTTTAACTGTGTTCTCCCACTAGTACAATCCGTGCTATGTGATCTCAATTTCCTCGTCCCCTGTGTCCTGGGCACTGATGAGCCCTGGGTGGGCTGAGAGATCCCTGCTTCCACTTGGAGAGCAAACTTGGGGGAAAAGAGGGAGCTTTGGGATTGTTAATTATTAACATTTTTAATTATTTTTTTAAATTATTTACTCTGCTTGCTGCCATAATAGCAGCAAAGTCCTTATATGGAACAAGCGTGGCTGGAGGGGATTTGGAATGTGCTTGGGTTTGCTTTTGAGCTTGACAGGCATTTCTCACTTCCCGTGATAATGACAGTCAGCCAGGGAAAACGAGGAATATTAATAGATTTTCAGTGTTGTGTTTCTAGAGTAAAGACAGAAAAAGCCTCAACAGGAGTAAGAAAGGAACAGAAGCAGGGATGATTCGTGTTTCCTGGTTCCTGTTGCATTCTTGTTTGCACTCTTTTATTTATACTGTTCTCCTAAAAGTAAATGTAATAGAAGAAAAAGTCTCCGTCATGATTTATCCTTCCAATTTTCTGAGCCTTGTAGGATTGCACCCTCCTCCCTTTCCTTGTTGCAATAACCAGCCACAGTAAATCCAAATATACAACCTTTGGAAAGAAAGGGTTTTGCAGGGAAGAACTGAATCAACCTTTAACTTGCACGTTCAAAAAAAAAAAAAAACCAAAACCTAAAAAAAACCCTCAAAGCAGATCAGCCCAGGGTAGTGAAGCTCTGAAAGTATTTGTAGTGTGTTATTGCCAGACTAGATCTGTCTGAATGTGCTACAAACCAGACACTGGCACTTGGAGCTGATTGTTCTCTTCAGAAAGCAATGAATTTCCCTGAGAGTGTTTGGAGTTTTTGGAATTTTTTTTCACACTTTTACTTTCATCTTGGATTTTTCTTTTTCTGTTTTAATGTTGAACTTGTATCTGCACTTCATCTGACAGAGAAGAGGCTGTAGCCCATTTTCTGAAATGAGTGTTTGCCACTACCCAAATACGTCTTTGACAAGCCTGAGTTGTGTATTCATCTCATTTCTACTGCAGCACATAAATCCAGTGCTAATATTACATTTCCCTTTTTCTTCCTTTGTTCTTTTTTCTGGGTAAAGAGAAGAATTGTTGTGTAAAGATTCAGTACAAGCATTGTAGATATTGTGATGTGATGACACTTGTAACTTTCTCAGTGAATAAAGAAATGAAGTTGGAATCAAAATTTCTCAAAACATTTTTTTTGTTCTCCTTCAGATTGGGTAGTTTTTTTAAAATGTTAATGATTGTTTTGTTTGGTACTGTTGGTGTACAAAAAGGCATTTTCTGAAAATCACTTCAATGGACAGAGTTCTGATAGGGCAGATACTGGTCCAGATTATTTAATGGGTTCAAACTGGGAACCTCCTGAAGGCTGAGGGATGGGGACAGGTTTTGTAACCCAGAGGTACAGTTCTGCCAAACCTGCCTGATCTCCTTCATCTTTTCTTACAGACAGAAAATTAATATTTTACTGCTCTTCAGCAGGGTCTAGTGGATTTATGTGCCACTGATGCCCACCTAGATGAGGCAATGTGTGGCTCCCTTCCAACTCAGGATTTTCTATGATTCCACAATCCACTTCAGTATTTTCTGTGCTTCCTGGACTAATAAATACAGACAAGAGATAAAAGCAGGACTTACTTCATTTCTTACACTACCTGCTAATGGGTTTTTTTCAACAAAGACTGGATTCTTTCTGCTGGTTTGGAATTCTTTCCCCCTGGGAATTCTGTGGCAGGATGCTGATACTCTTTGAGAGGCCGAGAGAAGTAAGAGACATCTGATTTTCTGTAGAGCATGCAGAAAGCATCAGATGTGTTGGCAAGGCCTGAAAAAAGCTTGCAGCGTGCCACGGCTCACTCTGGAGTTTCTGCACACTGTTCACTGGGTACAGCTTGCTGCTCCACTCCTCCAAAATAGAACCCATTTCACAGCAGGCAGAGGAGAAACACACAGATGAGGAAAAAGACGTGGAGCTGTTGGTTTTGTGTGTTTTGTGAGATGGTTCCTCCTTGCCCTTCCCGTGGCATCCCCATCGTCCCCATCCTGTCAGGGACACGGGGATGCCCAGCCTGGCTCTGCCCTCCTGGCAGCCTCACTGCTGTTGCTGCTTTGTTTTGGCTGTGCTGGGCTTTGTCTTGCAGATCAGGATTACAGCCTTGAATAATTGTCCCCAGTGTGTCACAAAGATGCCATGGGAGCTGGTGAGCAGGAATCTGATCTGGCAGAGTGTCACGCAGGCCCAGGAGGGCTGGTGGTGATGGAGTGTGGCAGGGCAGTCACAGGGAAAACAGGGAGAACTCTGCTCCCCCTCCCCAGGAGGGCAGCAAGTGGTCTTTTATTGGAAATGCGAGGATTTTTCTGCACATTTTGCAAAAACACCCCGGTGTGTCCTAATATACCATTAATAATGGGAGAAACTCAGCACTTTGCTGGATATGGTTCCCATTTCAGGTCTTTAGCCTTGGCTGCCATACCTCTGTAAGAGCATTTGTGGTCTCTTTCTGTGTTGTGTACTTATGTACTCTTAAAAGCAGGGAAATATGTTTTACCTGGCAAAATTTTATGCCATGGCACAGTAAAATAGCCCACAAAAAAAACCCACTTACAGTTTCTGCAGAGTGAGCCTTTGCATTGTAGCAAATCCTCCTTTGAGGGAGAGCTCAGCAGTGGTACCAGCTGGAAGAATGCACACAAAACTGGGTGAGGACCCATCTTAAAAATGAGTAAAGCTCCGAGTTGCTTTTACTGAGATTTTTTTATGTATCACTCCTCCTCTTCAGCTGAAATATTGTAGAAATGGAGAAAACTGCTGCTCTTCATTCAATTGCACCGAAACTTGTTACAGGTGAAATGTGCACCCAGTATCTGTTCAGTCCTCCGCTGATGACTTTGGAAACACTTCTCCTTTCTAAGCCCAAGCCCTGGAATCAGTACATGTGGCATTACCCTGGTGTTTAACTGTGGCAGAATAAAAGCAATATTTGCCACAGAGGGATTCAGGCAGCTTTCCATGCCCATGCTGGCTGTTAACTGAGGGGGAGATGTGGGAATCCAGAGCTTCCCTCTGGCTGCCCTGGCAGGTCTGGGACCCTGGCAGGGGTCAGGAACCCCCTGGACAGAGCCCCCAGAGACACTGTCTGTGATCTCTGTCCATGGAAAAGAGTTTTCAATCTTACAGGATGAATTACCAGCTCTGAGTGTTTGATATCAGTAATAATTAAGTGTGGCACGGGTGCAAAAGTAAAATTTTAGGATTCTAGATAAGGGGTCCAAAGGGAACAAGATGGAGGAAATTGGGTGTGTCTTGTCCTTTTTCTCCTTCTTCATGCCCTCCATGTTTCACTGTGGTGTTGGCATTTTTCTGTTGGTTCAGGCTGGGGACACACTGTCCAACGTAGGTGACAGATATTGGCACGTTATTGTAAATCCAGCACAGGTAGTTTGTGGTATTTAATGTTTGTACCATCCCACTGAGGGCAGAGCCCCACACGCTGCCCTGCAGGACAGAGCTGCGGCAGGGCAGCAGAACATGTTAGAGATAAACAGAATAAACAACCTTGAAACAGCACAGACCAATTATGGCTTCTGCTTTGGCAGTGGGGCTGACAGACAGAGACTTTCTACAATCTTGGGATCATCAATAGCTCAGATTCCGACAGGGAGAGGGGTGGTGTAAGGATGTGGGGGGCCAAGAGCAGCAGTAGCTGTGGCCAGGGGAAGTCCCCAGCCTCAGCCTGACTGAGAGCTGTGCTCCTGGGCTGCAGGAAGGGCTCAGTGCTGCTGTCTGAAGCCTCCTGCCCATCAGCCAGGACTCACAGCTCTGCTCTCTGCAGTGCAGGGCACCTCCTGGAGCCTGGGGCTCTCCTTGTGCTTGGGCTGGGTGTTCCTGGGCACAGCACTTGACATCTCAGCTGTCCTTTGTGGAGGTTTGATTTTATTCTGAAGTCCTGTGCAGGAAGAAGAGTATTCTCAGAAGGCTTCTCCTCATCCAGCTGCTCTTGTAGCTTTATTGATCCAGTCTGTCCTTCAGCTAGCCTGGACATTATAACCCTTTGTGCATAATATTTCCTGACATGCTATCAGCAGGTAGGAACCTGGGCTGTGCTTTGTAACTCTTGTACTGACTGGGAGTTATTAAATTTCGGGTTTTTGAGGGAAAGCCATGACACTGGTGTTTTGCAGTTCAATATCAGCAGCTGTTCCACAGTGTCCTGGGGCAGAAATGCAGGAGGGAGCTCAGCAATGGCTGGGAGCTCATCTCTTGGCCACAGACAGCTGGAGTGTGTGCAGGCAAGCGGTGAGGGCTGCTCTGTGCACAGCCCTTCTGTCGGAACTCAAAATGTCCTCAGCCGGGAGTCAGAGAGGATGTCAGGGTGTGTGTGTGCCTCTGCCTGAGCTGTGAGCAAACCACAGCAGCTCCAGAAGAAAATCTTTTAGATAACTTCCAATAAACTGCCTTGGGACTGAACAACAGAGACTGCTGAGCCTTTCTTTGGAAGCTCGGCTTGGAGGAGAGACTTTTCCACCCCACGGAGCCCAGAACCAGGCTGGGCTCCAACACCTTTCCAGCCCCTGAGCTCACCCCCAGCTCTCAGGGGCTGGGGCTGGGCTGATGCTGCATTTGCCCCCGAGGCACAGCAGCTTTTAGGAGCTGATTTGGGGCTGCAGGGCTTGACTCGAGGTGCCCAGACCTCTCCTTGGTGCTGCTGGAGAGTCTGGAGTGGCTGTGCCTGGGCTTTTCAACCAGGCAAACCAAGAAACAATCCTTCATAATCCCCTGCTCCCGGGGAACAAAGAAGTGGAGGTCTGAAGCTGCCACTTCTCCCACCAGGGCTCAATAGCTGAAGGTTATTTCAGAAAGCGTTTCCATTTTATCACTGGAAATTTTTGCTTTTCCTGCCTTCCCTGAGGCCCCTCCCCAGCTGAGGGACAGGCCCACGCGAGCAGCATCGTTCAGAAATGTTCCACCAGAATTCATTAGAGCCAGGCTGAAGGTTTCATTATTCTTTAAGGGTGCATTAATAAAACTGCTGTACACTTGGGCTTTTTAATAGTATATGAATTATTCCGACAGTCAGTTTGCAAAGCCAACATATCAATCATTAAATTAAAAATGTAGTAATATAAATTAGTGTGATTCAGGAGCTGTAGAACATGTGGAACAATATGCTCTCTGTTTGGAAACGAATACAGGTCTGTCCTTCAAATGAGAAAATATAGCAGGCAGGGAGAAGCAAAAAATTGCAGTGAATTTATCCAGCACTCCATAAACCCAACAGTTTCCACATATCAGATAGCACTCTTGTTTTGTCCAGATCCCTATTATCCTTTCTGCAAATATCACAGCAATCTTTAATGATCAGCCATAATGTTTATTTGCAGGGAGAGGTGTCATTTGTGAATTGCCTGACACGGTGCTTGCATCTGGGGACGAGGCAGCAGCACAGAAAAATCAAAACACATCTCCCCTCAATTACTGCCTTTGTTTGCTTGACAGAAGATGCAAACGAAATATTTTGCAGAAAAACCTCACGTTTTTAACTCACCACTTGAGGAAGTAAGGTTGCATCAGTGCTCTGGAGCCAATCTAGCTGCCCTGGTGGCTCCTGGGGCTCTGGGGAGAGATATTCTAGCTGGTCCATTTACGTGAGCAGGCAGAAATGATTCTGCTCTTAATAAATGTGAGGCACTAGGTGAAGTATGCAGGACAGCTTGCTTTTTCACTTCCTTAAGCAGAAACTTCTTTTTAAGCATCTTTTTTCTTTTTTTTTCCTTCCTCTGCTGATTCTGTGAAAACTCTGTGGCTGTGAATAACATGTTGGAGGTTTGAAGCAGTGCAGTGAACGTGAGATAATGAAGCAGTGGCTGAGGTGCAGGACATTTTCAATGGCAAGTCTCTGCCCGTGGATTTCTCTCCTTTCTGAATTCTGTTCCAGCCAAGCTGCTTTACAGCAGCTTGCCTCCTGTGCAGATAAAGCCCTGCCATGCACAGCTGGGCCTGATGTGCTAATCCAGAGCAGTCCCAGGGCTGGCCCTGCTCCTGGCAGGAATAATCACATGGGGCAGCAATAATTCTGTGGGGTAGCAATAATTCTGTAGGGCAGCAATGATTCTGTGGGGCAGCAATGATCCCGTGGGGCAGCAATGATTCTGTGGGGCAGCAATAATTCTGTAGGGCAGCAATAATTCTGTGGGGCAGCAATAATTCTGTAGGGCAGCAATAATTCTGTGGGGCAGCAATAATTCGATAGGGCAGCAATGATTCTGTAGGGCAGCAATGATGCTGTGGGGCAGCAATAATCCTGTTGGGCAGCAATAATTCTGTAGGGCAGCAATGATCCTGTAGGGCAGCAATAATTCTGTGGGGCAGCAATAATTCTGTAGGGCAGCAATGATTCTGTAGGGCAGCAATAATTCTGTGGGGCAGCAATAATTCTGTAGGGCAGCAATGATCCCGTTGGGCAGCAATAATTCTGTAGGGCAGCAATAATCCTGTGGGGCAGCAATGATCCTGTACGGCAGCAATAATTCTGTAGGGCAGCAATGATCCTGTGGGGCAGAAATGATCCTGTGGGGCAGCAATAATCCTTTGAGGCAGCAATAATTCTGTAGGGCAGCAATGATCCCGTTGGGCAGCAATAATCCCATGGGGCAGCAATGATCCCATGGGGCAGCAAAGGCTGGAGCAGCCCTGGCTGCCTGGGCTGAAGTGCCAGCAGCCCCCAGCCACCCTTTGGAACCAAGTGAAGCTCCTCAGTGAAATTGTCACTGAAATTCCTGCCTCAGTTCTCTCACACCAGCACAGTCAAGAGTGCCAGTAGAGGAAAACAAGTTTAAAAAATATGTTCCCAGCCAGGACAGCGTGTTAATGACCCATTACAGGCTCAGCAGCTGCCTGCCACCAGCAGCCACCAAGGCTCTGACCTGTGCAGGTCCAGCTGCCTGTGCAGCCTCGTGGACTCCTCAAAAATAGCTGCAGCCTTAAGATATGAGATGCAAGTTATTATTGTGGCTTTCCACTAAACACAGATTTAAAATCCCTGGGTGTTTCTCAGCTCTGGTCCTTTCAGGGCTGTGGTTTTGATGCTGCCAGTGAGGATTGCAGAGGTAAAAGCTGTTTGTTCTTGTTTGCTCCTTATCTGTGCTCTCTAAAATGCATGAAATATCACAGTGGTGGAATAAAGGCAATAATCGTTTCTAATAATGAAACTGTTCTGAAAGGCAAGACCTAGATTTCTTAGTGAGATAGTGTGCTGAAGTATTTGCATAGTAACTGGGCTATAATTACAGATTCATCTCCTTTATGTCTCTTAGCTCTCAGGCTTAAGTAAGCAGATCCTGGAGCAGTGGCTCTTTCCCTGGGAGGCTGAGTGTCAGGCAGCATATGCTGAGCCTGTGTGCACGGCTACTCTGACTGTGAGTAATGAGTGTTGATAAACTGTTTACTGAAGCTGGCTGAAATTCAGCATTTGTGCATTGGGGGGTTTCTGATAGTTCAGAGGCATTTCCACTTTCAAGTAGTGGAATACATGTTTGGGATTCCTCAGAAATTTTCATTTCTGGGATAAAAACTGGCTTAATTTTGATTTTTTAAAAAATTTGGCAGTTTTGATCCTGGCATTTTTCATTGAGTTTAAATTGCATTAGTTTTATGAGACAGCAGTGGCCATTGAAAAGTATCCAACACAAAATAGCCAACAATTTCTCTTTTTTTGTTTGTTTTATTTCAAAATCATTAACATCAGCAGTCACTTGTGCCTGTCTGATAAAATCTCTGTTCCTGATGGGTGCAGGATAAAGCCCTAAGATACAAATTGCTGAGTGCTGTGGGGTGCTGACAGTCTCACACTTGCAGTACAGAAAATGCCAAGCAATGCTGCTGCACAAATATTTTTAGTTTCTTCTTCTTGATGTACTGGTAAATTTTTAGTCCTGATAGAAAGACTCCATTAACTTTGGGGTGTACAAAATGCTGGGTAAAAGGAGTTAGGCAAAAGAGACTACCAACCCAACTCAAGCTCTGCCCCAACTCCAGTGAAGCTCTGTCCTGGGTCTGGAGTTGCTCCTCGAGAGCTGAGAGCTGCAAATCCCAGAGGATGGGATTGTTTGGGGGATTTTTAGGTACAAGAGTGTTGGCAGCCTCTGTGTCACTAACTTTATTCTCCCACAGAAACCAACATGCAAAGCTCAGATATTTTTCCTACTCTGCAGAGAGGTTGCTCAGGAAAATGGAGAGTGGTGTAAACTTGAGAGGCAGAAATTGTGTGTCAAGGTGACTGTGAGGGTCGTTGTTTCCTTTTAGGTGTGTTCCAGGCCACAAAAAGCCTCTCTGGAGAGTTCAAGAGCATTTTTATTTCCTCCCTACAGTCTGAAGTTGTTTGTGCATTTGTGCAGAACTCAGTTACGGGGGGGCTCTCTGTCCCATTGTACTCTCCCTGCCTGTTGGTGCTGTAAGATACTTCTGAATTTAGTTGCTTCATACACCTCAGAAGTTGGCATTTCCTCACTTTATATAAACTCAATGTTACCACAGTGGTACAGGTGTAATTCTCTTGCTCTGTCTCAACAAAACAGCTGACCAGCCTTTCTTTAAGGGAAGATTTGAAATCAGGTTAATTGGCAGAATACCACAACTAATACAGATGCAATAATCTAAGATGTTCCATTGATGGATCTGCTTGGAATTTGGCATGAGGCAGGTGCATGCATCCTTTCAGCCTGCTGGGACAGAAATAGGTTTGTCATTTGTAACAAAGGAAAATGGGGAAAAATATGTTGAATTTAATAAGAATAATTTTAAAAAGTTGAGAGGCTTTCTGAATCACTAATTAAACAGTGTTGAAAACCAAAGAAATGTCACAGAATCTGAGATAACACATATACTATTTCTTACTTTAAAGAGCTAAAGAAGAACGACTGGGAAGCTGTAGGCAAATTGGCCTGATATTGATTCTGTGTAAAATAACAAAATACTTGATTCAGGAGTTCATCAGCAAGGCTTGGCAGCTAAAAATTTCATTAACAGTAGCAGTTACTTGGAAAAGACAGACCTTGTCAGACAGACAATTAGTATCTTTTTTTAGTTGTTGGTTTGGGTTTTTTTAAATGGATTATGGACAGATTGATAAAGTCAGATTAACTGACATTGTGTGCTTGGGCTTCAGAACTTAATACTGCATGACATTTGGACTGGAAGCTTGGATTTAGCTGTGTGTCTTTTAAAAACTGAGTCATTGGTAGATATCAAAATACAGCTGTGAAGAGAGAGAGATCCGTGAGCAGAGTTCCTTCTGAGGGCCAGCGTGGGGCTGAGCTCTGCTCTAACATTTAACTTTATTTTCAGTGAATTTAACTGTCCATGTAATTTTGTTGCCGAGCTTGCAGGCTTGGCAAATATTGGCAGAGTAGCAACAAAAGAGAAGACAAGCTGCTTTTATTGAGCTCTCCAGGTTTGTTAGTCATTTGGTCTGGCTTTAATAAAACCAGTGCAAGGTGACTGGCGTGGGAGCAGCAATTGTAGATTCAGAGCTCTGGACTTTGTTAATTCACTCTGCTGAGGTTTAGGGGGCTGGCAGAAGAAAACCCCTAAATAAGAAGAAAACCCCTAAATATGAAGAAAACCCCTAAATAAGAAGAAAACCCCTAAATATGAAGAAAAACCCTAAATATGAAGAAAACCCCTAAATATGAGCCCTCAGCACAGTGGCTGAAAGGGAACCAGATCTTTTAAGATAAATGACAAAAGTTTATAAATCAGAGGCGGGAAAGTGAGCCTGGTTTTGGGTACAGCCTCACCAAAAGTGAATGTCTGTGCCTACTCCTGGTGCCAGAGCTCCAAAGGGGTGCAGACACAGCGAGGAGAGTTTTTAAATGGGGTAGAAATGCTCCTGGGATTGAAGGAAGTTTATGTTTAGATTATCCTGCAGGTAATTTAAGGAGAGGCTGAGATGGCATGGCTGTCAGCTGGAAGTAGATGAGCAGAGGAGCTGGCAGAGGGACTGGAGGGAGATGGACCCGTGCCTGGACATTGCAAGCGTGCTTGGAGCAGGTTCTCTTTATATCACACTCACATGGCTCCTGCAGACCCACTGCCACGCTCAGGCTGAGCACATTTGCTCCCACTATTTGCTGATTATTGGACCTTGGGAGGGTTTTGTCTGCTTTTTCAGCCCGGGCAGATCCATCTGTTGTCAACTTTGTAGGCTCCAGGCTTGGTCTCTCCTTTACCTTTTGAGTATTATTTAAGTAAATTTAGAACTGAAGATGGGTGGACTGGACAAAATTGACTGGCTTGAAATGCACTGAAAAGCAAACAGGACACAAGGTATAGCATGTGGTTCTGTGGGGACTTGGCTTGTGTAAAACCCAGAAAGATCAGCCCAGGTAAAGCACCACGGGGCCCTCAGTGTGTGTAACTTGCATCACTGGCAGCACTAAAAATGGATGTGTTTTGTGCAGTTCAGGTTGAATCATCTCGATCCATCCCTGTGGTAAAGACATTAACTTTTATGCTCTTGTGTTTTGGATTTTGTGTTACATGAAAGGTCAGAGCAGACATTTGCAAAAGTCCTTTCTGGCTGAACTCGTCTCTGAGCTTGGCGTGCCTTTGAACAATGTGGAAGTAACAAAAGGAAAAAAAATATCCAACAGACCTTGAGCTGGTTTCTTATTTACATAGCCAGGAATGAAATATAAAAACGAATAGGTTTGAAGAAGATGAAATAAACCCCTTCTCTAATAAAAAAAAAGCCCCAAAGCAGCTGAATATCTGCAGGGCTGGGCTGCCAGGGCTCCCTCCTGGGCATCCCAGGGAATTTGGGACGGGCCACGCCTGCTCGAGGCTCCTGTGCTCTCACCCCACACCTGAGGATGTCAGAGCAGCTGGGCTGTGCCAGTGGAGCCTTCCTGGGTGGAGGAGCAGTAAGAAATAATATTTCAATGCCAGAAAAAACCCGAGTTCATCAGCCATTTTTCGGGGGTGTAAAAGATAGTTAGCTGATTTTTATGTTATTGAGGCAGAAGCATGAATAAAGGATGGATTTATTGCATGTGTGCAGTAGCCAGCCCGTAGAGCTTTCAGTGCTTCGTGCCAGAAATGCACTTTCAAAAACCTCCCAGTAGGAACAGAGACAATGGGCTACTAAAATGGGTAAGTACTGTGCATTTCCCAAACAGTGCTCAGCTCAGAGAATGCGTGCATTTAGCTGATAGAATACAACAGTTCCAGGGCAGAAGTAAATAATAATTTTTTGGGGGGGTGGAGGTTAGGGAGGTGGGGACCAAATACTAAATACAAACTAAATACAGTGGTTACTTACATTAATAATTGAACTTGTGATAACACAGTGCTGTTCATGTGCCTCAACACAAGTTTAATATTACAATAAAATGGTAATTCAGACAAACCCTTGCATTTTAACATTAAGAACAATGGCTAAAACCCACAAATGCAGGATATTTGAGAGTGAAGGCAGGGAGGTTGTAATTAGCTCCATGCAGGCAGTGCAGCAAAACAATGTGCAATAGGTAGCATTTTTTATGGTTATCTTCCTTCCATCAAATATATTAAAATTTTAGCAGTATTAGAGCATGCTAATGAACTAGGTTATACTTTAAGCTCTAAATTTGACTTTATTCCCATTTGTAGTTTAAAGCTGAACTGGAAGCATCACAGGTTTTCACGGTTTTTTTCAATACAACAGATATCCTCTTTATATTTTCTTCCGTGCATTTTATTTCCCTTTTTGATGTGCCTGGGGAAGATGACAAGATTAAATCCCTCTCACTGAAAGGATTTCATTGTGAATGTATTTAATTACTTCCTCCTAACTGGCCCATGTGTGCAGCTTTTCACAGCCAGGATGATGCCATTTCAAAATGGGGCATGCTGAAACTTCCATCTCTGGCAGAACTGAGCCAGATTACAAACAGCTCACCATGCAAACGCTGATCAAAAAATCCTCCATGCACAGCCCAAATATTTGTCTCTTAGGTTAGATCGTGCATTTTCCTGTTTTCCATGTGTGTTTGTAAAACTGAGAAAGGGACCAGCAAATGCCAGTTGCTAGGATCTGTCAGATCTTGTGTCAACACCTGTTTCCTCAGGAGAAAAAACTCAGCCACTGTAATTAGAAGCTTGGAAATTAAATATTTGCAAAGCAGTCCACTCCTACTGTTTAATTGAGAAAAGAATTCCAATGTGCAGCTACACGCCAGGCCCTGCTCATTAGGTTGGGATGCCTCCATGAGATTTGTCTTGGTTGCCTCAGTACTTCTTTAAAGCATTTCCCCCTAAATATAACTGTGAGATCAGCTAACTTTTCTCATGTGATGTTCTCGTTCCTCAGAGAGAGCAGAACAGTCTGTATGCCAGACAGGTGGGATGTAAAAAGGGATGTAAAAAGGGTCCCTCCCCAGCAGTTTGTGGAGGATTGCATCCCAACATTCTACAAGCAACTGTGGTGAGTTCTGGAGGTCAGGCACCAGGGAGGGAGCCCACCCTGCTGCTGGTGCCCGTGTGTTTCCTTCCAGCCCTCGCTCTCCTGGTTCTCTCTTTCTTCCCTCTGTGCTCCTCTATGAAAAACCCTGAGAGAGAAGATGTGCTGCCACACTGCTGCTCACTGGTACCTGAGTTCCAGATGTCACAAGCAGCAGAGCTCCTCTGCTCAGGGTTTTCATCCTCCAGTCCACTACCACTTTTAGAATTCTATATATTGCGAGGTCAGCAATAAAATTCCTCCTTTTGCTGTCTTTTCCCTCTTTCACACCTGGTGTGAATGTGTTATTTAGTGTTGTGTGAGACAAGCTGTCAGTGGGAGGGGAGCAGTGGGTTCCAGCATCTCCTGTGCTTGTGCAGAGCTGTGTGCTCACTCCTGCTTTCCTTCCCCGGGCTCCCCCTGCTCTGTGCTGCTTCAGAGGCAGCCTGAGTGCAGCTCCCACACCCTCCCTTTGGCACTGTGTTCTAGCTCAGACAGCCTCTTCCATCACCAGCCAGTCTGGTCATCTCTCCCCCAAAGTAAATTTGATAATACATTGATTTTGGAGGACTTCTCTAAGGAGAAAACCAATGTACAGCTCGTCTGAAAGGAGTGATTTGCAGTGGAGTTTTACCAGTGCTGCTGCAGTCCTGTGTATAATTTCCCATGTGGATGCTTTTAATCAGGAATGAATGTCACCTACCTAGTAAAAGGCTATCTTATACCAAAATAAACGTTATGGATATCTCATAAAGAGCCACTCCAGAGCTCTCTCCCAGCTGTGACTTTTTCTAGCTGAAGAATTCAGTGCCCTGTGTCAGCCCAGCTCCCCAGTGCTGCTGGGTGGGTGGGGGCAGCTGCCCCCTGATTTCTCTGCTGTTTGATTTTTAATGAGTTTCCTTAAGATAAATTTGATCAGCATACACATTTTGAATTGGGGTTTAAACTTGCAAAACTCTGACTGTCAGAGGGGCAGGGTTCAGTGTTTGGGGGAAGAAGGGGTGGAATTCAGCAGTGCTGAGCTCTGGCTGTACAGACAAGAAACAGCAATGCCCTGGAATGTTCACCCAGGCTGATGGAATCAAGTGAACTGAAAAGAAACTTTGTTCCTTTGGGGGCATCAGGTACTCAATATTAAAAAAAAAAAATTATAAAAGCCTTAAATCTGTGTGGTAGAACCTACAAAATAGCTTTCCATCCCATCCCACTGAAAATGAAGTGTCACAATGAAATGTCACTTCATCAGTATTAATCTGCAACTTAGAGCTGAATTAGAGTCTGAAATTTATGAGGCAGATTTTGGCCCCATCAGCTGATGGAGAGAGGAGTGAGTGTTCACTTGCCAGAAGAGTGAGTGTTCACAGTTGTTTTCTCTGTGGATTTATTCAGCACCATTTGTCATGAATTAATGATCAATTGTTAATTCAATATTCACTTTTCCAGCTGCACTGATTAGATGCAGGAATCTGAAATAATAAGTCACATGGCATTGTTTCTGTTGCCAATAAGATGAGTCTAACTTGAATAATATTTGAACAACTGAAATAATTCAAATGAGCTCATGGAAGTTGAATTTAAAACATTTCCTGTGCATCTTCACACGTAGAAGCTTAACAATTTGTTTTCTCGAATAGTCACAACTGTGCTAATATGGAGAAATAATTGTACGTGCAAGGCAAGCTAATAATTGTGCTCAATATTTTCCATTTTTCAGTTTCCACCAGAAATGTCACCAATTAAATACTTTATTTAAAATCTCCCGCTAATAAAAGACAGGTAATTGACTCAGCAGTGACTTTTGTGATCAGCTTTTCACACTGGAGCGAGCTGCACTGGGGCCCTGTTCACCCAGTGGGAGAGCTTTGAGATCAGCATGAGGGACTGATACTCTTAGTCCCAAAGAACAGCTGATATTGTGGATTTTACTGAAAAGGGGGATTGGCACGCACTGAGAGCCAACTGCAGCTCTGGATGGTTTTCCCTGGAAAAACTGGAGCTTTGGCTGTGTCAGGCAGCTGCTGGGCCATTTCTGCTGTCAGTTTGCTGTGAGCGGGAGGAGCTTTGGGGATTTAGGAGCAGGCTGGGACAGAGCTGCCGTGCCCTGTGCCCACGAGGGCATCACCAGCCGGGCTGTGCCAAGGGCTGCTGCAAGCCAAGCCTTGTAGATATTCTCACTTCAGTCAGAGAGAAAAGGAGAGATTTCTGCCGGGCAAAACATTGGAAAAACTCTGAGAGGAATGCAAATAATTATTATCTCTCTCTCTTCACATTGTTTATAGGTATGTCCTGCCACCATGTGCTATTCATAGTACACCAATGGTTTGAGACCAATGAAATTCATCTTCACGATGTTCTCTACAAAAGAGAGGCATATTTGTTAATGAAGGTTCATCTTTGCCTCCTGAACTTGGAGTCATTCTCATTCCCATCCCTGCCTCAACAATGACAAAGCTTTGCAGGGCTCTCACCTCAGAGAAGGCTGCTGGACTCCCAGAGCCCATTTCTCAGCAGCAGCAGCAGCTCTGTCTGTGCCTGCCCTCTGTGTGCTGGAGCAGTCTGAAGTACAAGTTGTTGCCCTGATTCTTAAGATTTTCTAAAGCCTTTCGAGTTTACATTCTTGTAGAGAACTTTCTCACACAACTTTCTGTAAACAATCTATTGTTTTGCATTCCTCCATAGAGGCAGAGAAATTTGATGTACTGGTGGTTTGTCCAATGCCATTAGAGAGGTGGCACATTCACCCTCCAATCTTTCACTTTTGGAAAAGTATAAATGCTGGAATGAGAAAATAAACTTCTTCTTTTTCACCTTTGCAATAGCAGCAGCTCGTGTCGTGTTTTTACACATCCTGTAGTGACAGCAAGTCACAGACACAAGTGGGTGCCTGCCCTGGAGCACCTTGGGATGCGATGTGATGCGATGATCTCGGTTTATGCTCCTCCAGCTCCTCTGTGGGCACTTGTGGGTGTGATGTGCTCAGAGGGTTCCTCAGCTGAGCACAACCTGCCTGGCCAGCTGCTTCTCAAGGTGCAGGCGAGGGGAGGAAGGGAAATTTGGGGTTCTGGTTTGCTCTGGCTCTGCCTGGCGAGGCTCCTGGAGGTGATTGGTGACAGAGGGTAGATAGAAAGCAGAATCCCAAAGAAGAGGTGGCTTCTTCCATTAGAGCAGGTGAAGTTGCTGGAAAACGCAGCCAAGCTCCCAAGAACAGAGTCTGTGTGTGGATCCTTGGTTATCCCAGCAGGGGTGACCTGAGCAGTCCCTCATTTTGGGTGTGAGCTCAGTGAAAGGTCAGACCAGCCTGTGCTTGCAGCACTCTTTGTGATCACATCAGCTCCAGCAAAACCAGCACAAACCTAAACTTTTGTGGCAACTTTTCATTTAACCAGAGGGAAGCAGCACTGCATAAAACCCTGTGCAGGAAATTCCTGCTAGCTCCCCTGCCCCATGACTTCCAGGTCCAATGTCTTGAGGTGAAACTCCACCATGATCTTTCATGTGAGTTACACCTGCTTGTTTCGTGTCTGATTTGGCTCTCACAAGGTCCCAGTAACTAATTGTCACAGAAGTTTATTCAGCTTTGAGCCAACACTTATGCTTTGCTTGCTGGGAATAAAAATCCCCTCTGCTTGCAAAAAGCAAACTATTTTCTGTTACAAATCAGTGTAAATAATGTCTGCACGCTGGAGTCTCTGGGGGGATTACAGGATTGTATCTCTCCACGGATGCTGCTGTATCTATATTTGCTGTATTTTGTCCTGTCATCTTCATCTCCCATATTAACACTGATGTACAGCACACAAAGAAATGTCACTTTCTGTGACTTTTATTGGTTCTATCTGCAGCTACATGTGCAATTTCCCTGAATCATATCCTATATCCTGCACCATTCACGTGTCTGCATTTGGAGGGAAGAGTGGAAGTCGCTTCAGTTGGGTGGAGTGGTATTATTCCAAAATGGATTTTCAAAGCAACTGCTTGTTTGTTTTGGGAGGATTTTTTTTAGTGTTGTTGTTTTGTTGGGTTTTTTCCCCCCTCTACTGTGCTGGCAATTTTCAGACAATTTGCAGACATATGGCTCTGAAAAGAATTGTTCACACAGTTCCAGCTCATGTTGTCATTTAGTGGCTGAATTCAGTAAATGACACAATCATGTCTCACAGACTATCAGTAAAATGGCAACCACTTAGGATTATTTTGTGTATTTGGATTCAGATAATAGTGACTTTTCACTAGCTGTTCCATACAATCTCACAAGAGAACTCACCCCTGTGACATGAGAAGCAGCAGCTTCATGCTATTCTGATCTAAAATGTGGGGAAATGCAGTTGGGTACAGCAGAGCTTCAGACAAGATGCTGTGGACAGTGATGTGTGATTATTGGCATTCTTGGGAGCAATCAGCCTAAAAACTTCTCTCAGCAAAGAAAACAAAAAACCACAGGCTTAGTGGATATAGAAAAAGGAATTGAAATATAAAGAGGAAAAAAATATCTCTGAGGAAGGACACTTTCTAAAGATCTTTCATGTTTACATTTCTTTTTTCCTTACTGTGAATAGAGCAGTGTGATGCAGTAACAGCAGGGCTCGTTTGAAACTTGTCTAGGAGAGTTCTGCATGTGCAAGGCACACAGAATTTACCTTTTAAAGCAGGTTTGCTTCTTCAAGGCACCAAACTCCCACTACCTTTATTCAAATCATTGCTCACAGAAACTCTCTAAAATCCTCAGGATCCTGGGCAGAGAGTTGCAGATACTGCTGCACCTTTCAGAAGTCAAATCCGTGGTTTATACCTGGCAAATTTGTACTGTAGAGAATTAAACTAGAGATTTTGGTCAGTAGCTGCCACATGCTCTGCGCTGTTATGATAATTAAATGATATTTGGGCTATAACAAGCAAATGAGTTTCAGCAATTTAAGAAATTACTGGCACTCAGCTGGGAGCTCCATCCTCCCCCTCCACCTGCCCCCAGCTGATATGGGATAATTGACCGTGAGTAAATTCCTGCTTTATTGCAGGATAAGATTACACCTTGTACGTTAAGCCCCTTTTAATGAAGATGTTTTCGGTTTTCACACTTTGGACTGGGAATAAATGCAGTATTAGTTTGCCTCAGCTGATGATGGGACTATTTTCAGGCAGGACATTTTGAAACATCCTGACTTGACCATGTCCTTGTCTCTGGCCATTCATACAGAAAGTTTCTCCAGACGTTTTTAGCAGCACTATTACATTTGTGGCATTTGAGACCCTGGCAGGCAGCTGGAAACAGCTGTGATTTTGGGTTTGAGCCATGGAATGATTTACCAACCTTGCAGGAAGAACAAGAAGCCACAAAAGTTTAGATATTATAGTAGAAGTAGTCACAAAGTAGAGGGAAGAATTTTTGAGTGCTGTACAGGGGGTTTGGTTTTGTACATGGGGGTCAGAGGTTTAAGATGGAGGGATTTGGGCCTGTCCTGTCCTCCCTCTTTCTTCTTCCTTACCTCCATGTTCTTGGTGATGTTGGCACTCACAGATTGGTTTGGAGTAGAAAGTCACCATTTAATATAGGTAATGGGCATTGGGGAAAAACTGTAACATGTAACACGTAATGTACCATATAAAAGATAGAAAAGCACCATTTAATATAGGTAATAGGCATTGGGGAAAAACTGTACCATGTAACACGTAATGTACCATATAAAAGCCAGCACAGCCCTGGGCAGGGAGAGAAGAAGCAGTCAGGAGTCAGAGAGGATGTCAGGGTGTGTGTGTGCCTCTGCCTGAGCTGTGAGCAAACCACAGCAGCCCAAGGAGAAAATCTTTTAGATAACTTGCAATAAACTGCCTTGAGACCGGAGAACAGAGACTGCTGAGCCTTTCTTTGGAAGCTCGTGGTGGAGGAGAGACTTTTCCACCCCACGGAGCCCCTGACCCAGGGTGAGCTCTGGCACTGGAGCAATGACACTCCTGCCATGGCCCTTCCCAACAGTGTGAAGTCAGTGTGGTGTTTGCAGCCTGGAGATTGGCTCATCTTCTGTTCAGCAGGCACAAATTCCTGTCAGAACTGTCTCTTCTGCAGCAATGAGGCTTGTTGGGAACAACCTCTGAGGCACCAGAGTAAATTGGATGCATCAGCACCCTGCTGCCTGCCTGTGTGAGTCTTTGGGAAAGTGGATGGCAGCAGGTCAGAGAGCTGAGCTGTCCTGGCAGCTCGGGCACTGCCCATGGAGGCACAAACTGGGCTGCAAGATTTGAAATCAGCTCCTTGTCCTCACAGACTACAGTGCCCAAACACCCCACAGCCAGCCAAGCAGTTCAGTTGTGCATGGCCAGTGTTGTGGTGTTTGTATCTGAGCCTTTCCCAATATAAATAGTTTGAAGAAGGTCAGAAAATGTCTCCAAGAATTGTAATAACAACTCATGATTTCAAAACTCTCTGCTGGTTTTGTTGTCATCTTCTATATGAAATGTCTGTGCCTGCCTGCCAATTTATTTATGTAATTCTTGCTGCATACATAGAATTTTGAACCAAATCAGTGTCCCTGTTCTGTTGTGCTTTAATTTACCTGTCACTTAACTGACACTGCAGCTTGATATTTTATGTATCTAGTCATTTTCCAGGTTTCACCAAATTTGTTGTTCCAGAAATACTGTACTTGGAGTATCACACCTCAGATGTGTTTGCTCGGTGGTTTACAGTCATAACATGTTTTCTAATGCTTATACAGGGAAATAATCAACTCTCGTCTTTTTAGCTTTATTTTTTCACTTGCTTTTACCCTATTTAGGAAGTTTTTGCACACCTACAGATATTATGAGACTTGTTTCCCTCCAGTGTTTCTTCAGCGCTGTGCATGTTCAATACTCTGGATTAAATTGGAATGCTTTCAGCAGAGGAGTGAGCTGCTGGACTCGGGATCTGCCCTTCATTTTAGAGGAAGCATTTTAGCACAGATTTGTACTTGACAGTCTCAATCCTCATATTGTTTTTTATGTGTGCAGGTGATATTAGGTATCAGTCATTCCAATTAAATCCCATATGTGGAATCACCCATTGAAGATATCAGCAATTTTATTTGTCCTATCAAACAGGCAGTGTAATCTCCTGTGGCTAATGAGACCAGGCTGCCATCAGGTTCTGTGACAGCAGTGTCTGGGAATTGGGCAATGTGCTGCCTTTCAGAGGCCAGGCTGCAGCAGGAGCAGGGAAGAACCCCTGGCAGTGCTGTGTGGCAGCACATCCTTCCCTCTCTCAGGATTTTTCATAGAGGAGCACAGAGGACAGAAAGAGAAAACAATTTATATTTCTGCTCTTTGTTTTTCCTATGTGGAATGTGTTTGGAGAATTGTTTCCCTGGGGTGTTGCTTGGTTGGATTCTGGTGAGGATTGTTTGAGCCTGATAGCCAACTGTGTGTAAACTTTAGAGAGAAGGTCACAAGCTGTGAGTTAGATAGTTATAATA
Organism: Taeniopygia guttata; assembly: GCF_048771995.1. Taxonomy (NCBI): domain Eukaryota; kingdom Metazoa; phylum Chordata; class Aves; order Passeriformes; family Estrildidae; genus Taeniopygia; species Taeniopygia guttata. Next base: position 1,226,643 of record NC_133029.1, on the reverse strand, counting down.
GTTAGAAAAAGTAGGTTTGTAGTTTTAATATCTCGTTTAAATAGTATATTAATGTATTATAATAGAGTTATAATAAAGCCTTCAGCCTTCATTTCAGCTTTCTGAACTGGAGTCAGACATTGTCATTTCTGCCCACGGGGCTCACCTGCATTTCAGTAGTGCTGCAGGCTGGGCAGCAGCTCTGCTGGAGGCAGCTGTGCCCCAAAGCAGCTGGCAGCAAGCTGAGCTGGAGGAAGCAGCCCAGGCACAGGGCACAGCACGGGCAGGGCAGCACAGGGAGTGCCCGGCTCCCACTGGGACATTGGGGAGCACCCAGCTCTCACTGGGATGTTCAGGAGCACCCAGCTCTCACTGGGACATTGGGGAGCACCCAAATCTCACTGGGACGTTGGGGAGCACCCGGCTCTCACTGGGATGTTGGGGAGCACCCTGCCCTCACTGGGAGAAGGCTCAGGGGGCCACGAGCATCCTGGCAGCACCCATGGGTGCTGCCAGCGCTGCAGGGGGAGGATGAGAGATGAGAGACAGTGGGCAGAGCTGGCTGCTAGCAAAGTTTTTTTGGCTTTTTTTTTTTTTTCCTTCTTCTTTTTTTTCTCCTGGAGCAGTCAAACATAGAAACAGGCTGTGCAGAGAGGTTGGGTCGTCTCCATCCTGAGTGGGTCCCATGGATTGCGTGGGTGAAGTGTTGGGTGAGCTGGGCTGATCCATGGCTCTCCCTCCTCTGAAGAGGAGTTTGGATCAGCCACTGCTCCGCTTTGCATCTAGCCTGGATTTGTCTGTGCTACTGTAAAATAGAACTCCCACTTAAAAAAGAAACCCAAACTCAACACTACAAGAAAACAAACAAGAAAATCTCATTAAATATTCTTAGGGAAAAAGGATACAAAAATATATACATGTAATGAGAAATGTAGAGTCCATAGTTCTTGTAACAGAAATGTATCACCTTGCAACATATCAAAGAAGGAACATCTGAAGTCTATTTAGGCTCTTAACATAAAGATAAATTGCATTTCAATGACCAATATGTGTTCAGATAAAATGAATTATTTATACATAGATTTCTTTTACACTTAGTAAAATGATTCTTTAGGAAAAATACTAAAGAAAAAAAATTTAAAACTTACAGACAATCCCCATGAACTTGATGATGCTTTTACTTATTTTTATAGGATACTTTGAAAGTCTTTATAGGGTTTTAGAAGTGCAGATGTTTCTAATAAATACATACAGTATAAATTCATTGGGTGCTGTTGCATTTGAGCAAAGGAGATAAAAGGAAGCAGTGATGCAGCCCTGCTGTGGGTATCAGGAACGAGCCCAGAACAGAGCAGTGTGGCTGTGGAGGCTGCCCAAGGCACCTTTAATGACAAAATGACAAAATGACACTGCCCAAAGCCTGGGCAGGGGCTGGGGGGATCATACAAAGCAAGAGATGTTTGAAATGTTTTGTCTCTGGTGTTTGTGCAGCTCTGAGTTTCCACTGAGGTTCTTCAACACACCCAGATGTACAATAAGACGAAGATCAAAATTTTTCAGTTTTGGGAGAATAGTGATTTCAGTCGACAGGATTATGATGTATGGGGTGAGGTGCTACCCAGAGTAATTATTTTTCATGTAGGATCCATTTCCCCTTCTGCTTTGGAGCTGAGGCAGGCGGGTCCTGCTCTGCATTAACATGAATATTTGGTTGCAATCACATTTCCAGGAGTCGTGTCATGACAAGCAGAAAAGCAAACCAAGTACATTTTACAAGATTTACAAGTCTGACTCGTGTCGATGTTATTTTCACATATAGTCAACAATTAGAATATTTCCATTAACTGTAAACTGCTGCACCTTGATGCATTCTTTCTAAAAGTGCATCAAAAAATCTACTTCATGATTTGTATGCACACCATTTGTGCCCAGCAATAACAAAACCACAGGAGGAATTGTCGCTTCATGTGCTATTTCTGTCCCGAAAATTTTAAGCCAGTCTTCCATCATCTTCTTTTTATTTTTTACTGCAGCTTTGAAATCTGTGATAGGTTCACCTTGAGTGCTCTCTTCTGCCTTAACAGCTGATGCTTAACCTTTGTTCTAGATGACTATTCAGTGTCTAATTAGCTCAGTCTTTAAAATAAAAAAAAACCCAACTCTATCCAGCATGTTATAAAATCCCTCCTACTCCCTCACCATTCTTTCTCCCCAGCTTCCTCATTTCGGTCTGAAATTATTCTGTATTGCTCCCTCTTTTGTATTATCCCTTGCAGAATCCTTTCTGATCTCCTGGTTACCACAATTCTCTTTGTTACTTTATTATACACATGATTATCTTTTCCTGCAATTACAATATCTGGGCTTCTTCTGCTGCTGCTTTCTGTGATTGAGTATCACACTTCTCATTTGTAAGCCGTGGTAATTACCAGCCATTCCTGAGTGTTTCATTTGCGCCCTAATTTTGTTGACTACTTTTTCAGCAATGCAGAGAGTTCCTGTTTGCTCTCACTTCATTAGTCCTGAGGCCTTTCCATTTTGAGATGTGTGATTTGTGCTCTGTGATTTGTATTCCTTGAAGGCTCCTGCTGTAGTCACCCTTCCCTCTCACAGCAAATTTCTGGTTTTTGGGTGCTGTGGTGGGGACCTGCAGGTCAGATGGGATTTGGGCAGCTGCCATTCCTTTCTGGCCATCCAGTGTTCTGGTTTTGTTTTACCTTGTCCTCATGCCCTTTAGATAATTTGAATTTGGGAACTGGGGGGAAGAATCTCAGAGTCTTGTCTAGTGAGGACTTGTGCCATGTTCCTTTTCCTTTTTCCTGAAACAAAAGCTTAAACCAAGAAAAATCATGGTTGTTGCTCTGTCATAGTCTAAATTCAGGGTTTATTTTCTTGATAGTCTGTATTATATAGATAATATATAATATTATCTTTATTCAAAGCACTGGAGCCAGTGCTTGGCTGTTGCTCTGTTTACAAAGGTTTTAGAATGGAAGCAGCAGATTCAGAATTAAGATAAACAAAAGCTCAGGCCTTCCTGCCATAGGTTTTACTGGTTATTTAAAACAGGAAGAGATCATCTGTTTAAAGGTACAAGACTTTTACTGCTCATGGAAGCCTTATAAGCATTATGTTTGTTTCAAGAATGAGTAATTTAAAAAGATTTTTCTTCTTTTCTCCTGTGCATATGCAGGAAAGGAAAAGGGATACTCAGTCCTCATCAGGCCCAGGTATACATATACATACATACATATATACATACATATATATATATATATACACACATATATATGCTTTTTTTGTTTGCCAGCACCTTTTGTTTCCCTGATCCCTTTTCCCAGTAGATATTTTCAGCCCTTCTTCTCCAAATACATTCTCTCTACTAAAGATCAAATTGATGAAGAGTTGAAATTGCTAATTCCCAGTGATCAAGTGGATTTGAAAATAGAGAAGAATCAGATTTATTTTCTGATGGTCCATTTCCATCCCATTCTCCTTTGAGTGCCTCAGGTTTCTGTGGGGTGTGAGGTGCTGTGTTGTGAGGTTGTACCCAGGGAGATTTTGTTCCTCACAGCTGCCCTAGAGTGAAGGTCACAAACAGAGAGGTTTTGGGCTGCCCACAGCTCAGATTTGTGCCTTCTTAGCATCTTTCTAGGTTTTTGTGCTTATTACAGCAACCTTTGCTCAATTTTCCAGCTGTCATAATCCATTATATTTTAGTATGTCTGGAAGTATTTTTTTTTCAAATTTAATGCATAAACATTTACAGTTCTCTGTAGTACGTTCCTTGTTTAGCTCATAACTCAGTGGTTGGCAAAACCAGTGGTTTTAGCAGCCTGAACAATGATAAACCATCAGAAACTTGCAGTGTGGCAGTTATTTTCCATGAATTAGTAAGTGAGCACAGAGTGAGAGAGGATGCTCATCTATTATCTGCCTCGTGCTGCTGCAAGTCAGCCTGGTTTGTACAGCTCCCATCTCCTGAAATATTGTTATTCTGCTGCTACCCTGTCTGATTCTTCTTTTCTTCCCTGTGCATAATTATCTCATAGTATCCAGCATTCCATCTCCTGGCTCTTTCTTGCATGCAGAACATGTTTCCCACAATCTGTTCCCTTCTCCCCGAGTGTCTTTCTTAAAGGGATCAGTTTCCATTGACACTGGTAGACAGTGGGAGAGTCCTGCTGGGTGCCCTCGCCATAACCTGATTTCCTCCCTATTTGTTCCATGGGAAATGGTTACCTGCAGTGTTTAAACACACTTTTAGACTGCTGATTCAGAACTAAACAACTTAAAAACTATGCAGGAATGAGATTTGCGGGCCCATTTGGAGCGTTAAGGCTTTTGCTGAAAGCGTTTTCAGACAGCAGCAGTCGCAGTTATTCTTCCAGAGTGGCAGAAAGTTTGGAGCAGAGAAATTAAATTCTTGCTTCCCCTGGTCCTGCCTTAGCACTGCCTCTGTGTGGATGCTCAAATTGAAATAATTATGCCTCTGTCTCCTGCCAGTTGCCTTTTTTTTTTTTAAGCTCCTGTATGTTTTCCTTGACCAGATGGTTTCAAATATTAATTTCAAATACTTCTCAGGATCTGGACACCTCAGTGGTTTATGCAGGAGCTGGGGAGCAGCTGACAGTTCTGGGTCTAGCTCAGGTAGGCAAAAGTCTTTCTTCATATAGAAGACAAACAAACAAGCAAAAGGCCCCCTGCTAACTGGCATTTAACAGCCTGTGAGAAATTATTTCAGACTTCCTGAGTCAACCCTGAAAGAAATACCCAGGTGATTTGCTGTTGATATTAATCTGCATTTAGGTTAACAGTCACTTCAGGATTTTTCTTTTTTTTGCAAACCTGGTGTGCTGTGGTTTTTGAAATAATGCTTAGTTCATCCTACCATAGAGTAGGCCTCCACTACAGAGCTGTAATAAATTATTTTCGTCCAAATTATAATTTAATTTAAGATTTTGAAATATCTTGGGATGAAAGGTATGACATAAAATATTGTGTGCTTTATAAATCTTACCTGCTGCAGCTGGAGTATCATAGAAACTCCTTGAAAAAGAGCAGAGTTGAGTTAGGTGTAAGAGCTTTAGAAATGTGTCATTTTGGCAGGATAAATAGACTGCAAGTCCTGCCTCGCAACAGTGGTGAGCTCTTCTCTGGGTTTGGATTATTTGATGAGCAAGTGGATTTGGTGATTGGTGATCTCAGGACTGTGCTCCTTGTTCGGGGTGGGAATTCCCGTGGGGAATGACCCTGCCAGCAATCCCCCTGGGAGGAGGCACTCTCACACTGCTGAGGGGTGGCTCCATGGCCCTTCCAGCCTTTGTCCTGTCTCAGTCCCCAGGAGCAGAGCAGGAGTGAAAGAGGATCCAAAGGCAAAGTGACAGAGAGCAGCAGCAGAGCTCAGCCCTCTCTTCGTGCTGCAGAGCAGATATTGGCCTGGACGTGTCTGACCCGTTTGTTCAGCTGAGGAGCAGCCAGTGCTTTATCCAGTGAGGAATTAGAGCTTTATTTCAAAGGGGCTATTTATCAGAAATGATGGGCTCTGTAATCCATCCTGTTCTCAGCATCCCCACACTGCAGTGCCTTCCTCTGAGTCCCACTGCTTGTCTGTCAGTCATGTGGGGCTTTGGCTCTGCTCCTTGCAGGCATTTTGCAGCCCTTCCGCTGCTATTTGGCTTCTTCATCATTTCCTTACTGCCCACCAAGATCCTTGTGCTTTTATCTGGGCGGGGAGGAAAGCTCATAAAGCTAACACAGAACATGTTGGAAGCAGAAAGAAATCCCTGACCACGTTTTGTTTGCAGCAGATTCCTCCCAGCAGGTGTTGTTGAGCTGAGCTCCTTGTCCCCGCTCTGTGCTGCTCCTCACTCCCAGCCCAGGAGCTGCCACCCCTCAGCAGGGCCAGAGCCACAGCCCCAGCAGCACTTCTTGGGGACATTCAGCCTTCCAGACTGGCTGCTCTGCAGCATCACTGGGCTCAGCTCTGCCTTCCCATGAAGGCTTCCAGATGGATCCTTCCAAATGACACCAAATTTTACCTGCTGGACTTTGAAAGGTATTTTGCTGCTGGTATATAAATCTCCCTGCTAAAAAAAAAGCTAAGTTCTGTAAGGAGGAGTGAGCAAATACTCAGGAAAAGGTCATGGTCAGGGTCTGTCTGAAAATACAGGGTGGAGGGAAGAAACTCCTGTGGTAAAAAGTACAGATATTTCAGATTTCTGTGAGGTTTTTTATTGCCTGTAAACTCTGTAGAGGTGTTTCTGTGGATTCAGGAAATTATTTATAAACTGGAACTGTGTTTTTGCCTTGGGAAACTCAATCTGGCAAAGCATTCAGCAGAGCAGAGAGATTATAAAGAGATCTAACCAATCAGTTATTTATTGGAATTTTAAAATTCTGTCCTTTTTATTTCCTGGAACTTTGGACACAAATAATTTACATATAGTTTCACTTTCTTGTTTTGATATAGGCAAATTTACCCTTGAGGTGCTCGCTGACATTTATTTTCTGTAGGATAATAACATATTGTTATTACAAAATGATGTAGGCAGGGCCAGGATTTATAGCAAGCCCTGTAAGAAAATGAGAGTTTGAGTCAGATCTAGAAGAATTGGAAATTAGTTCCTCATCTCTACAGTATAAACACATTCCTGGAAAGTGGAGAATTCCCCTGCTTTGGAAGGCATTGGGCTGGATATGGCCCTGCCTCAGCCTAATTCCATTTCACATCCACATCCTATGGGATGCATCAGCCAGGACAAATTTTGCTCCTGCCGGTCCCAGCAGTCTCCCTCTGAGCAGCCAAAAGTACACAGAACGTGCAGATGAAATGCCAGGACTCAACTTTGAAAGTAACGAATGTGAATAAATAAAAATAAAGCCTACCGCCAAACATAAATAAAATAATAGACAAAAATAAGTAAAAATAGACTTCAAAAACGTGTCAGATAATACCCTGGTGTTATGCAGTTATCTGGGGATCTAACACATTTTGACAGAGTGTATCAGACTGCGTACTCAAAGCCAAACATTTTATTAAAACAAAATATATCAGTTTTTAAAACAAGCTATGTATTCTGTTCCCCAAAGAACCCTTTGAGAAAGATGTTGTTTGAGCAAGAATTTCTCTGCGAGTTGATGAATGATTGGAGCTAATAAAGTGGAAATACAATTTTCAACAGGTTGGGCTTAGTTTGATCACCAGTGCACTCCAGTGCACCCCTTTTATAATGATGCATCTATCTTCATGTGTCAAATAAATCCATATTTGTGCATTATCCAGTGCTGTGTGCTGGGTTTAATGAAGTATTGGAGTAGTATTTCTGTATATATGTATTTTTATTCTCTGAAAATCACAGGAAAAACCTCTCAAAGCGCATGAACAGAGGCAGGCTTTCTGAGCAGCCCCCAGGATTTGTTTCCAGGGAGGAAAACAGATCAGTCCCCAAGCAGGGCAATGGTCCTCATTGCCAGGCACTGAGCAAGCAAGTTGCTGTTAGTGTGTTTGATAGTAAAAGGGTTTTAAAATCATGGGGATTTAGGGCTAAAAGGAAAATTAAGCTTAGTAGGCCCTGAAAAAAAATAAACACCCTAGGTACATGAAGGCCTTGTACCTTGCTAGAACTGCACCTGTGTAGCTAGTACATGATAAATGATATAATTGTTAGATGTGATGATTGTTTAGTAATTAAATATAATTGCTGTTTAATCATAATAATAATAATGAGAAACTGTGGTCAGGGACCTAAGAAAGATCACGAGAAATTAATGGTTGAATAAAGTCAATGTATAAAATAGAACAATATAAGTTTATTAATTAATATGTAAGTTATATAATAATAGAATATAAAATATGTTCAGCTCGAAAGCCGTGTCGGAGTCAGATTTGGGTCTGTACCCCTGATCCCAGAGCTCTCAATAAAAGCCCCTGCATGGAATCACATCCCGGGAGGATGTGTGTTCCTGAACGCTGACATGTTTATCTGAGCAAGCACAGCAAACCATGGAATTGTTTGTGTTGGAAGGGCCTGAAAGAGCCCTTGTTTTGCTACAGGATAATCCCTCTGGAGGGATTTATCTCCCCCGGTGCCCCAGGGACACCTTGCACTGGAGCAGAGCCTCCTGCAGCCCGGACCCTTCCAGGAGGAGTTCCCAGGGCAGCGCCTTTGCTTTGTGGATATCTCTGTAAAAGACACTGTGGAAACCCAAATACTGCTCACTGCCCTTTGTGCTTCCTGCTGCTGAGCTCCCTGGGAGTGTGTGCATGCCAATTCTGAGGTCTTTGCTGATTTCTAAGCTCCAAATATCCCAACTGCTGGTGCTTCCTTCAGCATCCCTTCCAAAAGTGCAGGTGGCAGGAGGCCCTTGGCGAGCCCGGAGTGCCCAGTGCCCTGTGCAGTGGGACACCGGGCTGTGCAGGAGCTCCTCACATGGACACACTGACCACAGGCTGTGAAATAATAGGGAAAAGGTATTTGGAGCAAATTTGGAGCAAACCTGGTACCAAACAATGGGAACAGTGGCCTGAAGTCAGCTGAGCTGCTGCTGGAGAGGGAGGGCACACGTACCTGGGCAATAAGCAGCTCTCAGCTGGGACAAACCAGCCAGGAAAGTCAGAGAGACATCCTGAGGCCTTTTGGACTGCCTGTTGCTGCACTATGCAGTGAAAACACAATTTTGGGCTCGGATAACCTGTAGGCAGCTGTGGTGATGAATCTGGTCAGAGGCTTTGCTGCAAGGCAGCAGCGACTGATTGCAGGTGGACTCGGCTGGGGCTCTGCCTCATAAATACTAAACCACATTCTTCTGGGAAATAAACAGTACTGCAGGACTGGCTGTGTCAGTGAGCTTCAAATCAGCACCTTCTCGAGATGAACTGTTCCACTTTCAGACACAGAAAACAAAGTTTTGCAAGCAAGAGATGCATAGATGCACATCTGAAATACTGCTTTCATGTTCCACCTCTAGAACTTCCTGCCCCTTTTATTTTGGGGTCTGTGTGCTTATCTCTCCAGACTGTGTTTGATATAACACCGTGGGCTGCAGCAGCTGCTGCAGGTGCATTTCCCCAGCGTTAATTTTACTGTGTAAAATAAGCTCTGGCAATGTGGTGACTAGTTAATTGAACTATATAACCCTTTCTGGAATTTGTGACTCCGAGCCACTGAACAATATAATTCATCTCAGATTTTATTAAAGTCCTAGTGAAACGGTAAGGCTGTAGTGGTGTATTAGAATGCAGAGAGTATGGTGTGTTACCAAGAAAGCCACCTCTCCAGTGGGCCTTTAATAAAATAAATGTTTTCTGATGGTGCAGTGCTTATTTTTAGCTTATTCCTGTTTCAGTTCAGAATATTGCATCTAGAACAATTCAGAAAACGGTAAAATGTGTTTGGGGAGGAGGAGATGGAAGAGAAGGGAAAAGGTCACAAAGAGATTTAAGTGTTAAAGCAAAAATTTAGAAATCTACATGATTGTTGGAGAGCCCAACATTGTGATCAGTAGAGTACAGTGGAAACACTGAATTTAGAAAGAATAAACTGCCTAACAGCATGCTCCTGAACCATTTGTTATTTCCTAATTAAAGCTTGTGAAAGGGCAGTTTATACATGACTATAATAAGCTCAGTGTGGGAGATGTCAGAGCGTAAATCAGACTCTCTACAGCACTGGAGCTTTAAACATCTCTAATGACAAGTGCTGGTAGGTAGATGATACAAAAAGACTGTTTTGACAACATGATTGATTGAGATCTTGAAATATATAAGCAAACAAAAAGTGTGAATTCAGCAGGAAACAAAACCTGCATGCTGCACCAGATATAAAGCGTAAAGAGAGTGAGGGGAAGCTTGTGGCAAAGAAAGTTTAAAGCATTACTTGAAAAGAAAAAGTCATACTTAAGCAAACAAGCCTTTGCTGCTCAAGTCAGGATTTAGCTTAAAAATCTCTGAGTGGTTGTATTAAAGTTTACACCCTTGGGTGCCAGAGGGCATCCCTGGCTCAGCCTGAGGGCAGAACCTGTCCTGTGCTCGCTGCACCTCTTCTGAGAGCCCTGCACTTCCCCAGCTGTCCCTGTCCTCTGCTGGCCAGCCCCAATCTCTGCCCTGGGCAGTGTGAGAACCAAACCTTTCACCTCTTTTGGGATGGCAGAGCTGTTTTTGGCAGTGCCCTGAGGTGATTGGCATTGCTGATTCACTTTGTGTGAACTTTGTACCATTCATGCTCACAGGTAGGACTCCAGCTCCATCCCCTCCTGGCCAGCCTGTGCTTTCCAGCTGCTGGAAATGGGAGCGCAAATAGGTCAATGTTAAATGCTTTTCCATGTTCTCCCTTCTGTGGAGACATGGCCAAGTATTTCTGTGTCAAGTTGCTTAGTCCAGCACGTGGCTCCAAAACGTCACTGGGGACAGAGCAGTGGGAGCAGGACATTTTAGATTACTTCCAGGTTCATTCTGACCTTTGAAAGATTTGAGAAGCAGGCCCAGCTGGGTGATTGGGCTCTCTGCACTCATGTCTCTTGGCACATTAGCAAAACACCCGTGTAATTGGGGAGCCTCTGTCCATGGGGTTCTGTTCAGGTCGCTGTGCTCCCCTGGGCTCTGCTTGCCTCTCCCTGACCTGGTTTGTCTTTAGCCCAGTGAGAGTTTGGTGATCTTACAGAACCTTTTTCCTGCCTTGGCTGGGCTGCAGTGGTTTGTGATGTCCAGGGCAGAGGGGAAATGTGCCTCTCACTACAGCAGAGCATGGCCTGACAGCCCAGGAATTAACAGAAGCCTTTTCTGCAGAGCAAAAACAGAATTTGGCTGTTGGATGCAAGATTTTCATCACCCAAGCCTGTCACATCAACTACTAGTCACTGGTGAAGTTCTTGTCAGGCACTTCAAGTGTCATCTTGGGGTTTTTATTCTTTACCCTCCTAAAGCCTCAACCATGTCTTCTTTTCTGCTGACCTAGAACCAAATTTCAAAGACAGCAAGGGATACCCGATGGATTTGTTCTTATTTAGGATGGGTTCAAATCCAGAAGCTTTGAGTTTACAGGAACTTTACATGGGTTAAACTCTGAAAACACATTTTGTGAAGTAGATCTCACTGGAATCTCTGTAGATTCTCCTCAGCTATTCCTGAATTCAAACCTGTGTGTCTTAGGTTTGGAAAAATGCTGTTCACTGTGGCTATTGGAAAGAGGAATCATCAGGCAAACAGGACAAGCTGGCAGAACCTGGCTTTCCCAAGGGTTTATTTGTCAACCTGCTTCTGTTTCCCCCATGCTGATGTTTTACTTGCATTTACAAAAGCATAGAAGAATAGAAGTTATGCAAATCTAGGTTTATTTAAAGGCTATGACTGAAATACCAAATTGATAAGATATTATCAGCATTTCCATTGCTAGAGTATCTGATCGTTCCCTTCCTGCTGCCATCACACAGAACAGAATCGAGGAGCTGTTCACTGAAATAAAGGTGAGAAAATTTATATTAGAATTGCTTGTTTATGCAGTAGTCAAAATGTGGAATTAGCTGAAACAAATGGTCATGAAGGCAGACATTGTTGGGATTTCAGAAAGGAGGGCTTTTTACAGCTATGTCCAGCCTAGAATGACACAGGAATAAAATACTGGACGTGACCGGGGGTCAAGGTGGAGTTTTTAAGCATCCATGAGCTGTGGAGCACTGTCTGGCTCTGGCTGCGTGTGATAGATGTTTGGTGAGTTTGGTTTTGCCTTTTTCAGTTCCCTGTGTCCATAAAAATCAGTGGCTGGGTGCTGCCTGTGGCACCTGCTCATGTGCTGTTCCTGCAGCCTGAGAGTTTGAGGGGCTTTGAGGCTGAAGCAGGAGGCGGAAGAGGAGAAATCCTCTTTGTTTTTCCTTGTAGCTGTTTTTCCGTCCTGTCTGACTAATGCAGAGCCACGAGAGTGGCACAAACGTGGTCCCCAGACCGCCTGTGCTGTGTTTGGGAGCTCTGAACAAGGCTCAGGGAGCTCAGCAGGCACAGAGGAGCACTCCAGGGTCCCGAGCAGCTCAGAGGTGTTTGCAGGAGGAG